>NC_091471.1:10361153-10661153 GCF_036971445.1 Narcine bancroftii
TGTACAAAGTAGTGTTGAATTCAGAATTAGTTGAAGGACCAGTTGTAGTGGGAGTTATTTCAAAGTTGCCCATTCATTCTTACTAAGAAAATGATGAGAGCAGAGCAGAGGAAGATCCAGTTGATAGAGACTTGCTCAGTACTTCTGAAATAGTCTGGATTTGTCTTTGTCAAGGAAAGAGTTAACTGAGCAGCAAAAGACAGATTTGGATCTCACTGTCTTGAGGGAGAGGGCTGTGGATGAGGAGGAGATTAAGGAAATGCCCTGTGGCTATTACTGGAAGGGTGAATTGTTAATGAGGAGATGGAGACCTCATGATGTCCCTGCAAATGAAGAGTGGGGAGTGATTCATCAGGTGGTCATTCCTAAAGCCTATCAAATGAAATATTAAATTTGGCCCATAGTACACCTTTGGGAGGTCATTTAGGTGTAACGAAGACCATGAATAACATTTTGAAACATTTTTTCTGGCCTGGTCTGAGGAAGGATGTTGTAAATAGTTGCCAGACATGTCACCTTTGTCAGGGCGTGGGGAAACCTAACCGGGGTCCTTGGAACCTATTCCTGTTGTTGGGGAACCTTTCACTAGGGTCATTGCGGATTGTGTGGGTCCCCTGCCTAAAACAAAAGATGGGAATCAGTACTTGTTAAAAATTATGTGTATGGCGTCCAGATTTCCAGAAGCTATACCACTGAGGAATATTAAAGCAACTAGTGTCCTATCGTAGGCGCACAGTATCTCCTCGTTTGTCATGAAGGTGTAACAATGACTGCACTTCCAGTGAAGACTGAAACAGGCAAGGCTACTGGTCACGGTCATTCTTCTCAGGAGCTCTATCGGGAGCATCATGGTCAGGTGCATCAGAGTGTGGTACGGTCACTGCAGAGAAATGGATCGGAGGTCAATCCACAGGACCATAAGGGCGGCAGAGAGGATCACTGGCGTCTCCCTCCCCCAACTGACGTGATCTACTGGGATTGATTTTGAAAGAGGGCACAAAAAAACCCCTTCCACCCCACACACAGCATCTTTCAGCGGCTCCTGACGGGGGAAGAGATACAGGAGGATCAGAGCCAGCACCGCCCGGCTGAGGAACAGCTTCTTCCCGCGAGCCGTGAGAATGCTGAGCGACCAAAGGAACTGCTCACCCTGACCCTCCAAGACTCTCATATTTACAAAACAATATTTATTTTTACATCTGAATACTTGTCCTGCATATGTCTTGTGTGTGTGTGTGTGTGTGTGTGTGTGTGTGTGTGTGAGTGTGTGTGTGCGTGTGTGTGTGTGTGTGTGTGTGTGCATGTCTGTTTGTCTGTATGTGTGTGTGTGTGTGTGTGTGTTATGTCTGGTTGTGTATCTGCATGTCTTGCACGGAGGACCGGAGAACACTCTCTCATAGGGTTGTACTTGGACAATCAAATGATAATAACCTTCACTTCACTTCAACTGCCTTGGTCCTGATGCCGATGGCTCCATTCAGGCTTTAAATGGATGAGCGGATGAAGTTTTATTTTAAAATCCTGCACCGTGGAGACTTTACCAAGATGGTGACCCCTATGCTGGGCAGTGGCCTCGATAGATGGCAGACTCAGGGGGGGTGGGGAGAGTCGACCAGCGCAGAGAACCAGAAATGGGGAGAACACATCTGTTGCGAAGGAGAATTAGAGGAGATGACCCGACGGGGAAGATGACCCCGGCAGCAGGCGTACAAGGGGCTCAGTGGCTGACGGACCCACGCTGGCCATGGGCCACCTGCAGTTGGTGGGGGGGGGACCTGCATGGTCTGCAGACTGCTGGAGACTGGTTCACGGGAGCCAGGATTCAAGAAGGTGCAGAGGGCAAGGAAGGGCTCGCAAAGGGCCTCGGGCGCTGAAGGCTTGCTGATCGTATCGGAGGTTTGGACCTGGAGCTCAGGCGGTCAATGGATACAACAGGTGTCTGTGGGGCTGCGGAGGCTGTGGGAGCGCTGGACATTCAGTGACTCTTTTGCTTCTCTTTCCTTCGTACTGTAAGGGGCTCCGGGCAACACTTTGTCTGCCTTATGGAAGACAGAAAGTAGTTTTGTGCAATATTACATGTTCTTTACTATTACATGACAATATAAGTATCTTGAATCTTGTTTGTTGACTTATTTACAGGGGCTTGCTGTGTGCAGGAAATGTTTCCTGAGTAATTACTTCTAAAGAGCTACAGATAATAGAAGAAATTACCCACATTTCTCACTGACTTAATGGTTCTAAAATATTTGGAGTGTATATAGTGTTAACGATATTCAAATTTCCTGTTAGATAATGTCAAAGGGCTGAATTGAACATATCCATCAGTAAAAATACATGGTGCTTTGTACACATGGAATCACTCTGATTTGCAATGCAGATGAGTGTACACATTGAAGGATTTGGTATAGTGAAGAAAACTGACAGTGAAGACGGTTCCAAGATGGCAATGGCTGCAGCGGAATCGTGATCGGCTGGGCAGGTGAGTAGAGGAGTGGTTGATGGAGTTTAATACAGAGAAATGCCAGCTGTTGCATTTTGGGAAGTCTAACAAGGGAACAGTAGGGATCTGGAGAGTGTTGCAGAGCCGAGAGATCTTGGAGAACAGATGCAAAGTACGTTGAAAGTAGCATCGCAGGTAGACAGGGATGTCAGAAAGGCTCTCGGCCTAGTGACCGTCATCAGTCACACAGGACATTGTGTTGCAGTTGTACAAGACATTGGTGAGGCCCCATTTGGAGCATTGTGTTCAGTTTTGCTGCAGGAAAGTCGTTGTCAAGATGGAGAAAGTGCAGAGAAGATGTTTCCGGGAGAAGGGGGTGCCTGAGCTGCAGGGAGAGGTTGAGCAGGCTGGGAATTTATTCCTGGATATGCAGGAGGATGAGGGATGACCTCATAGAGGTGTACAAAGTCATGAGAGGAAGAGATCAGGTGAATGTAGAGAATCCTTTACCCAGAGTAGGGGACTTTGTAACCAATGGACATAAGCTTAAGGTGGAGGGGGACAAATTTAACTGGAACCCGAAGGGTATCTTTTTTACACAGAGGATGGTGGGTGTATGGAATGGGCTGCTAGAGGGGGTGGTTGAGGCAAGGATTATTGCAAAGAATGGACAGATATATGGATAGGACGGGTTCAGAGGGATATGGGCCCAACGCGGCCATGTGGGACAAGTATAGTTGAGATACTTTAGTTGACATGGGCAAACTGGGCTGAAGAGACAGTTTCCTCATCACTGACCTCCATCGACTGAAAGTATTTACCTGAGTCCTTAACAAGGCAGCCAACCCCTCAATGTCAAAACCACTTTCCTGCAGGATAAGGTGCAGAAATCTAAAAACCAACACCTCTAGGTTCAAGAGCAGATTTCATCCAACAGCTATCAGCCTCTTAAACCTCCCTCTTCTACCCTAAACCTAACCATAACCTTTACCCTAACCTTAACCTAACTCTAACATTAAACTAGTCCGTGATCACCAAAAGACCTCAGATGAATGGTAATCTCCCTCAATAACAAAAGAAAGAGAGTCCCTTCAGAGATGCTGAATGCCTGTGGATTTACCTCCTGCCTCTGGGGAGATTTGGTACATCACCTGCGTCCATTAATGACTTCCACAGGTCTACCACCCTGTCAGCGTGCATCACAGTGTGGGATGGGAGTTGCCCTGCCCAAGACTTGCCAAAAGTTTCGATCTGGAGCTCAGATTGCCCATGGATCAAACCGGAGTCTGCAGAGCCTCCTGCAGAGGCTGCGGGGAGCACTGGAGTTGAATCCACGGATGTTCAGTGACTCTGAGGGGACCCTCTTCTGCTTCTCTTTCTCCCGTTGTTAGACGCACTGGGCAATGGTCATGGCAAATCTTTGTCTTTATGGCAGAGAAAAGTTTACATTTTTAATGCCTTATTAAGTCACAATAAAAGGAACCTTTAAGTTTTAACGTTGAACATCAGCACCCCCCCCCCCCCCCCCCATAAAGTCCTTGTTGACATCTCTCCCCTGATAGATGCGGCAGGATCTTCTAAACTAAAGGAAAGAAGAACAACACCAAAGTCTGCAGACATCGTGGTTGAAGTTAAAAAGATAACACTGGAGATTAAATATAGCCAAGATAAAGATACATAACCAACATTTTGGGCATCAAGGTAATCTTCTAAACTAAAGTTATTTTTTCAACATTGATGTATTCTTCAATATGGCGAGCCATGAACTAGAAGTTCTACAAAAATTAAAGGTGCACACATCAATGCACGAAGTAGCATTTTCCGTGATGCCCAAGATATCTAATGAATCTGTAATTTGATGGCACTCATCATTATAAATTTATTCGGAAAAAAATAATGGATTTTTTTTTATTCCACTGAGCCATGCTTGCATTAACATCTGCTTGAATGACTGGACCCAGTTTGGAATTCATCTTTCCTTTGCTGTCGGTTCTGGGTTCTCCCTGCATGATCATGCCTTTAGCACCAATCAGATTGGATACTCCGATCAGATACTATTTATTGTCATGTAATAAAACAGATAGGTAAAATTACACAAAATTACATTTCGTCTGCCCTAACACAAAGATTCGGCATTAGCATTTGCATAGCGCCCTTTCCAGTCAGAGAAAGAGAGGCAAATGAGAGCCTCCCTCAGAGTTACTGAGTGTCTGTGGATTCACCTCCAGCGCTCCTGCAGCCTCTGCAGCCGCACAAGACTCCACTTCAGTTCATACCATTGGTAGTTCGAGCCCCAATCCAAACCTATGAGAAGACGAGGGAGCCTTCAGTTCCCAGGGCCCTTCTTGCCCTCAACACCCTCTTGAATCCTGGGTTCCAATACCTGCTTGCCAATCCCCAGTTGCCCAGAGCCTGGATTTAGTCCTTTGACCACGTCACCTGGAGTTCGCAGCTTATGTGGGTTCCTTGCCCACAAGCCACCTTTGTTTGTCGTACAGCTGCTGAGCCTCTGACTGGTCCGCTAGCGTGGTCACCATTTTTAGGGTAATCTCCTCTGCTTCTCCTTCTCAATGGTGGGTGGGGGGTGTTCTCCCCATTACTGGTGCCCTGTGCCATTCTGCTGCTACCCTGGAGTCTGCAACCCCTTATGGCCGCTCCACTCGAAGTATTGCTATTCTCTGTGTGGTAAACCACTGTTATGCTATGATTGGCTGCTGCCAGCTGGACACGCCTCCCAAGACCAATCCTACCCATAACCACTTGCATGCTCGCCATTCCACTCTGCCTCGATCAGTCAATGAGGTTGATGAATGTTCCAGTCTATAGTTAGTAAAAGCCTGATAGTTTCACAACTTCAGTTGATTGCGATTATTGCTGGTACATCACTCTTACATCATTAAAAGTTCAAAGATCAGTTAAAAAATAAGATTTGATACCACACTACAGAAGGGGAACAAGCAAGGGTGGTTGATCTCAAATTTAAATTTGAATTTTAAATTTAGCCATAGAGCACAGTAACAGCCCATTTTGGTCAACAAGTCGGTGCCGCCAAATTTACACCCATTTAATCTACACCCCCAGAATGTTTGGAACAGTGGGAGGAAACTGGTGCCTCTGCGGAAAACCCATGTAGACACAGGCAGAACGTCCAAACTCCTTACAGACAGTGTGGGATTCAAACCCTGGTCCCGATCGCTGGTGCCATAAAGGAATGGTGCTAACACCTTTCCAACCATGCTGTCCTTAACTGTAAGACAGCAAAGACAAGATATGACATCAAGCCATCCTGGGAAAATGAAAACCACTGGAAATCACGTAGAGAACTCTCCATGGGTTGGGGGGGGGGGGGGGGGTCAAAGACCATGGAGTTCTGCAGCATGGAAACAGGCCATGTGGCCCAAGTTGACAGTGCTCCCCATGTTTGTCCCATTTGCCTGCATTTGGCTCCGAACCTTTCCCATCCATGTACGTATCTAAATATCTTTAAATGTTTTGGATCGAACTGAAGTTTGGTGCAGCTGCAGAAGTGTGGAGGCAAATCCACAGACATTCTTTCTCTGACAGTCAGGGGCACTGCGCAAATGCAAATGATGAATCTTTATCTGCATTATGGTGCACAAGAGGTAGTTTTGAGTAATATTACATTTCTGCTTTATTACATGACAATAAATAGCATCTGATCTGATAGATGCTAAAAACTCAAAAAATTTAAATTCAACAATTGTCCCCAACTCTACCATCCCTCTCTGGCAGCACGTTCCATGCCCCCACCCCTCTCTTTGTGAAGAATGTGCCATTAGGTCCCTTCTTGCCTCCCACGATCATGGTTGTTGTTGGAGTACAGCGCCAGTGCATTGTGTGAGGTGTTCCTCAGGATAGGGTTCTGTGCTCTACCATCTTCAGGAAAACATCTATGTACAGCAGGTTCTTTGACATTGGGAACTTTGTGGACAGTTTTGGTCACCTAAATACGGGAAGGATCTCCATAAGATTGAAAGAGTGTAGGAAAGATTAACTAGGATTTTGCATGGACTTCAGGAACTGAGTTACAGGGAGAGGTAAAATAGGTTAGGACTTTATTCCCTGGAGTGTAGAAGGTATTTAAAGTCATGAAGGATATAGACAGAGTAAATGTAGGTAGGTTTTTTTCCACTGAGGGGAGGTGAGATACTACAGTTCTATAACTCACCAGCAGCAGCTGGGACTGGAACAGGACAAGCTGGTCAGCTTGAGGAAATGCCCCATTTTGAAGATGGGTTGTGAGTTCTTAGTTCAGCCTGTTCAAAGCATTTGTGATCCATACAAGAGGAGATGGTTGGCTGCATAATGCTTCACTTGAAATAAAGGAAATAAAAAGGTGACATAAAAGAAAGAGGTCGACACCTGGAAAACCCTGATGGGGCAAGTTTCTTCAGCAAGACACTGAAGTGGGTGTCCAATGAGCAACAAATCTCTCTCTGAAAACCGACAATATCTTCCTGAGCGGTAACCATTTACCTTTCAAGCATCAAAGCCTGGTGAAATTCCAAAATGTTAAATTCTCTGCATGGTATAAGAATTGCCTGATACCAGTGAACTTGGAGGAGTGAGAAGTGAGATTGGATTGTGAATCAAATAACTTTTGTTTTGAGCTTATATGCACACCTTACATACACGTGCACTTAGAATTAGAAGGGGGTTAAGTTCGGTTAAGTTAAGTTAATAGTAATAAATTAAAGTTTGATCTTTTTTTGATGTTTAAAGAAAATTAAAAGTAACTTTTGTTTAAGTAACCATCTATTTTGGTGAATTTCTATTGCTGCTGGGTTTTGGGATCCTCTGGGCCCATAGCAACATTTTCTTGCAATTGCTAATACAATTTTCATAATTCTTTTTGAAACAAATTAAATTTCATTATTGGTCTTATTCCTGATATATTATCTAATAAGAAAAGCATAGGATCTTGTCTTGGGGGAATTTAACGCCCATAACCCATTCTAAAAATTCTCCCAATTCCATCCAAAACAGCTTTAATTTAGAACTTGACTATTTTTATATATAAAATTCACTGACTTATCTTCTCCAATATTATTTTTTCATTTCTTTATAAATCCACATTGGCTTTTCTCTCTTTTGTAAAAAGGTAGAGAGAAGCCTCAACTGTGCTGCTCCATAATAATTTTTAAAAATTTGGTAATTGTAGACTTCCTTTTTTTAAAAAAAAACTTTATTTAAAGGTAACAATCAACTGACAATGATCTTTGTAAATGTGGTCCTCCTGATTAAAATTTCCATGATAACTTTTACAATGCAACTCTTGCCATTTTTCCTTTTCAAATAAATTTCCTTAATTACTTGTTTAGTTCTTGAAAAAAATTGATGGTATAAATATAGGTAACATTTGAAATAAATACTGTACTCTAGGGAATATATTCATTTTTATACAATTAACACTTCCTATTAATGTTATAGGTAGTTCCTTCCATTTCCATATATCTTTTACTTTTTTAAGCAATGGTGTATAATTCAATTTTTAAAAATATTTAAATTGTTGTCAAGTTTAATACCTTAATTGCATCTCTTTGCCACTTAAACTGACTTTCCTTTTTACACCGCTCATATTCTGCCTTTACTATAGGGATTATTTACTTTTATCACAATTTATTTTATAGCTAGATACTACACCATATTCTTTTAATCTTAAATACAATTTACTTAATGACCTTTCTGGTTCAGTCAAATACATTATAACATCATCTGTAAATAAACTAATCTTATACTCTTTCCTGTCTACTTTAAAACCTTTAATATCATTCTCAAGCCTAATTAATTCTATCAAAGGCTTTATTGCTAAAATAAGTAATGAAGGTGACAATGGACATCCTTGTCTACTTGATCTAGTCAATAAAAAAGATCCTGATATCTGCCCATTTGTTGCCACTTTCACTGTAGGTTTATTATATAGAGCAATTTATAAATATGTAATTCCAATTTTTCTTAAATAAATAAAAAATGTCATTCAAGTCTATGCAATGCTTTTTCAGTGTCTAAACACTAGTTCCTTTCCTAACTGTGCTAAATGTATTATATTTATTAACTTTGTTACATTATCTGTTAATTTCTGTTTTTTTTTAACAAATCCATTTTGATTAATATTTATTAATTTTGGTGAATATTTCACTATTCTATTTGCTAACATCTTAGATATTATTTTATAATCCACATTTACCAATGAAATAGGTCTATATGATGATGGCTTCAGAAGATATTTGCCTTTTTTAGGCATCACTGTGATTCTGCAAAATCATTTGTCTCTCCTACCTGTTTGAATCCTTCCATAAAAGGAGGAATTTAAAAATCTTTAAATGCTTTATAAAATTCAAAGGGAAAGCCATCGTCTCCTAGAGACATTATTTTGTAATAAACCCAATGCTTCTTTAACCTCCTTTTGAATAAATGGAGTAGCCAATACTCTGATCTTCTATTTGATTTTGGTAAATTTATTTGAGAGAAAAATTCTTTTATTTGATTATCATCTTTTAATGATACTGACAGATAGAAGTTTTTATAAAACTCTTTAAAAGTTTCATTTATTTCTTGTGATTTATATGTTATCTGATTTGATTCTTTCTTAGTTGCTATAATTGTCTGTTTTTAATTACTTATGTGCTCTCACTCCTAACTCATAATATTTTTGCATAGTTCTCATTATATCTTTTTCTATTTTATATTTACAAAATATTATACTTTAATTTTTTATTTAACAACATGCTTTTTTTTCTTCATTTGATTATATATATAATTTTTTTCTACTATTTCGTTTTCATGCTGTTCTGCTTCTTGCATATAATCTTTTTTAATCTTAGATAACATTATTTGACCTCTTAAATATACTTTCATTGCATCCCATAAAACAAATTTACTCATTACTGAATTAGAATTAATTTCAAAAAAATCCATATTTGCTTTTCCATAAACTCACAAAAATCCTTCCTTTTTAACAATGTAGAATTAAATCTCCATCGATAAACTGATTTTTCTCTCTTTCTTCTATTGATATTGCTAAATATAAAGGTAAGTGATCTGATAAAGTTCTTGTTTTATACTGTTTTTTAGTCTATCTAATTTCTGTGGGGTAAGGTATAGCTGAAAAAAATTATATTGTACTAATCTGTATCTAAAATTTATTATATTTGTCATTCTATCATAGCAGAGTTCTGACCAATTTTTCTCCCCAATATTCATATTCAGATCCATTTCTCGTTTCTGCCTAGATTTGTGAATTCCTTGTTTTCATATTCCTCTTTGCAGTAATGCGTAGACAACTGAAACAAATTTTTTTAACAGATCTATTACCAATCAAAATTTCTGTTTCACTCCTTTTGGGCAATAACATTGTTGGACTTAATTTATCACGTAAACACACCTTTATCTGATAAAGAGAAACCACACCAACCTGGTTAATTTTGTCCATCAGGAAATTGGTGAAATACACGTCAAATATATTCACCCATAACCTTTTCACTGAGCAGAGATACAGGCTTACTGAGACATACACAAGTACTTGTGATTGGAGGTGGAGAGGGTGAGCAAAAATTAAATTCCTGGTAGTCACTTTTCCAGAGGGTCTTTCCCGGACCCCACACACTAATATCCTCATAAAGAAAGCACGTCAGCATCTCTACTTCCTTCCGAGTTTCTGGTGGTTTGGTCTGACATCAGAAACCTTGGCAAATTTCAACAGATATGTAGTGGAAAGAGTGCTGACTGGCTCCATCATGGCCTGGTGAGAGGGCACCAATCCCGCTGGGCAGAAAGCCCAGCCAAATGTAATGGACACTGCCCAGAGCATCACAGGCAAATCCCTCCCCACCACTGAGTAAGCCAACATGGAGAACTGCCGTCAGAGAGCAGCAGCAATCATCAAGGATCCACACCACACGCTGTTCTCGCTGCTGCCCTCAGGAAAGAAGTACAGGTGGCATAAGACTTGTATCAGCAGGTTCAGAAATAGTAACTACACCTCAACCCTCGGACTCCTCAACAATGAACTCAATCAGAGACTCACTTAAGGACTCTTACTTTACACATTCTTTATTACTGACTATTAATTTTTTGTTTTTTGCACAAGCAGTTTGTTTACATTTCTTTCTTTGATTACATTTCTTTCGAAAGTATACAGATCTTTTTCTTGAATGCAGTTTACACCACCGATAAGTAGAAATTCTGTCTGGCCTGCAGGCAAAAGAATCTCAGGGTTGTATGTGATATCATGTAGGTACTTTGACAATAAATCTGCATTTTGAACTTTGATCTACATGAATAGCATGGTTAGTAGATGTTACCAAAATTGGTGGAAGAGTGAATACAATCAGATCTGGATGAACTGAGAAAGTGTGCCAAGGAATGGCAGATGGAATTCAATGAGGACAAGTACGAGTTGCACTTTGGTAGATTAAATTAGGGCAAAACTAACCTGGTGAAGATTAGGGTCCTGTAAATTGTTATAGAACGTAGAGACCCAGGGGTATTGGTTCATAAACCACAGAATGCTACAGCACAGAATGTTTCATTTTGATTCATATGTGTGAGTTCTTAGACAACACATGGATGGAGGAAAATACTCTTTAAAGTTGTTGTAAACAGCACTATGAGGCCACGAAGCTGCAAGTCTCCATTACAGATCTGCATACTGTGTGTCAGCCCCCTGCTGGCAGCCAAGTCTAATCAAACAGGAACTATAATCAAGGCCTTGCTAGTGGCCATGCAAACATGATCACCATCATTACATCTCCCTTTCTTAAAACAAAAGTAGCTTACTTTTAACTAACATGTTTTCTTTGCATAACTCTGCAATTTTAACTTTAACACCAGGAACTTACATTTTCATTATTAACCACACTGTTAACATTTTTAAAATTTGTTTTGTGTTCACATTTACATACACTAAAACTTGAAGAGCGAATAAGATAGTACTACTTCATTCTATAACAGGAATCTTGAAATTTGCTCAATGAATCTCTTAGGAGGATTCACGTGTCTTGATGATCTCCTGATTGATTGTCCTTGAATCTGAGTTGTTGCCTCAGACGATGTCTTCTCAGCTGTGTATTCAGGTTGTTCAACAGTATTCCCCTTTCCATCTACTGTGGCTGGTCCCATTTGAAGATCTCAATGATTTCTTCACAGAGCAGCCCTTTCATCTGTCTGAATGGTGTATGATCTTGGTTGGACTTCACTAAGGACAGTTCCCTTCTGAGTCCATAAGTTTGTTTTGTCTTTTAGCTTTACTTGGCCACCAGTGTGGAGTTCTGGTAGTTTTTTTGTTCGTCTGTCAAAGTTATATTTTTGTTTTTCTTTCTGTTGTTCTTTGAATTTCCTCACTTTCTCCCCCTCTTTTGTTTTTAGGAGGTTCTTCTGAATGGGCAGGTTTGATCTTAGCCTATGTCCTATAAGGAGTTGTGCTGGTGACATACCACACTCGAGCAGTGTTTTGCTAGCATGCTCTGCTAGAAGTCTGTTCCACTGTCTTTTGCCTTGTACATCAGTCTTTTCACTGCCTGCACCGATTTTTCCACTAGACCATTGGATTGTGGAAAATGAGGACTTGATGTGGTGTGTACAAAGTCCCACTCTTTGGCAAACTGTCGGAACTTTAAATTGCAAAACTGAGGTCTGTGAAGACCTTGCTTGCAATGCCATTCTTTCCACGTTGGCGTATTTTTTATTAAATGGTTTATGACTGTTCTCACTCTCTGGATCCACGTTACAGCTAGTTTCACTGAATAGCTCTTTTGCCTGCAATTTTACAGTTTCTGTAGCTATACAAAGTGCTATGGGTTTCTCCAGGTCTAGATTTTGCTTTCTTTGCAGTCTTTCCCTTAGACTATTATCTGGAATACCACACACAAGTCTGTCTTTTATCAATCAGTCCACCAAATTCACATGTTTTGCTTCTTTTTCTCAACTCAGCCACACACTGAATAATACTTTCTTCTGTTTTCTGTACACATGACAAATCTGTGCCTCTCAAATGTCATATTATGTTTAGGGATGCAGTATGCCTCAAACTGTTCTATTATTTTTCCCAATTTCATTTTGTCTCCTTCAGCAGCAAATGTGAAGTTATTATACACGTCCGGGGCTTCATCACCCATGACATGTAAGAAAACTGATGCTTTGACTTTATCACTTTTCTCATCAGCTTCGACTGCCATGAAATACAATCCAAAATGCTGTTTGAATCTGTTCCAATTTTCAGCCGCGTTACCTGTCAGCTGAAGTTTTGCGGGTGGATGTAATCCTTCCATTCTTCACTTTGTTAGTTTCACTTCACTGATCAGTTGCTGACTTTAGATTTTACTTTTTAAAATATTTCCTTCTAATTTCCTTCATCCCATTTCTGACACCATGTTTTATCTGGTATTCGTGTGTGTGAGTTCTTAGACAAGCATGGATGAAGGAACTTTTCTTTAAAGTTGTTGTAAACAGCACCATGAGGCCATGACTCCATTACAGATCAAACATACTGTGTGTCAGCCCCCTGCTGGCAGCTAAGTCTAATCAAACAGTAAGGCATTGCTAGTTGCATTGCAACCACGATCTCTATCATTACACAGAAAACAGGCCATTTGGCTCCTCTAGTCCATGCCAACCATAATCTCCCTAGATCCACTGTCCTGCTCCCATTCCATAACCTTCCAGGCCTTTCCCATCCATGTATCTATCTAATTTACTCTTAAGGCTCATGATCAAGCCCACATTCATCAGATCAGATGGGAGCTCATTCCACACTCCCAATGCGGATCCCTGATGCACACCACTCGTCACAGGACTCCAGTCTGAGAAGCAACCATCCACCACCACTCTCTGCTTTCTTTCACATGAAAGCAGTGACACAGGTAGAGTGTGGTCAAGAAGGCAGTCAGGACATACAGTAGTAGACACATCATGTTACAACTGTACAGGATGTGGATGAGACCACACAAGAAGAAATGTGCACAGTTTTGGTCACCCAGCTACAGGGTCATCGCCAGAATGTATGTTAGAAGGGGGCATTAGTGAGTTAGAGGTTGGAGAGACCTACCTGTTTCCAGTAAGGGTGGGGGTGGTGCTGAAGGGATTGGCCTGGAGCCAGCTGGAGAGTCGCTAGTGTGTGTCAACCTAGAGAGGAGCAGGTCCGACCATATGGTCACGGCACAGCACCTCATTGGTGGGGGGGAAATGCCCGCACATGCTCCCTATCTCCACCCCCCCTTGGTATCATTATGCTAGAAAGGGTGCAGAAAAGTTTTTCCGGAATGTGGCTGGACTGGAGGAATTGAATTAAGAGGAAAGGCTGGTTTGGCTGAAGCATTGGAGACTGAGGAGGGGGGACTTCATTGAGGTTTATAAACACATGAAGGGCATTCATGAGGTCAGCAACATAGACTTTTTTTTAACCAGGGTAGAGGTATTTAGAGAGCATAGATTACGGGAAGAGAGGAGAGATTTAAAAAGGACCTGAAGGGAACCTTCTTCACACAGAGGGTGGAGAGTATATGGAATGAGCTGCCAGAGGAAATGGTATATGGGGCAACAACTGACAAAAGAGATTGCGACAGGAAACAATTTGAGTGGTATGGGCTAAATGCAAGCTAATGAGACTAGCCTCGGCATGGATTAGTTAGGCCAAATGATCTGTTTCCATGCAGGAGAATGTTTTGGCTCTCTCCTCTATCTTGTTGGTTGAGGGGTCAGCAGTGAAAATGGTCAAGAACTTCAAATTCCTGGGTGTCAACATCTCTGAAGATCTGTCCTGGGGCTTCCACGACGATGCAATCACGAGGAAGGCTCACCAACGGTTATCCTTCGTGAAGAATTTGAGTGGATTTAGTACATCATCACAGATCCTTGCAAATTTCTACAGGTGCACCGTGGTGAACATTCTGACTGGTTGCATCACTGTCTGCTATGGAGGTGCCAATGCACAGGACAGAAAGCGATCGCAGAGAGCTGTGAACCTGGCCAGCGCCATCATGGGCATCAGGGTTCGCTCCATTGATGACATCCACAAGGGATGGTGTCTCAAGAAAGCAGCCTTCTGTCATCAATGACCCTCACTACCCAGGCCATGCCCTCTTCACGCTGCTACCATCAGGAAAGAGGTAGAGGAACCTGAAGATGGATCAACAACAGCTTCTTCCCCTCTGCCATTAGATTTCTGAATGGACAATGAACCACAGACATGACCTCACTTCCTTTTATTTGCACAAGATTATTTAAAAAAAAATGTAATTCAGGAATTTTGTGACTTGTTCATGCCAATAAATTCTAATTCTGACTCTATTCACATTGCCGGTGTGATGGATCATTAGAACTGAGTATCGGCCTTGGAGCCCATGAATTTGTGCCGACCTATGTCATCTTACCCCACAACAATCCACATTTTCCTCCCCCCACAAACATAACCCTGTATTTTTCTATATATTCCTGAGCCTATCAAAAGTCTTTTGAATGCCCCTGTTGTACCAGCCTCCACCACCAGCCCTGGCAGTGCATTCCAAGCACCCACCACTCTCTGAAAACACATACCTCTCATGTCTCCCCTAAACTTTCCTCAGGTCATCTTAAGCAGGTGTCCTCTGGTATTTGCTACTGTCGTTCCAGGAAAAAAAAAAGGCACTGGCTGTCCACCCTACGAAAGGCCCTCATAATCCTATATACCTCTGTCAAGTAATTTCTCAACCTTCGGTGTAGTGGGATCTGAACCAGCTGAATATATGGGCTGCAGAATAGCAGGTGGACTTTATTGCGGACAAATGTGAGGTGTTGCATTTTGGGAGGACTGTCGCTGTCCATTACTCCTCCAATATTAGTGTCATTTACAAGCTCTCTGAGCTATTTACCACATTGTTATCCAGCCCATGAATATCAATGACAAAAAATGATTGATCCCTGAGCCACACCACTAGCCCCAGCCAGAGAGGCAATCCTTTACTCTCTGGCTTCTCCCACAAGACCAATGTTCATTCCAATGTACTACCTTGGCATTCTGCACAATTAATATTAAAAATGGTGCAGATGAGAATATATTCATTGATACATTTCTTAGCCAATCTTATTGAGGAAGCCAAGGGTGTGGACAAGGGTTCCATCATGTGGGACTGGTGAGCCAGGGAGAGGAGAAACATGATGGAAAGCGGCAGATGCCAGACGAAGGGAAAGAGAGAGAGAGAGATGGAGAAAGGAGAGTCAGACAGGGTGAAATGGCTGCGCCCCTGTCCCACACTTCCCACTTTGACCTCTCGACACTTGCTTCTCTGCCACATTTAATGAAGGGCTTCGGCTCTAAACCGGCCACTCTTTCTTTCTCACTAGACACTGAAGTCCCTTCTTTCCCACTGACCCACTGAGGTCCTTCAGCAGATCATGTTAAAACCATAAGGCAGTGGTTCTCAACCTTTTTCTTTCCACTGGACAGAAAAAGTTTGAAAACCAGTGTTTTAATCGTCCCTAATTGACTTGTTATGTGCACGGTTTCATAACTCCAAAGGAAATGGTCCAATGACAATTTTTCTAAAGTAAAATATTTCAGTAACAATTGGATCCGGAGCAATGATTCTCAACCTTCCATTCCCACTCCCATACCACCTTAAAGAATCCTTGACTAATCACAGAACATCGATGGCACAGGGAATACTTAAAGTGGTATGTGAGTGGAAAGAAAAAGATTGAGAACCACTGCCATAAGGCATTGGAGCGGAAATAGACTATTCAGCCCATCGAGTCCACCCTGCCATTTTCCCACTCAGCCCCACCGCCTGGCCTTCTCCCTTTGATGGCCTGGCTAATCAATCTCTGTCTTAAATACACCCAATCATCTTGCCTTCACAACCACCGGAGGCAACAAATTCCACAGATTTACCACCCTCTGGCTTAGAAATTCAAGTCAAGTTTATTGTCATCTGATTGTTTAAGTAAAACCCGACGAAACAGGATTCTCTTGTCCTCAGTGTAAAACATGCAGACACACATACAGATAAATAATACATATGCAGGACAAGTATTTTATTTGTACCAGTAAATAAATGTTGGTTTGTATAAATGAGAGTCTTGAATGTTCAGTGTGAGCAGTTTCTTTAGTCCTTCAACATTTTCACTGCCTTTGGGAACTGGTGGCACTGGCTCTGGTACTCCCCAATGGGAGCAGCTGAAAGATGCGAAGGGGTCCTCAATGTTTTTGTGTGCCCACTTCAGACAACGACCCTGGTAGATCACATCAATAGGGGGGGGGGGGGAGGGAGACTCCAGTGACCTCTCTGCAGTCCTGTGGATTGACCTCCGATCCATTTCTCTACAGAAACCATATCTCGATAGAGCTCCTGTTGAAGGTTGACATAATGGTTCACTTCATTTTTAAAGTGCAGCTGCTGTTGTGCCTTTCTGAATATGCAGGGGATGTTGAATGTCCACGATAGGTCACTAGTTAAGTGAACTCAAAGAATCTTGGTGCTCTCCACCAAGTTGTTGATGTGCAGTGGAGGGTGGTCGTTCCTGGTCCTCCTGAAGTCCACGATCATCTTCTTCATCTTGTCCACATTGAGACTCAGGTGGTTCCTCTCACACCATTTCACGAGATTGTTGTGTCATCTGTAAACCTGATGACACTGTTGGAGCTGGATCTGTGATGAAGTCGTGGGTCAGTAGCGTGAACAGGAGAGGGCTGAGCACACAGCCCTGAGGTCCACCAACGCTCAGTGTGATGGTGCTCGATATTCTGCTTCCGACCTGGACAGACTGTGGTTTTCCATTAAGAAGTTCAGGATCCAATTACAGAGAGGGGTGTTGAGTCCCAGTGAGGACAAGTTCTCCACCAGCCTCTGAGGAATGAGGGAAGCCTGTGATGATCTGGGGACCAGCCAGAGTAATGTGCTGTCCTTGACAAGTAATTAGTCTCACTGAGGAAATGCATCAAAGTTGCTTTAAAATGTGGTCAAGTAGTGATGACTCCCTCTGTCACAATTCATGAACAAAAGGGATTTCTGCCAAAGCTTGGGTGTAATTGTCTCCTGTTCCCATTGCTGCTTCATCTTCGAAGTGCGTCGGGATGTTAACGTCATTGACTTGATCTCAGCAGAATTGGTACTTATGTTATGGTGTCTAACTTCTTGTTTTTCGATGGATTGTGGGGCAGAAAAGATTCTTGTTTTAACATCCAGCAGCGCACTTAACACTTCACTTTCAACAATCCTGCGTTCCAGGCGATGGAGAAGACTCACCCCTTATTTTACTCTCTTGACATCCCCAATCAATGTGTGTCATTAGGACCCCACAAGGAAACACTGCAGAAACCACGGGAGTAGAAGCTTTTTGTTGTGTGTATGGGGCTACCTTTCTCCTTAACCTTGGTTTCCTTTAAAGCATGGTCCATGGATCTATTTTCCATTTTCAGCACACTTCTGTGGATAATTTTCCCAAGCATATAAACAAGCTGCTGGAAGAATTGGGGCATGGGGTGGCACGGTTAGTGAGGGGAAGCACAGTGAGCATAGGGGGTGCCACGGTTAGTGTAGAGGTGGCACATGTAGTGTAGGGGCGGCACAGTTAGTTTTGGGTCGGCACGGTTAGTGTAGGGACAGTGTGGTTAGTGTGGGTTTGGAATGTGTAGTGTAGAGGTGGCACAGTTAGTGTAGGGGATAGCACATTTAGCGTAGGGGTGACACGGTTAGCATAGAGGTGACACATTTAGTGTCTGGGTGGCACTGTTAGTGTAGGGATGGCATGTTTAGTATGGGGATGTCACGGTTAGTGAAGGGTGGCACAGTTGGTGTAGATATGGCATGGTTAGTGTAGTGGTGGCTCGGTTAATTTAGGTTGGCACGGTTAATGTAGGGGTGACTTGTTTAGTTTAGAGACGGCACAGTTATTGTAGGGATGGCATGGTTAATGTAGGGGTGGCACGTTTAGTGTAGAGATGGCCGACCAGTCCAGACTGACCTGGA
Organism: Narcine bancroftii; assembly: GCF_036971445.1. Taxonomy (NCBI): domain Eukaryota; kingdom Metazoa; phylum Chordata; class Chondrichthyes; order Torpediniformes; family Narcinidae; genus Narcine; species Narcine bancroftii. The sequence goes on from NC_091471.1 coordinate 10,379,556, forward strand.
TCTGGTTAGGTGCAGCCCTTTATGACCTGGTCAGTAGGTGTGGCTATGGCTCTCAGCCAATCTTATCACTATATGTTTATATATACAGTGGTGATAGGATCTCATACTATCACATTCACCCCATCTTTAAGAACTGACCCCAGGGTGGCTATAAAAAAAGGGGGTTTACAGAGTGGTAGTTCTTCTGGGTCCTTCATAGTCCGTAGTCAGGACTCCAAGACATGGGGGGATAGCAGGCAGGGGTTACGGGCTGTAACGGTCGGGTGGCCTGATCGTCCGACATGATCGCCGTGGTGCCGGGATTGGAGTAGCTGATGGGGCAGTGCATGATTGACATTGGAGTCCCTGAGTGTAGGTGCAGTTTCTTCTAGTCCGCAGTTGTCATTGTTTGTGTGCTTGTCTAGTCTACTGCTACTGTCATCCGCGAACTGCTGCTGGTCCTGCTGGTCCCGGCATGTTACCTGGGGGAGGATTGGAGGAGGGTTGGGGGACAAATGTTGCAATGTTAGATCCGGCTTGGGCCACGTCCCTTACCGAGACTGTGTCCTCATGCCCATCCGGTTCTTGATATAAGCATAGTGCAGACTCGTATGTAACAGCGTTACCTGGTTGACTAAAGGACATTTCTTGAGTACCGGACATGACGTCTCAGCATGATAGGTCCAGGGACTGTCAGCCAAGCCAGTGTGGTCATTCCTGGGAATGAGAACATGCGTTCATGTGGGGTAGCGTTGGTGGCAGTGCCTAACAGAGACCTGATGGAGTGTAGGGCATTTGGGAGTATGTCCTGCCAGCGAGTGGTGGGGAGGCCTTTCGACTGGAGGGAAACCATGATCGCTTTCCAGACGGTGGCATTCTCCCTTTCGACCTGCCCATTACCACGTAGGTTATAGCCGGTGGTCCTGCTCGAGGCACTACTGCACTCCAGAAGATACTGCTTCAGCTCAGCGCTCATAAACGAGGACCCCCGGTCACTGTGGATATAACTGGGGTACCTGAAAATGGTGAAGATGCTGTGCAGTGCATTTATGATTGTGGAGGCGGTCATGTTCGCGGAGGGAATAGCAAATGGGAAGTGGGAGTACTCATTGACCACCGTGAGAATGTAAGTGTTAATGGTTCGTCAATGGGAGGGGCCCCTTGAAGTCCACACTGAGATGTTTGAAAGGCCGGGCGGCTTTTATGACGTAGGTCTTCTTAGGCCAGAAGAAATTGGGCTTGCACTCAATGCATACGGGGCAGACTTGGGTAATGGAGTGGATCTCCGCGACTGTATGGGGCAGGTTGCGGGCCTTTATGAAGTGTGCGAATCTGGTGACCCCCAGGTGACAGAACTCCTCATGGAGTCTCTGCAGCCTGTCCAGTTGTACGCTGGCGCATGTCCCATGGGAAAGGCCATCGGGCACGTCACTGTGTTTGCTAGGCCGGTACACGATGTCAAAGTTAAAGGTAGAGAGTTCGATTTTCCAACTGGCAATTTTGTCATTTTTGATGAAGGGCATTGATTCGTCTATGGGTGGCTGCGGTGATGTCTGACTTAATGCGGTCGAAGGCTGCTCTTGTTTCCGCTGACAAGGGGAAGAAGGTGGACTTAATGAGTGGCCACGCCTTGTCAGCGTACTGTGGGACCCATTGAGCGTAATAGGAAAAAAGTGTTTGAGTGCCTTCTGGGTTTGGGGTGGTGGAAGGTCCATAAGAGGGTGCATGTGGTCGGGATCTGGATTTACTACCCCGTTTTCCACCACGCAACCTAGAATTGCAAGGCGAGTGGACCGGAAGACAAACTTCTCGAAATTATTGGTTAGATTCAGCCATTGCGCGGTTTGGAAGAATTTCTCAAGGTTGGTGTCATGGTGAGTAGCCTTGAATAAATTAACTTGGAAATATGAGTTAGGGGGATTATGTTTACCACATTTTTGAAATTATTATGAAGCAGCCCAACTTAAATTTATTAGTTCATTGATGGATTTGGAACGGCCCCTTAGTTGGGCCAAAATTGAGATGGTAAATATTTCTGAATTTGAAATACATCAATTTTTGTTTAGATGGAATATTAATTTGTTACAGCAACATAATGTGCCTAAACTAAAACATTTAATGAAGTTATGGATAAAGAAAAAGAAAATGATAGGTTCTAGGGGTAAATTATCAGCTTTGACTCTGTTGTATAATAATCAACTTATTTCTTTTTCAATACACAATCGAAGTTTATTACATTGGAGATTTAAAGTTGTGGAAAATTTGGGAGATTGTTTTAAAGAAGGTAATTTTTTATCTTTTAATCAGATGAGGGACAGTTATGGTATTGATAAGAACTCTTTGTTCCTTTATTATCAAATTCGATCTTTGGTAAAACATGTGTTTGGTAGAGATATGATTTTACCTGAAATGACTAAATTTGAGACTTCCCTTATGAAGGTACCAGAGAAGGGTTACATTTCATTTATGTATCAAATATTACAGGATGGTATGGATAAAAAGGGTTGGGAGAGATCTAAAAGGAAATGGGAAGTGGATATTGCTTTATTTTTTCTTTTTTTTAAAACTTTATTTAAAGGTTTTATCACAGGAATAAAAAGAAAGATTACATTTAAAGAAAAGATATAAAATAGAATAATATAATTACAATACAACATTAATAACCTAACTTAATTCAGTCTAACCCCCCCCTACATATACAAGAACTAAAAATCTATATATATAAAAAAAACCCCACCCTTCCCCTCCCCAAAATAAAGAGTGAAGAATTAGTAAAATTAATAATATTATATATAAAATAAACACACACACAAAAAAGAAAAATATGACAAATAAAAATAATTTAAAAAAATTTATCAGATCTAAAATATCACATCTAAGAACATACTTAAATCAAACTTAATTGCATATACTTAACAAATGGAGTCCACTTCAACTTATAAAAAGACATCTTATCTTGGATTGAAAAAGATATCCTTTCCATAATTAAACAAGACTACATCTCTAAATACCACCTGTCCAAAGTTAATATATTTCTATCTTTCCAAGTAGATACTATACATTGCTTGGCCACTGCTAAAGCTAAATAGATAAAAGAAATCTGATAAATCGATTAATGATTGCATATTCCCTAATAAAAATATATCAGGATCTAATACAACACAAATATTATATAATCTATTAAATATAGATTGAATACCTTTCCAAAACTGTTGCAATCGGTCACAGGACCAGACAGTGTGTAAAAAAGTACTGGCTGTCTGGTCACAACGAAAACAACAATCTGACTTACTAAGACCAAATTTTTAAAATTTTTCTGGTGTTAAGTATAATTGATATATAAAATTATAATTAATCATCGCTAATCTAGCATTAATCAATTTCCGAATACTATTTTGACAAATTTCCATCCAAGCTTCTTCAGCTATTGTAGAACCTAAATCTTTTTTCCAATTTCAACTTATCTTTATCCCAATCTTTCTTACTTTCATTTTCTTGTAAAATACAATACAAATCAGATATATACCCCTTTTCTGGTATTGAAAGTACATATTTCTCAAAGCTAGTTTTGGGCAATAAAGTCATTTGCCGACCACATATCTGTTTTACAAATGATCTTAACTGATAGTACACAAATACAGAATTTCCACTAATACCAAATTTCCTTTGTAATTCCTCAAAAGAACAAAAATGTCCTTCAAAAAAACAATCAGATAAGTTTTTTATTCCTTTCCTTTCCCATTGTTTCAAAGTGATATTGGAGACCGTAAAAGGAACAAGTTGATTATTATATAATGGCAATCACCCAGACCATTTATTTTTAAGCCCCATTTTATCAAGTTTACTCATCCATAGATTCAATAAATGTTTCAATATTGGTACATCATAAGTTCGTAACAAATTTTTATTCCATGGAAACAAAAATTCATGTGGAGATTTTTCTAAAATAACAGCCAATTCTATCTTTGCCCAACTGGGCGGATCCTCCATATTCATTAGTGCACTAAGAAATTTAAATTGAGCTGCCTCATAATAATATTGAAAATTGGGTAATCTCAAAACTCCAAATTGAAAGTCCCACATCAAATTTTTCATTGCTACCCTCGGAAATTTTCCCTTCCATAAAAATTCTCTAACTGCTTTGTATAAATCCTTAAAAAAAAACATTAAAAAAAAAATAAGGAATTGATTGAAATAAATATTGCATCCGAGGAAAAATATTCATTTTTATAGTATTAATCCTCCCCAATAAACCTAAAGGTAAGTCCTTCCACCTAATCAAGTCTAATTTAATCTTTTTTTATTAAGGGAAGGTAATTAATTGAATATAAATCTTGATATTCTGTATTAACATTAATTCCCAAATATTAATTTGTTTTGTCCACTTCAATTTCGTAATAATTTTATATATCAAATAATCATCTTTACAAATTGACAAAATTTCACTTTTAGCCCAATTTACCTTATAACCAGATAATTGACCATAATTTTCTAAAGATTCTTGAATTGCTGATAAAGAAATATCAGGGTCCACCAGGTACAATAAAACATCATCTGCAAATAAATTAATCTTATATTCCTCATTCAAAACTCTCATACCCTTAACATTTTCATTTTGATGTATTAACTGTGCCAAAGGTTCAATAACTATAGCAAATAAAGCAGGTGACAATGGACAACCTTGTCTAGTAGACCTTGTTAAATCAAAAGATTCTGAGATCTGTCCATTAGTAGCAACTCTAGCCTTCGGACTATTATATAAAGCCTTTATCAATCCAATAAATGAAGAACCAAAACAAAATTTATCAAGTACTTTAAATAAAAACTTTCATTCCACTCTATCAAAAGCCTTTTCTGCATCTAATGAAACCACTATTGGATAATTCATTTGAAATTTAAATTTATTTATCAAAGTAATTAATCGCAAAATATTATCAGACGCATATCTGTTTTTTATAAATCCTGTTTGATCTTTATGTATTATTTTAGGTAAATATTGAGCCAATCTATTAGCCATAACTTTAGCTACAATTTTATAATCTACGTTTAACAATGATATTGGTCGATAAGAAGAAACCTGTAAAGGATCTTTATCTTTTTTTGGTATAACCGTAATTATTGCATTAGAACAAGATTCAGGTAATTGAAAAGTTTTATAAATTTGCTGTATTACATTCTTATAAATAGAAGATATATCAACATAAAAAGTTTTATAAAATTCTATAGAGAATCCATCTTCACCAGGTGCTTTTCCATTTGGCATATCTCTTATAGCCATTTCAATTTAATTTTCTATAGAAGATTTATCCAACTCTTGTCTATCTTCTTGATTCAGTTGTGGCAAATTAATATTTTTCAAAAAAGAATCTATTGCATCTTCACTTACATCTTTACACTCAGATGTATATCATTTTTCATAAAAATTGCAAAATTCCTCATTAATTTCTTTTTGTCTAAAAGTAATACCCGATTTTTTTCTAATTACTGGTATAATCCTGGATAATTGTTCTTTTTTTAACTGCCATGATAAAAATTTATGAGCTTTCTCGCCCCATTCATAAAACTTATGTTTAGTTCGATTTATTAAACATTCAAATCGATATGTTTGCAATTCATTATACTTTAATTTTAAATTAGTTAACTGGTTCTTTTGCATTTCAGTAGCATTTTTTTGAAATTCTTTTTCACTAACAGTTATCTTTTTCTCTAAATCTTCAATCTCTCTTATTCTCTCTTTCTTTACTTTAGATGCATAACTAATAATTTGACCTCATAAAAAAGCTTTAATTGCGTCCCATAAAACAAAATGACTCGAAACAGAGTTAATATTATTACTAATAAAATCCTCAATTTGTTTTTTTAAATAACTAATAAATTCGGGTTTTTGTAATAACATAGTGTTAAATCTCCATCTTAGAGTTCTCTGAACATCTTGTGAACTCTGATATTCTAATAATAATAATGAATGATCTGAGACCAACCTTGCCTTATAATCCACAGATATAACCTTATCCTGCAAATGTGTTGAAATTAAAAAATAATCAATTCTTGAAAAGGAATTATGACGTGAAGAATAAAAAGAAACATCTTTCTCTGTAGGGTTAAGTCTTCGCCAGATATCAACTAAATTCAAATCTTTCATCATATTATTCACTTGTACTGCCATCTTAGATTTCTTAATTACTCTTGGATACTTGTCCAATAAAGGCTCCAATACCACATTTAAATCTCCCCAATCGTCACATTAGAATTTGCTTGTCCAAGTAATAAAGACACATCTACAATAAAAGCTGTATCTTGAACATTTGGAACATAAACACCAAGCAGAGTCCAAGCCTCATTAAAAATTGTATAATTCAGTTTTAATAATCAAGCTCCATTTTTCTCTTCATTCTGTAACTGAAATGGTAAATTCTTATGCACCAGAATTGCCACTCCTTTCGCCTTTGAATTAAATGAAGAATAGAAAACTTGTCCAACCCATTCACATTTAAGTTTCAAATGTTCCTTATCTGTTAAATGAGTTTCCTGCAGAAAAGCCACATCAACTTTTAATTTTTTTAAGTAAGCAAGTACTTTTTTATGCTTAATAGGATTATTTAAACCCTGAACATTAAGAGAGGCAAACTTAAGTTTAGACATTACTTACAATAACACAAAGAAAAAGAGAAGGAGAAAAAAAAGAAAAGGAAAAAAAAGGAAAAAAAAAGAAAAACACCCCCTCCCCTTATCCCCTCCTAAAACTACAAAAAGAGAAAAAATATTAAAGATGATAATAAAAAAAAATTTCACTCCTTAATCCAAAAATTGATGAAAAAAAAACAGGTAGGAGGTTGCAACCAACCTCCTCCTGTCTCAACCGCTCAATGCGGTAACTCCCACAAGGTAATGGGTGTGAGATAACTCACACGTAGCTGACGACTTCTGGAAGATGATGCCCACCCAGCTTCCTCTCCCAACTCCCGTTTCACATTAAACTATCATCATTATCTGAAATCTTCTCAGAAATTTTTTTTTTAATCAACTTTGTCACTCCGACCACCGTTGTTTCCATTTCTTCTTGGAATTCGGTTCCCATCTTGCGTCTCCACTCTCCTTGGAGACCGTGGTGGACTACGTCTTTCCTGAAATTGCGTAATTGGCAACAATTGAGCAAAGTCCATGGCTTCCTTAGAATTATCAAAAAATTTTGATTGATAGCCATCTTGAAAAATCTTCAATACTGCAGGGTATCTAAATGTTGCTTGATATCCTTTTTTCCACAACACTTCTTTCACAGGGTTAAATTCACGTCATTGAGACATAACTTCTTGACTCAAATCCGGATTTTAAAAAAAACACGATTGTTCTGAACCATCAAGGGAGATCTTTGTTGTGCGTTTCTTATAGCCACACGCAAAATTGTCTCTCTATCATAATAATTTAAACAACGAACCAGAACAGGTCCTGGATTTTGTCCTGGAAAAGGTTTTCTTCTCAAAGCTCTATGGGCACGTTCCAATATTAAGCCTTCCAGAAACTTATCTTGTCCTAACACTTGTGGAATCCATTCAGTGAAAAATTTTCTTGGATCTGATCCTTCCATATCTTCTGGCAAACCAACAATTTTTATATTATTCCGTCTAGATTGATTCTCCAAATAATCAACCTTTTTCGCTAAATTTTTATTCTGAATTTGTAAAGTTTCAATTGTTTTATTTACATCTTGTATTTGATCTCGTACCTCGACTATACCTTGGTCACAAACATCAAGTCTTTCGCTCGTTTCAAGCTTTAAAGCTCCATAATCAACCATCTGTTGGGTATTAATTCCCACCAAAGTATTAAGCTTAGTATTAACTTGAACTAAAGCCTTACCTATTTATTTTATTGTAGAGGATAACTTAGATTCAAGATTCTTAATAAGCATATCTACTGGAATAGATTCAGGTACAGTAGGATCCTGCTGTTTCTGTGTAGCCAAAGGGTCTTCTATTCCTTCCCTTGGTTTAACTGCTTTTCTTACAGTATGACTGCGTGTGGAAACCCCTGCCACAACCTCCTCAGCAGTATCTGGAGGCTGATGGCCAGGGTTATCCTTAACCCATATTATATCAAATGCCTTCATTACATCGATGTCTGTTGAAGTCTTCATTACAGGAGGTGCATTTCGCAGCGCCACTGCTACATCAATCGGTAGACGTCTTTTCAGAGTCGGGTCTTCAGCTGGCAGCATCCCAGCTGTTCTAGCTGTCAAAGATTCACTGACAGCGCTCACAGCGGGCATTGATTCACGCGCACGCGCCTGGCCAGCCCTTTGCTCCAAGGACTGCCGGGCGCCATCTTTAAAGAGCCCTACCGATAAAGAGCGGAGCTCCGTTGCCGAGTCTTGTACCTCTCTTCCTGGATCCATTCCACGCTGAGTCCTGGCTTCTTGTAAACAGGTAGGCTCAGATAACCTCGGGAAATGCAGTTTCTTAACGATCTGTTGCCGTTTTTTTTTACTTCTTTTCAGCAATTGTACCATTAGAAACTGATTCAACACCTCTAATTATTTTTAGGCTTTTAAAAAGTTTTAACGGGCACTTATAGACAAAACAATAACAAAGGGTCAGGAGAGGACTGGAAGGCACGTCTGTTCCTTACGCCATCTTGCCACGCCCCCCGCTTTATTTTTTCTGAGGATGATTGGTTAGATATTTGTTATGATAGTGTAACGAGATTGATAAATGCACGTTATGCAATGATTAATTATCATTTTTTACATCAATTATACTTAACACCTGAAAAATTAAAAAAGAATGGTTTTCATGAATCAGATTTGTGTTTTAGATGTGGTGATATGGTTGGAACTTTTTTTCATGCTGTCTGGTCATGTAAAATCTTTTTGGAAGAAAATTTAATTGTTTTTAGAATACCTGTATAAGATTAAAATACCTTTAGATCTGACAGTATTTTTATTGGGTAGTTTGAAACCTCTGAAAGGTTTGTGATTAGATAAATTCCAGCTTGCTTTTGTATATTTAGCTTTATCCGTATCGATAAAATGTATTGCTAGTACTTGGAAAGATACGAATGATTGATATTAATAGATGGCATTGTTTAATAATGGAAAAAATTACATATGTTTCATGTTATAATTATAATTTTTTAAATTAATAAGTGGTCATTATTATTCAGAATATTTACATTTCAATTTAAATTGATTAGATTTTAATATGTATGCTTAATTTTTTTTTAAATATTTTTTCTTTTTTCTTTCTTTATGAGTTGGCTGAAGTGGTGGGGGGAGGTTCTTTTCTTTTTTTCTATATATCAAAAATAACATTCATCTTTATGGTTAATTGTTGGATATGTTATGTACTATTTGTTTTTTGAACAAATAAATAAAGTTAAAAAAAAAGGTTGGTGTCATGATCTTGTGGGTCATGGCCACAGATGGTGACGTTGTCCAGATATGGGAATGTAGCTGTAAGGCCGTTCTGGTCTACCATATGGGCCATTTCCCGCTGAAAGACCGCGACACCATTAGTGACACCGAAGGGAACCCTGAGGAATTGGTACAAATGCCCGTTTGTTTCGAAGGCTGTGAAGGGGGGTTCCTCCAGACGGATCGGGAGCTGGTGGTAGGCTGATTGAAGATTGATGGTGGGAAACACATGGTATTGGGCAATCTGATTCACCACGTCCATGACTCGCAGAAGAGGGTAATTGTCCAAGAGCGTGAAATGGTTGATTATTTGGCTGTAGTAAACCACCATCCGTAGCTTCTCCCCGTTCTTCACGACTACTACCTGCGCCCTCCAGGGACTTGGGCTGGGCTCAGTGATGCCTTTGACCAGCAGTCTGCACACCTCACTTTTAATGAATTTCCTGTCCCTGAGGCTGTACTGCCGGCTTTTGGTGGCAATCGGTTTTAGCCAGGGGTGAAGTTGGTGAACAGTGCTGGAGGAGCGACACAGAGAGTGAAGAAACTACAAGTGGAGCGCCGGGGCATGGGAACTGGCCTGGGCTGTCACTGGCAGGAAGTCTCTGGGGTGGAGTGCTGGCAGACAGAGAGCAGGGAGTGGCAATCCCCGTAATGCAATGACACCAATTTAAAATGACATTGAAAATCCAACCCCAACAATAAAGCAGCACACAGTTGAAACAGGACTAGCAACTTAAAATCCATAAATTTGATGCCCTGAACTTTCAAAGTCACCACATAATACCCCTTCATGCCCGTTTAGTGGGCTCTTGTGGCTAGTGAAATCTTCTTGTCAGTCGGGTAGACTGCAAGCACACATCGTTGGACCAGGTCTGGGTGAATGAAGATCTCCGTCGAACCTGAATCAAAAAGACAGTTAGTATATTGATTGTTCACCTTGATGGTTTCCATGGCCTTAGCTAAGGGATGTGGTTGGCTTGATTCAATGTTACCGATGTAGCGAATGATGCAGGAGCAAAGCTGCCTGTGTTGGTGTCTCCGGAGGCTGGCGTGATGACATCACGTGTTGCTCAGAGGGCCGTCTAATAGAGCCTCACATCACTGGAGCAGGGGCAGATCATCGTGGTGCCTTGGCCTGTTGTGTGCTACGCTTGCGTGGTGATGTCATCGGTGTGGGTGGGCCATCGGGGTCTGCTGACGCAGATACCCGGTTGGAATCAGCAGCGAGCTGCAGAGGCGGTGGCACTCGTGGTGGAGGCGGTCCATCGGGGCCTGCCGGCATGGTGGTTCGTTGGGTGGAGGGTCCGAGTTGGAGAGCAGCGTCACAGCGGTGAGGGTGGAGCATTGCGAGGGTAGCGCCTTCTGCACGTGGTGCTTGTGTCGTGACGTCAAGCGTTGCCACATGATTGGTTTCTCGCTGTCATTGGTTGAGAGTTCCTAGGATGAATAGTTTGAATTTGGGGAAGACGGATGGGCTTCGCACGAGGCACTGTGCTTGGCGGTGGCCATTTTGGACTGGCAGACGGTGGCGAAGTGGCCGTTCTTTCTGCACTTCTGGCATCGGGCCTTCCTCGCAGGACACAGAGATTGACTGGGTTTCTCCATCCCACGGAAGTAACACTTCGTGGTTGTGTCGGGTAGTGTGGCGGCAGCGAGGCCATCGACGGGGCGTGGGGAGGCCAAATTAAAAACAGGCATTCTACTCACATTGTAACGGTGGGCCCAGCCCTATGTGTAGGCATCCATGCTTAGGGCTGCAGCCTCCATTGTTTCAGCGATCTGTATAGTCTCCACGAGACTGTCACCCCTGTGCTTCAATAGTCATTGCCTCACTTCGTTAGATCAAATCCCAGCCACATAAGCATCCCGTATGAGGTCATCAGTGATCCCGGCCGCGGTTTTATCTGTGTACGCACATGCTCGGCCCAGTAACCGGTTGTTGTTTCCTGGTCACCAGCATGTGCCTGGCATCGACCTTATTCACAGGTTGATCAGAGAGTCCTTTTAGCACATTCATGGCTGCTGTGTAGGAGGTCGCATCCTGGATGTTTTCGTAGACCCTCATGGACACCATGGACATTAGAACCAATAGTTTATTGGTGCCTTCCTCCACGATCGGGGTCTGAGCGCTGCAGGTATGCCTCAAAGCACCTCACCCAGTGCCTGCAATCACTCTGGGCAGTAGCTGACTGATGTCGATGCTGAGGCGTTCTGGTCGCAGCATTCGCTCCATCTGTTGAAAATTTTGTTAATAAAATTGTAGCACGTCGCATGACTCAAAGACTTGTTGACTCAAACCAAGGTTTTTATTAACAAAAGACTAGAGCGTAGAACATCGAGGTCGACCAGTCCAGACTGACCTGGGTCTGGTTTGGTGCAGCCCTTTATGACCTGGCCGGTAGATGTGGCTACGGCTCTCAGCCAATCTTATCACTATATGCAAATATATAGAGGTGACAGGATCCCGTACTATCACAGCCCCATTAGTCTGTGTTTGTTTCCATATCATCTGAACTTTCGTCTCCTCATAACTGTCTTCTAAACGTCATAATTCTTCCAGCTACATCCTCTGGTATGCTAGTTGAAATGGTGTATTTCCACCGATGATGGTTGTGTTTACTTGATGCCCCTTGGAGATACTCCGCTCCCAAGAGCATCTGATGAAGGCAGTGATGTGGCAAGCCAGTATGTCAGATTGGAGAGATCTGGGCACGGACTTGAGATGTGAGACTGATGATCAGAAGGTAAAATGTTACAAGGACTATCGAATGTAGCATTGACTGGAGGAGGTAGGAGCAGGGAGGTACTGGGGACAAGCTGACTTCAAGCGCAAGGATGATCTCCATTAGCTTGATGCAATGCACATCGATGCAAGCAATTGCCAGTTCAAATTTCACGCAGATAAATCTAGCCGGGGTTCCTGTGGGCCTCTTTCATTTGTCTACACCATTGGATTTTACAAGAGATCTTCAACCAAGATCTGGTCCCTACTTTTTCATGTTAACGCAAAAGATTTGGTATCGTTTTGAAGAAGACCATGGGTGCTATCCCTTGAGGTCAAACTCAAACATCACGGCTATGAACATGCCATAGGGGCTCTCTATTCATTCTTTGTTTGTTTGTTTGTTTGTTTGTTTGTTTGTTTCTTTCTTTCTTTCTTTCTTTCTTCCTTCCTTCCTTCCTTCCTTTCCTTCTTACTTCTTTCTTTCTCTCTCTCTCTCCCATTCTCAATCTCTTTCTTGCATTTCACTTTAAATTTTCTATTTTTTTCTTTCTTTCATTCATTTTTTCTCTTTCCTTCTTTCTTTCCTCATTATTTATCTTCTCTCGCTTTTCCAATCTTCCCTCTGAGCAGCCATAGACAGGAAAGGAAATATTTTCTCTCGTTGGGTGGTGAGGAAAGCATCAGAGAGAGAGAGAGAGAGAGAGAGAGAGAGAGAGAGAGAGAGAGAGAGAGAGAGAGAGAGAGAGAAAGTTTCAAATAAAAGAGTTAAAAAATCATTTAAGCAGGGATCGTAACAAATGTTGATAAATGCACTCCATATGCCACTAATAAAGTATGCAAAACGGCATGCAGATCTAACACCGTCTTAGGTCATAAACAAATAAATTAAAGTGAACATGGAAGCATCCACCAGCTCCTGCTCTAATGAGAAATAGATGGCAAATAATATAAAAAAGAGTTACAAGCCTCATTTGCTTAAAATGTCACTGTCTTTTACACAGTGTTTAAAAAGGCGAGCAGATGTTGACATTGCCATGGGTTTTTCTGTGCTCTCGTTCCCTAACTAGGGGAAAGGGAGAAGAATCTTATCCTTTACCGAGCCCACGAGCCAGATGGGAAGTCATTTTTTTTCTCTCTCTCTCTGGATCTTGGGAGTATTTGTCACATCTGCCAGGCCAGCTGTTTAATGAATATGGAAAGTAGGTAGTTCATTAATAAGTCGGAGCAAAAGGCTGAGGTGCAGGGGGGTGGGGTGGGGGTTGGGGGAGCGCGGTGAGGGGGCCAGGTGGAGTGGATTCGCAGACTGCCTCCCTGTTGTTCATGCGCTGCCCCATCCAGAACGCTGCCTGCTCTGCAGTAATCACTGCACACCAAACCCTCCTCAACCCTTGCGATCTTCCCAGCTAACATCTGGCATATTATAACAATGAACGGTGCCAGTCTGTTGCTTTTAATTGACTTCTGTTGCCACTTCTGCCGGCTCGTAATGACATTAATTAACAGCGATATAATGTTTGATGGGCCTGTGCAGGAAAACATATATATATTTATAAATTTAAACTTAGTGTGACTTTCTGTACGTGACATGCTTGCTAAACAGCTCAGGCGAGACCTCCCCGGTCCACGATCAAGCCATCGCTTTCTTCTCAGTAATGTCTAAGCTGGCAATATCTCAACTCCCTCACTCTCTTTCTTCTCTCCCTTCTGCCCTCCTCGCTCTTTATACTTCCTCGCTCTCTTATGTCCCTTGCCTTTACTTTATTATTTACCTTACTTTAACATATATTCCTCAACCTGTTTTAATACATGTACCTGTGTTCTGTGTATATGGATTGTTTATCAGTATCCATGTTATGTCTGTATGCGTGTTTTGCACTGTTCTGCACCGTGGATAGGAGAACGCTGTTTCATTGCATTGTACATGACAAATAAAGTTGAACTTTATTTGCCTTTGATCCCCACTCAGGTCTTTATATCCTGGCTTTCTTTTCTCTTGAAAACTCATTCCCCCTTCATCCTTCCTTCACGGCACATTCCTTGCATTCTTTCCCCATCCTTTCTGTCCTTTTGGTGCCTCTTACTTGTTCTTTCTTTTCTTCCTTCTTCATTCTGCATTGTATTATGTCTCTATCTTTCAGTCTCTCTCCCACAAACACACACACACACACACACACACACATACATTTTGCCTGCCTGTCTGTCTGTCTGTCTTTCTCTCTCTCACACACACACACACACACACACACACACACACACACACACACACACACACACACACACACACACACACACACACACCCTTCTCTCTCTCTCTCTCTCTCTCTCTCTCTCTCATTTTCCCTCTCCTGGGCCATAAGATAGCAGGATGATGAAACAACTTACTGGTATGTTAAGACCACAAAGTCTGGTATCCTACCTTGAAGAAAGGCTCAGGCACAAAACCTTCATTATATCTTTACGTCCTGTGGATGCTGTGTGACCTGCTGAGTTCCTCCTGAATTTTTCTGTATTTATTACTGGTATATTCATAAGCCTTCTTATCTACCCAATCAACCTGTGTGGCAACCTTCAGTAATCTATGGATATGGACCCCAAGGTCCCTCTTTTCTTTCACACTGTTAAGAATTCTACCATTAACAATGTACACTGCCTTCATGTTTGACCTTCCAAAATACATCACCTCACACTTATCCGAATTGACCCCCATCTGCCACTTTTCCGCTCAACTCTGTATCTTGTCCATATCCTGTTGTAATGTACAACAACCTCCTACACTATCCACAACATCTCCAACCTTCCTGTTATCAGCATATTTACTGATCCATCCCTTTTCTTCTTCGATAAGGTCAGTTGTATAAAACAAATTACAAAGAGCAGGGGTCCCAGGACAGATCTCTGTGGAACTGCACTAGTCACTGACCTCCAGGAGGAATATGTTCCATCCTCTATGACCTTCTGCTGTCCGCAGGCAAGCCGATTATTCTGAATCCACACAGTCAAGACTTTATGAGCGAACTTCCCATGGGGGACCTTGTCGAATGCCTTACTAAAATCCATATACACCACATCTACCACCTCACCTCCATCAATTTCTTTTGTCACTTATTCAAAATACTCAATTATGTTGGTGAGGCACAAACATCCCCTTACAAAAACATGTCCCTAAGCATCCTTGCCAATAGTTTGCCCACCATTAACATTAGACTCATCGGTCTATAATTCCCAAGAATCACCCTATTACCATTTTTTAAACATGGGGACCATGTTTTCCATTCTCCAATGCTCTGGTTCCTCCCCTGTGGCCAGGGAGGATGCAAAGATCGTTGCTAAAGCCCTGGTAATGTCTTCCCTCACTTCCTTTAGTAACCCAGGATATATCTCGTCCAGCCCCGGGAATTTATCAATCTTAAAGTTTTTTTAAAAAAATTCCACCATTTCCACTTTCTTAACCTTAATGTGCACATAAGCTTGCTCTACCAGTGGTTCTCAACCTTTTTCTTTCCACTCACATGCACTTTAAGTATTCCCTATGCCATTGGTGCTCTGTGATCAGTCAGGGATTGCTTAAGGTGGGATGTGGGTGGAAAGAAAAAGTTTGAAAACCCCCTGTTTTAATCGTCCCTAATTCACTTGTTATTGACACGGTTTCAGCACCCCAAAGGAAATGGGCCAGTGACAACTTTTCTCCAACAAAAGGTTTCAGTAACAATTGGGTCTGGAGAAGTGATTCTCATCCTTCCCTTCCCACTTCCATCCCACCTTAAGCAATCCCTAACTAATCACAGAGACTGATGGCGCAGGGATTACTTAAAGTGGGATGTGAGTGGAAAGAAAAAGGTCGAGAACCCACTGTAATACTGACCTTACGTTAACTAAGGTCCCTTTCTCTGAAGCAAAGAATTAATTTAGGACCTTCCCTACCTCCTCTGTCTCCAGGGACATGTTACTTCCTTTATCCTTTAGTGGCCCCATCTTCACTCTTGTCATACTTCTGTTCTGTAGGCACGCATTGGAACACTTATCAAAATCAGGACTACTAGGCTGGGAACACTTTCTTCCTACAGTCCATGAGACTAATGAACTGTAGCACGAAAATCACCCCAATTATTTATACAGATTTATTTCTCTTGTTTATTTCTGCGATGATTATGTAGTGTTTATTATGTGTTATTGTGCGTCCACCATGGTCTGGAGAGACGTGGCTTCCTCAAGTTAGATATGCACAGTCAGATGATAATTAACTTGAAAATGAAAACAGCAAAGACTGGAAACTGAGGTAAGATAAGAACAGGAAATGGGGCAAACACTCAGCAAGTCAGGCGGCTTCTGTGGGAGGAGCAACTAATTGTGTTTCACGTCAGAGACTCTTCACAAAAAGTGGGAAGGAATGAGAGAAGGCAGAGGAATGGGGATAGTTGCAGGATGGTGAGATCCTGAACAAAGTCATCTGAGTGTAGTGACTGGTGAATCACTACTGGTGCGATGCTCTGAGGACTGGCACCTCCCCTGACTCCATCCCCCGCATATCCCGATATTAACTCTGGACTCCTGCCGAAGCTCCAGTTCAGTCCACAGACCATATGTGCCATTCTTATTGAGTAAAAGAACGTTGTACTCTCTCTGGTCTTGAGTTCCCTCAGTCACACTACAATTTTATTCAATAAAGGACAGGATAGAAGTGCTGTTGAAGTCCCAGATGTTCCTCATGGACCCTCTGTCCCCGGAGGCCCCAGAAGAATTTGTGTACTGGCTAGAATGCTTCCAAATGTATCTGTTGGGCATGCAAGAGTTCTACTCAATGGATGAACTCAAGAGGTCTGTCCTCTTCTCTCATGTCAGATCTAAAGGATTCCCCATCATCACTTGTACCGTGCGCAGTGGCTGTTGAGAAACTGAAGGCCCACTACATGAAGCCCCAAAATGTTGTCCTAACAAGGCGTCAACTCTCACAATGGAAGCAGCGGCCTGGTGAGTCCATTGAGAAATATGTCCTTATCCTACGAGCACTAGTGAGGAACTGCGGGTATGAGGACGATATGGCCTGAGAACGGGAGGATGAGCAAATCCGGGACCCTCTGATTGCTGGGGTGTGGTCCAAATACATTCTGCAGCAGTTGCTGGAGAATGACAGTGCACCGCTGCTTGACAATGTACAACTGGGCAAATCGCTGGAGGTGCTCTAACTGGGGGCTGACAATTTGGAAGGCGGCATATCCTTCAAGAGGACCTGGGTCCCAAAGCAATGCCACACACTTTATCGGCTCTGACAGTGGTGGCCTCAGTCACTAAGGGATGCTTCTTCTGCGGTCAGCAATAGCACCCAAGAACTCGATGTCCAGCTAAAGACTTCATCTGCTCTGGTTGTAGTAAGAAGGGGCTCTGGGTGAAAGCCTGCATGGTGAAGGGGAGCGCTGAGAGGTCCAATGCATACGTAACCCCTGATGGGCTGACTGAGGGAAGCCCAAAACCAAACCTCCAGCTTCCCATTGAGAGTGGTGTACGCCATGGCCTTCCTGCAAGGCTGTTTAGCAAGACTGACGTGGGAAAACCCAGTGGCCACCCTGCCCCATTTTGAAATTAACGCCATCTTCATCTGACGAGGAGGGAGTGCGGGCATCTTGCTGCACCATGTCAGCGTTCAAATTCCAAGCCATCAACAAAAGTAGGAGGAGAAAGGTGGCCATCACATGAGCATCCAAATGGGGGGAGCGACTCCAGTGAGGCGAACGATGGCATCTCTGGAGTTTTGGCAGCAATGGTGTTGGCCCAGGAGATACCACACCAACTGAACAATTCCATGACAAAGGTGTGGATTAATGGGCATAAAATGAAATGCTTTATTGACTTTGGCTCAACCTCTTTGTTCACAGATGCAGAGACATTCCAAAAATCTGAAAGTGTATCCCGCTAATTATCATATTTATTTAGCATCCCATACGCTATCTGTAAATATTCTAGAACATTGTATGGTTCATTTATCTTTACAGGAGGGGGAAATCTGCAAATTCAAACTGTACATAATTAAGAATTTATGTGCTCCAGTCTTGCTGGGTCTTGACTTTTTGTGTCACTTTAAAAACGTGACCCTGGAGTATTCTGGTCCTCTCCCTCCCATTACGGTTCGAACGGAAGGTCTCAAAATTCTGATGCCATTTGCTGTCTCTCCACACTGAATATAGATCCACTTCCTCTGTTTCCCAATCTGATCACCGATTGCAGGCCAATTGCTACAAAAAGCAGGCGCTACAGCGCAGAGCACTAGGCATTTATCGAGGCTTGATGAGAACCAATATGGTTGGATGTTTGTTGCTGGGCAGGTTTCCACCAGCCGGTGTTTCCCCATTCAGGTGACATGCCTGAGGAAAGGGGAACCTGGTTACGTGATTGTTTCACATCATGATGCGATTTGTAGATGGATAGTGTGTAGCTTAATGCTGATAGGGTAATGCTTGTCACATGGGACAAGACTATGTTTTGGATTGGTCAATTCAGATTGTGCGTTGGGGAATAAGTAAGTAAGTACTTTATTGTCGTGAAGTAAGAAAACACAACAAAATTGAAAAATGCAACCGCAGTTTCGACAAATACAACATGCAAGGGCATATAAAAACAAGAAAAACAAGCACCATTAAAACAGTACAAATACACTGATTGGTGGAGTTTTATTCTTGAATGGCGCTGGGATAGAAATTGTTCTTTAATGGACCCAAGTCGTCTACCTGAGGGCATTAAGCCAAACAAATGATGGCCCAGGTGAGTAGAACCCTTAAAGATATTGGCTGCCTTTCTGATACAACGGGATCAAAATAAATCCTTCAAAGGGGTCAAGGAAAACCCCATGATCTTCTGGGCCGCATTGAATACCCTCTTATCTGCTGTAATTGTATATTGAGGGAGCTTCTACATGGGGGAGGGGGGAAGGGGTATGATGGAGCGGGCACCAAGCTTGTGCTTAATAAAGGAACAGCGGGAGACTAAAGTGTGTGAGTCCTCCATTCCTTATGGCGTGTTTGCAGAAGAATGGAGCACCACCCAGGACCTGGATGAAGGGGGTTGAAAAGCAAACATACATAATAGTTATCATTTGAACATCTTTCACAGGGCCCAGAGTCTACACACCTGGTCCCATTAATGGTGCTGATGTGGAAAGAGTAGAGATTCTCATTCATTGGAACAGGTATCTCCAGTGACCTGACCTGGACCAATGGGTTGGAGTGATGGGTGAGACAGTGCATCTTTGCCTCTCAATTCATACATGTCCTTCCCATCCCTCGATGACTTCTATAAGACATGGGAGCAGAAATAGGCTATTCAACACATCGAGTCTGCCCCATCATTCACTCATGGGCTGATCCATTTCCCTACTCAGCCTCACTGCCTGGCCTTCTCCCTAGACCCTTCAAGGCCCTGCTAATCAACAACCTGTCAATCTCTGCCTTAAATACACCCAGTGATCTGGTCTCCACAACTGCCTGTGGCAACAAATACCATGGATTTACAACCTTCTGGCAGAATAAATTCCAACTCATTTCTGGCCTAAGTGGACAAACTGACATTGTGCCCTCTTGTCCCAGACTCTCGCACCATGGGAAAGAACCATTCGACATCTTTTCTAAAGGAGCAACATTGAAAGGAGTCTTGGTGGATGCATCACAGTGTGGTACGGGAACTGTGCTGTCAAGATCGGTGAAGCTGATGAGTGCAGCTCAGAACCCACTATATATCAGAAGAGAGACGGAAGGAAACAGAAGAAAAGGGCAACAGATGTTTGAAGAATAAATATGATAAGGTCGAAATTCATAGGAAATTAAAATTCACTTTTTGATGCATTTTCTTGCTAAAAATATCTAAATATTTTATTCAGGTCTCCAGAAGTTGCAGAAAATAGCTCAGAACATCTCTCTGTGAACTCAGCTAACATCTCCCGAAAAGGTAGCCGACACACTGAAGGACCCATCACAGCCCAGAAACCCTCTCTCCTTGCTCTGCCCATCAAGAGTTTGCAACGTCACATTAACCAGCTTAAAGGCACTTTCATCCCAGCGGCCAGAGGCTCATGAGTAAATTTCATAAAGGTCCATCGATGGTGCTTCGGCTTTGAACAAATTAATCATCAGAGAATTGTAACTTCAGACTATAATTGTTCTTCCACTTCATGCACTTACAGAGGATAGAGTTAACCTGCTCGCAGAAGAACTCTTCTCAGTACAAGTTAAAAGGCTAGAGTAAACCTGCTCGCAGAAGAACCCTTCTCAGGACAAGGTATAAAGGCTAGAGTTAAGCTGATCGCAGAAGAACCCTACTCAGGACAAGGTATAAAGGCTAGAGTTAAGCTGCTCGCAGAAGAACCCTTCTCAGGACAAGGTATAAAGGCTAGAGTTAAGCTGCTCGCAGAAGAACCCTTCTCAGGACAAGGTATAAAGGCTAGAGTTAAGCTGCTCGCAGAAGAACCCTTCTCAGGACAAGGTATAAAGGCTAGAGTTAAGCTGCTCGCAGAAGAACCCTTCTCAGGACAAGGTATAAAGGCTAGAGTTAAGCTGCTCGCAGAAGAACCCTTCTCAGGACAAGGTATAAAGGCTAGAGTTAAGCTGCTCGCAGAAGAACCCTTCTCAGGACAAGGTATAAAGGCTAGAGTTAAGCTGCTCGCAGAAGAACCCTTCTCAGGACAAGGTATAAAGGCTAGAGTTAAGCTGCTCGCAGAAGAACCCTTCTCAGGACAAGGTATAAAGGCTAGAGTTAAGCTGCTCGCAGAAGAACCCTTCTCAGGACAAGGTATAAAGGCTAGAGTTAAGCTGCTCGCAGAAGAACCCTTCTCAGGACAAGGTATAAAGGCTAGAGTTAAGCTGCTCGCAGAAGAACCCTTCTCAGGACAAGGTATAAAGGCTAGAGTTAAGCTGCTCGCAGAAGAACCCTTCTCAGGACAAGGTATAAAGGCTAGAGTTAAGCTGCTCGCAGAAGAACCCTTCTCAGGACAAGGTATAAAGGCTAGAGTTAAGCTGCTCGCAGAAGAACCCTTCTCAGGACAAGGTATAAAGGCTAGAGTTAACCTGCTCGCAGAAGAACCCTTCTCAGTACAAGGTATAAAGGCTAGAGTTAACCTGCTTGCAGAAGAACCCTTCTCAGTACAAGGTATAAAGGCTAGAGTTAACCTTCTCACAGAAGAAATCTTCTGAGTACAAGGTATAAAGGCTAGAGAGAAGCAGCTCGCAGAAGAACCCTTCTAAATACAAGGTATAAAGGCTAGAGTTAACCTGTTTACAGAAGAAATCTTCTGAGTACAAGGTATAAAGGCTAGAGAGAAGCGGCTCGCAGAAGAACCCTTCTATCTACAAGGTATAAAGGCTAGAGTTTACCTGATTGCAGAAGAACCCTTCTCAGTACAAGGTATGAAGTCTAGAGAAAACCTGCTCGCAGATGAACCCTATTCAGTTCAAGGTATAAAGACTAAAGTAAACCTGCTTGCAGATGAACCCTTCTCAGAACAAGGTATAAAGGCTAGAGTTAACCTGCTCGTAGAAGAACCCTTCTCGGTTCAAGGTCTGCTTGCAGAAGAACCCTTCTCAGTACAGGTATAAAGGTTAGAGTGAACCTGCCCTCAGAAGAACACTTCTAAGTACAAGGTATAAAGTCGAGAGTTAACCTGCTCGCAGAAGATTGCTTCTCAGTACAAGTTCTAAAGTGTGGAGTTAACTTGCTAGCAGAAGAACACTTCTCAGTACAAGGTCGAAAGGCTGGAGTAAACCTGCTCGCAGAAGATCCCTTCTCATTTCAAGGTAGAAAAGCTAGAGTAAACCTGCTTGCAGAAGAATCCATCTCAGTACAAGGTGTAAAGGCTAGAGTAAACCTGCTGGCAGAAGATCCCTTCTCGGTACAAGGTATAAAGGCTAGAGTTAACCTGCTCGCAGAAGAACCCTTCTCAGTGTAAGGTACAAAGGCTAGAGTTAACCTGCTCGGAGAAGAACCCTTCTCAGTACAAGGTATAAAGGCTAGAGTTAACCTGCTCACAGAAGAAATCTTCTGAGTACAAGGTATAAAGGCTAGAGAGAAGCGGCTCGCAGAAGAACCCTTCTAACTACAAGGTATAAAGGCTAGAGTTTACCTGCTTGCAGAGGAACCCTTCTCAGTCCAAGGTATAAAGGCTAGAGTTAACCTGCTCGCAGCAGAACCCTTCTCAATACAAGGTATAAAGCCAAGTGTAAACCTACTCGCAGAAGAACTCTTCTCGGTGTAAAGTATAAATCCTAGAGTTAACCTGCTCGCAGAAGAACCCTTCTCAGTACCAGGTATAAAGTGTAGAGTTAACCTGCTCACAGAAGATCCCTTCTCATTTCAAGGTATAAAGTCTAGAGAAAACCTGCTCGCAGATGAACCCTATTCAGTTCAAGGTATAAAGACTAAAGTAAACCTGCTTGCAGATGAACCCTTCTCAGTACAGGTATAAAGGTTAGAGTTAACCTGCCCTCAGAAGAACACTTCAAAGTACAAGGTATAAAGTCGAGAGTTAACCTGATCGCAGAAGATTCCTTCTCAGTACAAGTTTTAAAGTGTGGAGTTAACTTGCTCGCAGAAGAACCCTTCTCAGTACAAGGTGTAAAGGCTAGAGTAAACCTGCTCACAGAAGAACCCTTCTCAGTGCAAGGTATAAAGGATAGATTAAACCTCCTCGTAGAAGAACCATTGTCAGTACAAGTTCTAAAGGCTGGAGTAAACATGCTCGCTGAAGAAACCTTCTCAGGACATCGTATAAAGGCTAGATGAAACCTGCTCGTAGAAGAACCCTTCTCGGTTCAAGGTCTGCTCGCAGAAGAACCCTTCTCAGTACAGGTATAAAGGTTAGAGTTAACCTGCCCTCAGAAGAACACTTCTAAGTACAAGGTATAAAGTCGAGAGTTAACCTGCTCGCAGAAGATTCCTTCTCAGTACAAGTTCTAAAGTGTGGAGTTAACTTGCTCGCAGATGAACCCTTCTCAGTACAAGGTCGAAAGGCTGGAGTAAACCTGCTCGCAGAAGATCCCTTCTCATTTCAAGGTAGAAAAGCTAGAGTAAACCTGCTTGCAGAAGAATCCATCTCAGTACAAGGTGTAAAGGCTAGAGTTAACCTGCTCGCAGAAGAACCCTTCTCAGTGTAAGGTACAAAGGCTAGAGTTAACCTGCTCGGAGAAGAACCCTTCTCAGTGTAAGTTACAAAGGCTAAAGTTAACCTGCTCGCAGAACAACCCTTCTCAGTGTAAGGTATAAAGGCTAGAGTTAACCTGCTCACAGAAGAACCCTTCTCAGTACAAGGTATAAAGGCTAGAGTTAACCTGCTTGCAGAAGAACCCTTCTCAGTACAAGGTATAAAGGCTAGAGTTAACCTGATCGCAGAAGAACCCTTCTCACGACAAGGTATAAAGGCTAGAGTTAACCTGCTAGCAGAAGAACCCTCCTCAGGACAAGGTATAAAGGCTAGAGTTAACCTGCTCGCAGAAGAACCCTTCTCAGTACAAGGTATGAAGGCTAGAGTTAACCTTCTCACAGAAGAAATCTTCTGAGTACAAGGTATAAAGGCTAGAGAGAAGCAGCTCGCAGAAGGACCCTTCTAAATACAAGGTATAAAGGCTAGAGTTAACCTGTTTACAGAAGAAATCTTCTGAGTACAAGGTATAAAGGCTAGAGAGAAGCGGCTCGCAGAAGAACCCTTCTAACTACAAGGTATAAAGGCTAGAGTTTACCTGATTGCAGAAGAACCCTTCTCAGTACAAGGTATAAAGTCTAGAGAAAACCTGCTCGCAGATGAACCCTATTCAGTTCAAGGTATAACGACTAAAGTAAACCTGCAGGCAGATGAACCCTTCTCAGAACAAGGTATAAAGGCTAGAGTTAACCTGCTCGTAGAAGAACCCTTCTCGGTTCAAGGTCTGCTCGCAGAAGAACCCTTCTCAGTACAGGTATAAAGGTTAGAGTGAACCTGCCCTCAGAAGAACACTTCTAAGTACAAGGTATAAAGTCGAGAGTTAACCTGCTCGCAGAAGATTCCTTCTCAGTACAAGTTCTAAAGTGTGGAGTTAACTTGCTCGCAGAAGAACACTTCTCAGTACAAGGTCGAAAGGCTGGAGTAAACCTGCTCGCAGAAGATCCCTTCTCATTTCAAGGTAGAAAAGCTAGAGTAAACCTGCTTGCAGAAGAATCCATCTCAGTACAAGGTGTAAAGGCTAGAGTAAACCTGCTCGCAGAAGATCCCTTCTCGGTACAAGGTATAAAGGCTAGAGTTAACCTGCTCGCAGAAGAACCCTTCTCAGTGTAAGGTACAAAGGCTAGAGTTAACCTGCTCGGAGAAGAACCCTTCTCAGGACAAGGTATAAAGGCTAGAGTTAAGCTGCTCGCAGAAGAACCCTTCTCAGGACAAGGTATAAAGGCTAGAGTTAAGCTGCTCGCAGAAGAACCCTTCTCAGGACAAGGTATAAAGGCTAGAGTTAAGCTGCTCGCAGAAGAACCCTTCTCAGGACAAGGTATAAAGGCTAGAGTTAAGCTGCTCGCAGAAGAACCCTTCTCAGGACAAGGTATAAAGGCTAGAGTTAAGCTGCTCGCAGAAGAACCCTTCTCAGGACAAGGTATAAAGGCTAGAGTTAAGCTGCTCGCAGAAGAACCCTTCTCAGGACAAGGTATAAAGGCTAGAGTTAAGCTGCTCGCAGAAGAACCCTTCTCAGGACAAGGTATAAAGGCTAGAGTTAAGCTGCTCGCAGAAGAACCCTTCTCAGGACAAGGTATAAAGGCTAGAGTTAAGCTGCTCGCAGAAGAACCCTTCTCAGGACAAGGTATAAAGGCTAGAGTTAAGCTGCTCGCAGAAGAACCCTTCTCAGGACAAGGTATAAAGGCTAGAGTTAACCTGCTCGCAGAAGAACCCTTCTCAGTACAAGGTATAAAGGCTAGAGTTAACCTGCTTGCAGAAGAACCCTTCTCAATACAAGGTATAAAGGCTAGAGTTAACCTTCTCACAGAAGAAATCTTCTGAGTACAAGGTATAAAGGCTAGAGAGAAGCAGCTCGCAGAAGAACCCTTCTAAATACAAGGTATAAAGGCTAGAGTTAACCTGTTTACAGAAGAAATCTTCTGAGTACAAGGTATAAAGGCTAGAGAGAAGCGGCTTGCAGAAGAACCCTTCTAACTACAAGGTATAAAGTCTAGAGTTTACCTGATTGCAGAAGAACCCTTCTCAGTACAAGGTATGAAGTCTAGAGAAAACCTGCTCGCAGATGAACCCTATTCAGTTCATGGTATAAAGACTAAAGTAAACCTGCTTGCAGATGAACCCTTCTCAGAACAAGGTATAAAGGCTAGAGTTAACCTGCTCGTAGAAGAACCCTTCTCGGTTCAAGGTCTGCTCGCAGAAGAACCCTTCTCAGTACAGGTATAAAGGTTAGAGTGAACCTGCCCTCAGAAGAACACTTCTAAGTACAAGGTATAAAGTCGAGAGTTAACCTGCTCGCAGAAGATTGCTTCTCAGTACAAGTTCTAAAGTGTGGAGTTAACTTGCTAGCAGAAGAACACTTCTCAGTACAAGGTCGAAAGGCTGGAGTAAACCTGCTCGCAGAAGATCCCTTCTCATTTCAAGGTAGAAAAGCTAGAGTAAACCTGCTTGCAGAAGAATCCATCTCAGTACAAGGTGTAAAGGCTAGAGTAAACCTGCTGGCAGAAGATCCCTTCTCGGTACAAGGTATAAAGGCTAGAGTTAACCTGCTCGCAGAAGAACCCTTCTCAGTGTAAGGTACAAAGGCTAGAGTTAACCTGCTCGGAGAAGAACCCTTCTCAGTACAAGGTATAAAGGCTAGAGTTAACCTGCTCACAGAAGAAATCTTCTGAGTACAAGGTATAAAGGCTAGAGAGAAGCGGCTCGCAGAAGAACCCTTCTAACTACAAGGTATAAAGGCTAGAGTTTACCTGCTTGCAGAGGAACCCTTCTCAGTCCAAGGTATAAAGGCTAGAGTTAACCTGCTCGCAGCAGAACCCTTCTCAATACAAGGTATAAAGCCAAGAGTAAACCTACTCGCAGAAGAACTCTTCTCGGTGCAAAGTATAAATCCTAGAGTTAACCTGCTCGCTGAAGAACCCTTCTCAGTACAAGGTATAAAGTGTAGAGTTAACCTGCTCACAGAAGATCCCTTCTCATTTCAAGGTATAAAGTCTAGAGAAAACCTGCTCGCAGATGAACCCTATTCAGTTCAAGGTATAAAGACTAAAGTAAACCTGCTTGCAGATGAACCCTTCTCAGTACAGGTATAAAGGTTAGAGTTAACCTGCCCTCAGAAGAACACTTCAGAGTACAAGGTATAAAGTCGAGAGTTAACCTGATCGCAGAAGATTCCTTCTCAGTACAAGTTTTAAAGTGTGGAGTTAACTTGCTCGCAGAAGAACCCTTCTCAGTACAAGGTATAAAGGCTAGAGTAAACCTGCTCACAGAAGAACCCTTCTCAGTGCAAGGTATAAAGGATAGATTAAACCTCCTCGCAGAAGAACCATTGTCAGTACAAGTTCTAAAGGCTGGAGTAAACATGCTCGCTGAAGAATCCTTCTCAGGACATCGTATAAAGGCTAGATGAAACCTGCTCGTAGAAGAACCCTTCTCGGTTCAAGGTCTGCTCGCAGAAGAACCCTTCTCAGTACAGGTATAAAGGTTAGAGTTAACCTGCCCTCAGAAGAACACTTCTAAGTACAAGGTATAAAGTCGAGAGTTAACCTGCTCGCAGAAGATTCCTTCTCAGTACAAGTTCTAAAGTGTGGAGTTAACTTGCTCGCAGATGAACCCTTCTCAGTACAAGGTCGAAAGGCTGGAGTAAACCTGCTCGCAGAAGATCCCTTCTCATTTCAAGGTAGAAAAGCTAGAGTAAACCTGCTTGCAGAAGAATCCATCTCAGTACAAGGTACAAAGGCTAGAGTTAACCTGCTCGGAGAAGAACCCTTCTCAGTGTAAGTTACAAAGGCTAAAGTTAACCTGCTCGCAGAACAACCCTTCTCAGTGTAAGGTATAAAGGCTAGAGTTAACCTGCTCACAGAAGAACCCTTCTCAGTACAAGGTATAAAGGCTAGAGTTAACCTGCTTGCAGAAGAACCCTTCTCAGTACAAGGTATAAAGGCTAGAGTTAACCTGATCGCAGAAGAACCCTTCTCACGACAAGGCATAAAGGCTAGAGTTAACCTGCTAGCAGAAGAACCCTCCTCAGGACAAGATATAAAGGCTAGAGTTAACCTGCTCGCAGAAGAACCCTTCTCAGTACAAGGTATGAAGGCTAGAGTTAACCTTCTCACAGAAGAAATCTTCTGAGTACAAGGTATAAAGGCTAGAGAGAAGCAGCTCGCAGAAGGACCCTTCTAAATACAAGGTATAAAGGCTAGAGTTAACCTGTTTACAGAAGAAATCTTCTGAGTACAAGGTATAAAGGCTAGAGAGAAGCGGCTCGCAGAAGAACCCTTCTAACTACAAGGTATAAAGGCTAGAGTTTACCTGATTGCAGAAGAACCCTTCTCAGTACAAGGTATAAAGTCTAGAGAAAACCTGCTCGCAGATGAACCCTATTCAGTTCAAGGTATAACGACTAAAGTAAACCTGCAGGCAGATGAACCCTTCTCAGAACAAGGTATAAAGGCTAGAGTTAACCTGCTCGTAGAAGAACCCTTCTCGGTTCAAGGTCTGCTCGCAGAAGAACCCTTCTCAGTACAGGTATAAAGGTTAGAGTGAACCTGCCCTCAGAAGAACACTTCTAAGTACAAGGTATAAAGTCGAGAGTTAACCTGCTCGCAGAAGATTCCTTCTCAGTACAAGTTCTAAAGTGTGGAGTTAACTTGCTCGCAGAAGAACACTTCTCAGTACAAGGTCGAAAGGCTGGAGTAAACCTGCTCGCAGAAGATCCCTTCTCATTTCAAGGTAGAAAAGCTAGAGTAAACCTGCTTGCAGAAGAATCCATCTCAGTACAAGGTGTAAAGGCTAGAGTAAACCTGCTCGCAGAAGATCCCTTCTCGGTACAAGGTATAAAGGCTAGAGTTAACCTGCTCGCAGAAGAACCCTTCTCAGTGTAAGGTACAAAGGCTAGAGTTAACCTGCTCACAGAAGAAATCTTCTGAGTACAAGGTATAAAGGCTAGAGAGAAGCGGCTCGCCAAAGAACCCTTCTAAATACAAGGTATAAAGGCTAGAGTTTACCTGCTTGCAGAGGAACCCTTCTCAGTCCAAGGTATAAAGGCTAGATTTTACCTGCTCGCAGCAGAACCCTTCTCAATACAAGGTATAAAGCCAAGAGTAAACCTACTCGCAGAAGAACTCTTCTCGGTGCAAAGTATAAATCCTAGAGTTAACCTGCTCGCTGAAGAACCCTTCTCAGTACAAGGTATAAAGTGTAGAGTTAACCTGCTCACAGAAGATCCCTTCTCATTTCAAGGTATAAAGTCTAGAGAAAACCTGCTCGCAGATGAACCCTATTCAGTTAAAGGTATAAAGACTAAAGTAAACCTGCTTGAAGATGAACCCTTCTCAGTACAGGTATAAAGGTTAGAGTTAACCTGCCCTCAGAAGAACACTTCAAAGTACAAGGTATAAAGTCGAGAGTTAACCTGCTCGCAGAAGAACCCTTCTCAGTACAAGGTATAAAGGATAGATTAAAACTCCACGCAGAAGAACCATTCTCAGTACAAGTTCTAAAGGCTGGAGTAAACATGCTCGCTGAAGAATCCTTCTCAGGACATCGTATAAAGACTAGATGAAACGTGCTCGTAGAAGAACCCTTCTCGGTTCAAGGTCTGCTCGCAGAAGAACCCTTCTCAGTACAGGTATAAAGGTTAGAGTTAACCTGCCCTCAGAAGAACACTTCAAAGTACAAGGTATAAAGTCGAGAGTTAACCTGCTCGCAGAAGAACCCTTCTCAGTACAAGGTATAAAGGATAGATTAAAACTCCACGCAGAAGAACCATTCTCAGTACAAGTTCTAAAGGCTGGAGTAAACATGCTCGCTGAAGAATCCTTCTCAGGACATCGTATAAAGACTAGATGAAACGTGCTCGTAGAAGAACCCTTCTCGGTTCAAGGTCTGCTCGCAGAAGAACCCTTCTCAGTACAGGTATAAAGGTTAGAGTTAACCTGCCCTCAGAAGAACACTTCAAAGTACAAGGTATAAAGTCGAGAGTTAACCTGCTCGCAGAAGAACCATTGTCAGTACAAGTTCTAAAGGCTGGAGTAAACATGCTCGCTGAAGAATCTTTCTCAGGACATCGTATAAAGACTAGATGAAACCTGCTCGTAGAAGAACCCTTCTCGGTTCAAGGTCTGCTCGCAGAAAACCCTTCTCAGTACAGGTATAAAGGTTAGAGTTAACCTGCCCTCAGAAGAACACTTCTAAGTACAAGGTATAAAGTCGAGAGTTAACCTGCTCGCAGAAGATTCCTTCTCAGTAGAAGGTATAAAGGATAGAGTAAACTTGCTCACAGAAGAACCCTTCTCACTACAATGTATAAAGGCTAGAGTTAACTTGCTCACAGAAGAACACTTCTCAGTGCAAGGTATAAAGGCTAGAGAGAACCTGCTCGCAGAAGAACCCTTCTCGGTGCAAGGTACAGAGGCTAGAGAAAACCTGCTCGCAGATTAAACCTACTCAGTTCAAGGTATAAAGGCTAAAGGAAACCTGCTTGCCTCTGATGCGTTCTCAGTACAGGTATAAAGGTTAGAGTTAACCTGCTCGCAGAAGAACCCTTCTCAGTACAGGTATAAAGGTTAGAGTTAACCTGCCCTCAGAAGAACACTTCTAAGTACAAGGTATAAAGTCTAGAGTTAACCTGCTCGCAGAAGGTTCCTTCTCAGTAGAAGTTCTAAAGTGTGGAGTTAACTTGCTCGCAGAAGAACCCTTCTCAGTACAAGGTCGAAAGGCTGGAGTAAACCTGCTTGCAGAAGAGTCCATCTCAGTACAAGGTGTAAAGGCTAGAGTTAACCTGCTCGCAGAAGAACCCTTCTCAGTGTAAGGTACAAAGGCTAGAGTTAACCTGCTCGGAGAAGAACCCTTCTCAGTGTAAGGTATAAAGGCTAGAGTTAACCTGCTCACAGAAGAACCCTTCTCAGTACAAGGTATAAAGGCTAGAGTTAACCTGCTTGCAGAAGAACCCTTCTCAGTACAAGGTATAAAGGCTAGAGTTAACCTGATCGCAGAAGAACCCTTCTCACGACAAGGTATAAAGGCTAGAGTTAACCTGCTAGCAGAAGAACCCTCCTCAGGACAAGGTATAAAGGCTAGAGTTAACCTGCTCGCAGAAGAACCCTTTTCAGTACAAGGTATGAAGGCTAGAGTTAACCTTCTCAAAGAAGAAATCTTCTGAGTATAAGGTATAAAGGCTAGAGAGAAGCAGCTCGCAGAAGGACCCTTCTAAATACAAGGTATAAAGGCTAGAGTTAACCTGCTCACAGAAGAAATCTTCTGAGTACAAGGTATAAAGGCTAGAGAGAAGCGGCTCGCCAAAGAACCCTTCTAAATACAAGGTATAAAGGCTAGAGTTTACCTGCTTGCAGAGGAACTCTTCTCAGTCCAAGGTATAAAGGCTAGATTTTACCTGCTCGCACCAGAACCCTTCTCAATACAAGGTATAAAGCCAAGAGTAAACCTACTCGCAGAAGAACTCTTCTCGGTGCAAAGTATAAATCCTAGAGTTAACCTGCTCGCTGAAGAACCCTTCTCAGTACAAGGTATAAAGTGTAGAGTTAACCTGCTCACAGAAGATCCCTTCTCATTTCAAGGTATAAAGTCTAGAGAAAACCTGCTCGCAGATGAACCCTATTCAGTTCAAGGTATAAAGACTAAAGTAAACCTGCTTGAAGATGAACCCTTCTCAGTACAGGTATAAAGGTTAGAGTTAACCTGCCCTCAGAAGAACACTTCAAAGTACAAGGTATAAAGTCGAGAGTTAACCTGCTCGCAGAAGAACCCTTCTCAGTACAAGGTATAAAGGATAGATTAAAACTCCACGCAGAAGAACCATTCTCAGTACAAGTTCTAAAGGCTGGAGTAAACATGCTCGCTGAAGAATCCTTCTCAGGACATCGTATAAAGACTAGATGAAACCTGCTCGTAGAAGAACCCTTCTCGGTTCAAGGTCTGCTCGCAGAAGAACCCTTCTCAGTACAGGTATAAAGGTTAGAGTTAACCTGCCCTCAGAAGAACACTTCAAAGTACAAGGTATAAAGTCGAGAGTTAACCTGCTCGCAGAAGAACCATTGTCAGTACAAGTTCTAAAGGCTGGAGTAAACATGCTCGGTGAAGAATCTTTCTCAGGACATCGTATAAAGACTAGATGAAACCTGCTCGTAGAAGAACCCTTCTCGGTTCAAGGTCTGCTCGCAGAAGAACCCTTCTCAGTACAGGTATAAAGGTTAGAGTTAACCTGCCCTCAGAAGAACACTTCTAAGTACAAGGTATAAAGTCGAGAGTTAACCTGCTCGCAGAAGATTCCTTCTCAGTAGAAGGTATAAAGGATAGAGTAAACTTGCTCACAGAAGAACCCTTCTCACTACAATGTATAAAGGCTAGAGTTAACTTGCTCACAGAAGAACACTTCTCAGTGCAAGGTATAAAGGCTAGAGAGAACCTGCTCGCAGAAGAACCCTTCTCGGTGCAAGGTACAGAGGCTAGAGAAAACCTGCTCGCAGATTAAACCTACTCAGTTCAAGGTATAAAGGCTAAAGGAAACCTGCTTGCCTCTGATGCGTTCTCAGTACAGGTATAAAGGTTAGAGTTAACCTGCTCGCAGAAGAACCCTTCTCAGTACAGGTATAAAGGTTAGAGTTAACCTGCCCTCAGAAGAACACTTCTAAGTACAAGGTATAAAGTCTAGAGTTAACCTGCTCGCAGAAGGTTCCTTCTCAGTAGAAGTTCTAAAGTGTGGAGTTAACTTGCTCGCAGAAGAACCCTTCTCAGTACAAGGTCGAAAGGCTGGAGTAAACCTGCTTGCAGAAGAATCCATCTCAGTACAAGGTGTAAAGGCTAGAGTTAACCTGCTCGCAGAAGAACCCTTCTCAGTGTAAGGTACAAAGGCTAGAGTTAACCTGCTCGGAGAAGAACCCTTCTCAGTGTAAGGTATAAAGGTTAGAGTTAACCTGCCCTCAGAAGAACACTTCTAAGTACAAGGTATAAAGTCGAGAGTTAACCTGCTCGCAGAAGATTCCTTCTCAGTACAAGGTATAAAGGATAGAGTAAACTTGCTCACAGAAGAACCCTTCTCACTACAATGTATAAAGGCTAGAGTTAACTTGCTCACAGAAGAACACTTCTCAGTGCAAGGTATAAAGGCTAGAGAGAACCTGCTCGCAGAAGAACCCTTCTCGGTGCAAGGTACAGAGGCTAGAGAAAACCTGCTCGCAGATTAAACCTACTCAGTTCAAGGTATAAAGGCTAAAGGAAACCTGCTTGCCTCTGATGCGTTCTCAGTACAGGTATAAAGGTTAGAGTTAACCTGCTCGCAGAAGAACCCTTCTCAGTACAGGTATAAAGGTTAGAGTTAACCTGCCCTCAGAAGAACACTTCTAAGTACAAGGTATAAAGTCTAGAGTTAACCTGCTCGCAGAAGGTTCCTTCTCAGTAGAAGTTCTAAAGTGTGGAGTTAACTTGCTCGCAGAAGAACCCTTCTCAGTACAAGGTCGAAAGGCTGGAGTAAACCTGCTTGCAGAAGAATCCATCTCAGTACAAGGTGTAAAGGCTAGAGTTAACCTGCTCGCAGAAGAACCCTTCTCAGTGTAAGGTACAAAGGCTAGAGTTAACCTGCTCGGAGAAGAACCCTTCTCAGTGTAAGGTATAAAGGCTAGAGTTAACCTGCTCACAGAAGAACCCTTCTCAGTACAAGGTATAAAGGCTAGAGTTAACCTGCTTGCAGAAGAACCCTTCTCAGTACAAGGTATAAAGGCTAGAGTTAACCTGATCGCAGAAGAACCCTTCTCACGACAAGGTATAAAGGCTAGAGTTAACCTGCTAGCAGAAGAACCCTCCTCAGGACAAGGTATAAAGGCTAGAGTTAACCTGCTCGCAGAAGAACCCTTTTCAGTACAAGGTATGAAGGCTAGAGTTAACCTTCTCAAAGAAGAAATCTTCTGAGTACAAGGTATAAAGGCTAGAGAGAAGCAGCTCGCAGAAGGACCCTTCTAAATACAAGGTATTAAGGCTAGAGTTAACCTGTTTACAGAAGAAATCTTCTGAGTACAAGGTATAAAGGCAAGAGAGAAGCGGCTCGCAGAAGAACCCTTCTAACTACAAGGTATAAAGGCTAGAGTTTACCTGATTGCAGAAGAACCCTTCTCAGTACAAGGTATAAAGTCTAGAGAAAACCTGCTCGCAGATGAACCCTATTCAGTTCAAGGTATAACGACTAAAGTAAACCTGCAGGCAGATGAACCCTTCTCAGAACAAGGTATAAAGGCTAGAGTTAACCTGCTCGTAGAAGAACCCTTCTCGGTTCAAGGTCTGCTCGCAGAAGAACCCTTCTCAGTACAGGTATAAAGGTTAGAGTGAACCTGCCCTCAGAAGAACACTTCTAAGTACAAGGTATAAAGTCGAGAGTTAACCTGCTCGCAGAAGATTCCTTCTCAGTACAAGTTCTAAAGTGTGGAGTTAACTTGCTCGCAGAAGAACACTTCTCAGTACAAGGTCGAAAGGCTGGAGTAAACCTGCTCGCAGAAGATCCCTTCTCATTTCAAGGTAGAAAAGCTAGAGTAAACCTGCTTGCAGAAGATCCCTTCTCGGTACAAGGTATAAAGGCTAGAGTTAACCTGCTCGCAGAAGAACCCTTCTCAGTGTAAGGTACAAAGGCTAGAGTTAACCTGCTCAGAGAAGAACCCTTCTCAGTGTAAGGTATAAAGGCTAGAGTTAACCTGCTCACAGAAGAACCCTTCTCAGTACAAGGTATAAAGGCTAGAGTTAACCTGCTTGCAGAAGAACCCTTCTCAGTACAAGGTATAAAGGCTAGAGTTAACCTGATCGCAGAAGAACCCTTCTCACGACAAGGTATAAAGTCTAGAGTTAACCTGCTAGCAGAAGAACCCTCCTCAGGACAAGGTATAAAGGCTAGAGTTAACCTGCTCGCAGAAGAACCCTTTTCAGTACAAGGTATGAAGGCTAGAGTTAACCTTCTCAAAGAAGAAATCTTCTGAGTACAAGGTATAAAGGCTAGAGAGAAGCAGCTCGCAGAAGGACCCTTCTAAATACAAGGTATAAAGGCTAGAGTTAACCTGTTTACAGATGAAATCTTCTGAGTACAAGGTATAAAGGCTAGAGAGAAGCGGCTCGCAGAAGAACCCTTCTAACTACAAGGTATAAAGGCTAGAGTTTACCTGATTGCAGAAGAACCCTTCTCAGTACAAGGTATAAAGGATAGATTAAACCTCCTAGCAGAAGAACCATTGTCAGTACAAGTTCTAAAGGCTGGAGTAAACATGCTCGCTGAAGAATCCTTCTCAGGACATCGTATAAAGGCTAGATGAAACCTGCTCGTAGAAGAACCCTTCTCGGTTCAAGGTCTGCTCGCAGAAGAACCCTTCTCAGTACAGGTATAAAGGTTAGAGTTAACCTGCCCTCAGAAGAACACTTCTAAGTACAAGGTATAAAGTCGAGAGTTAACCTGCTCGCAGAAGATTCCTTCTCAGTACAAGTTCTAAAGTGTGGAGTTAACTTGCTCGCAGAAGAACCCTTCTCAGTACAGGTATAAAGGTTAGAGTTAACCTGCCCTCAGAAGAACACTTCTAAGTACAAGGTATAAAGTCTAGAGTTAACCTGCTCGCAGAAGGTTCCTTCTCAGTAGAAGTTCTAAAGTGTGGAGTTAACTTGCTCGCAGAAGAACCCTTCTCAGTACAAGGTCGAAAGGCTGGAGTAAACCTGCTTGCAGAAGAATCCATCTCAGTACAAGGTGTAAAGGCTAGAGTTAACCTGCTCGCAGAAGAACCCTTCTCAGTGTAAGGTACAAAGGCTAGAGTTAACCTGCTCGGAGAAGAACCCTTCTCAGTGTAAGGTATAAAGGTTAGAGTTAACCTGCCCTCAGAAGAACACTTCTAAGTACAAGGTATAAAGTCGAGAGTTAACCTGCTCGCAGAAGATTCCTTCTCAGTACAAGGTATAAAGGATAGAGTAAACTTGCTCACAGAAGAACCCTTCTCACTACAATGTATAAAGGCTAGAGTTAACTTGCTCACAGAAGAACACTTCTCAGTGCAAGGTATAAAGGCTAGAGAGAACCTGCTCGCAGAAGAACCCTTCTCGGTGCAAGGTACAGAGGCTAGAGAAAACCTGCTCGCAGATTAAACCTACTCAGTTCAAGGTATAAAGGCTAAAGGAAACCTGCTTGCCTCTGATGCGTTCTCAGTACAGGTATAAAGGTTAGAGTTAACCTGCTCGCAGAAGAACCCTTCTCAGTACAGGTATAAAGGTTAGAGTTAACCTGCCCTCAGAAGAACACTTCTAAGTACAAGGTATAAAGTCTAGAGTTAACCTGCTCGCAGAAGGTTCCTTCTCAGTAGAAGTTCTAAAGTGTGGAGTTAACTTGCTCGCAGAAGAACCCTTCTCAGTACAAGGTCGAAAGGCTGGAGTAAACCTGCTTGCAGAAGAATCCATCTCAGTACAAGGTGTAAAGGCTAGAGTTAACCTGCTCGCAGAAGAACCCTTCTCAGTGTAAGGTACAAAGGCTAGAGTTAACCTGCTCGGAGAAGAACCCTTCTCAGTGTAAGGTATAAAGGCTAGAGTTAACCTGCTCACAGAAGAACCCTTCTCAGTACAAGGTATAAAGGCTAGAGTTAACCTGCTTGCAGAAGAACCCTTCTCAGTACAAGGTATAAAGGCTAGAGTTAACCTGATCGCAGAAGAACCCTTCTCACGACAAGGTATAAAGGCTAGAGTTAACCTGCTAGCAGAAGAACCCTCCTCAGGACAAGGTATAAAGGCTAGAGTTAACCTGCTCGCAGAAGAACCCTTTTCAGTACAAGGTATGAAGGCTAGAGTTAACCTTCTCAAAGAAGAAATCTTCTGAGTACAAGGTATAAAGGCTAGAGAGAAGCAGCTCGCAGAAGGACCCTTCTAAATACAAGGTATAAAGGCTAGAGTTAACCTGTTTACAGAAGAAATCTTCTGAGTACAAGGTATAAAGGCAAGAGAGAAGCGGCTCGCAGAAGAACCCTTCTAACTACAAGGTATAAAGGCTAGAGTTTACCTGATTGCAGAAGAACCCTTCTCAGTACAAGGTATAAAGTCTAGAGAAAACCTGCTCGCAGATGAACCCTATTCAGTTCAAGGTATAACGACTAAAGTAAACCTGCAGGCAGATGAACCCTTCTCAGAACAAGGTATAAAGGCTAGAGTTAACCTGCTCGTAGAAGAACCCTTCTCGGTTCAAGGTCTGCTCGCAGAAGAACCCTTCTCAGTACAGGTATAAAGGTTAGAGTGAACCTGCCCTCAGAAGAACACTTCTAAGTACAAGGTATAAAGTCGAGAGTTAACCTGCTCGCAGAAGATTCCTTCTCAGTACAAGTTCTAAAGTGTGGAGTTAACTTGCTCGCAGAAGAACACTTCTCAGTACAAGGTCGAAAGGCTGGAGTAAACCTGCTCGCAGAAGATCCCTTCTCATTTCAAGGTAGAAAAGCTAGAGTAAACCTGCTTGCAGAAGATCCCTTCTCGGTACAAGGTATAAAGGCTAGAGTTAACCTGCTCGCAGAAGAACCCTTCTCAGTGTAAGGTACAAAGGCTAGAGTTAACCTGCTCAGAGAAGAACCCTTCTCAGTGTAAGGTATAAAGGCTAGAGTTAACCTGCTCACAGAAGAACCCTTCTCAGTACAAGGTATAAAGGCTAGAGTTAACCTGCTTGCAGAAGAACCCTTCTCAGTACAAGGTATAAAGGCTAGAGTTAACCTGATCGCAGAAGAACCCTTCTCACGACAAGGTATAAAGTCTAGAGTTAACCTGCTAGCAGAAGAACCCTCCTCAGGACAAGGTATAAAGGCTAGAGTTAACCTGCTCGCAGAAGAACCCTTTTCAGTACAAGGTATGAAGGCTAGAGTTAACCTTCTCAAAGAAGAAATCTTCTGAGTACAAGGTATAAAGGCTAGAGAGAAGCAGCTCGCAGAAGGACCCTTCTAAATACAAGGTATAAAGGCTAGAGTTAACCTGTTTACAGATGAAATCTTCTGAGTACAAGGTATAAAGGCTAGAGAGAAGCGGCTCGCAGAAGAACCCTTCTAACTACAAGGTATAAAGGCTAGAGTTTACCTGATTGCAGAAGAACCCTTCTCAGTACAAGGTATAAAGGATAGATTAAACCTCCTAGCAGAAGAACCATTGTCAGTACAAGTTCTAAAGGCTGGAGTAAACATGCTCGCTGAAGAATCCTTCTCAGGACATCGTATAAAGGCTAGATGAAACCTGCTCGTAGAAGAACCCTTCTCGGTTCAAGGTCTGCTCGCAGAAGAACCCTTCTCAGTACAGGTATAAAGGTTAGAGTTAACCTGCCCTCAGAAGAACACTTCTAAGTACAAGGTATAAAGTCGAGAGTTAACCTGCTCGCAGAAGATTCCTTCTCAGTACAAGTTCTAAAGTGTGGAGTTAACTTGCTCGCAGATGAACCCTTCTCAGTACAAGGTCGAAAGGCTGGAGTAAACCTGCTCGCAGAAGATCCCTTCTCATTTCAAGGTAGAAAAGCTAGAGTAAACCTGCTTGCAGAAGAATCCATCTCAGTACAAGGTGTAAAGGCTAGAGTTAACCTGCTCGCAGAAGAACCCTTCTCAGTGTAAGGTACAAAGGCTAGAGTTAACCTGCTCGGAGAAGAACCCTTCTCAGTGTAAGTTACAAAGGCTAAAGTTAACCTGCTCGCAGAACAACCCTTCTCAGTGTAAGGTATAAAGGCTAGAGTTAACCTGCTCACAGAAGAACCCTTCTCAGTACAAGGTATAAAGGCTAGAGTTAACCTGCTTGCAGAAGAACCCTTCTCAGTACAAGGTATAAAGGCTAGAGTTAACCTGATCGCAGAAGAACCCTTCTCACGACAAGGCATAAAGGCTAGAGTTAACCTGCTAGCAGAAGAACCCTCCTCAGGACAAGGTATAAAGGCTAGAGTTAACCTGCTCGCAGAAGAACCCTTCTCAGTACAAGGTATGAAGGCTAGAGTTAACCTTCTCACAGAAGAAATCTTCTGAGTACAAGGTATAAAGGCTAGAGAGAAGCAGCTCGCAGAAGGACCCTTCTAAATACAAGGTCTAAAGGCTAGAGTTAACCTGTTTACAGAAGAAATCTTCTGAGTACAAGGTATAAAGGCTAGAGAGAAGCGGCTCGCAGAAGAACCCTTCTAACTACAAGGTATAAAGGCTAGAGTTTACCTGATTGCAGAAGAACCCTTCTCAGTACAAGGTATAAAGTCTAGAGAAAACCTGCTCGCAGATGAACCCTATTCAGTTCAAGGTATAACGACTAAAGTAAACCTGCAGGCAGATGAACCCTTCTCAGAACAAGGTATAAAGGCTAGAGTTAACCTGCTCGTAGAAGAACCCTTCTCGGTTCAAGGTCTGCTCGCAGAAGAACCCTTCTCAGTACAGGTATAAAGGTTAGAGTGAACCTGCCCTCAGAAGAACACTTCTAAGTACAAGGTATAAAGTCGAGAGTTAACCTGCTCGCAGAAGATTCCTTCTCAGTACAAGTTCTAAAGTGTGGAGTTAACTTGCTCGCAGAAGAACACTTCTCAGTACAAGGTCGAAAGGCTGGAGTAAACCTGCTCGCAGAAGATCCCTTCTCATTTCAAGGTAGAAAAGCTAGAGTAAACCTGCTTGCAGAAGAATCCATCTCAGTACAAGGTGTAAAGGCTAGAGTAAACCTGCTCGCAGAAGATCCCTTCTCGGTACAAGGTATAAAGGCTAGAGTTAACCTGCTCGCAGAAGAACCCTTCTCAGTGTAAGGTACAAAGGCTAGAGTTAACCTGCTCGGAGAAGAACCCTTCTCAGTGTAAGGTACAAAGGCTAGAGTTAACCTGCTCGGAGAAGAACCCTTCTCAGTACAAGGTATAAAGGCTAGAGTTAACCTGCTCACAGAAGAAATCTTCTGAGTACAAGGTATAAAGGCTAGAGAGAAGCGGCTCGCAGAAGAACCCTTCTAAATACAAGGTATAAAGGCTAGAGTTTACCTGCTTGCAGAGGAACCCTTCTCAGTCCAAGATATAAAGGCTAGATTTTACCTGCTCGCAGCAGAACCCTTCTCAATACAAGGTATAAAGCCAAGAGTAAACCTACTCGCAGAAGAACTCTTCTCGGTGCAAAGTATAAATCCTAGAGTTAACCTGCTCGCTGAAGAACCCTTCTCAGTACAAGGTATAAAGTGTAGAGTTAACCTGCTCACAGAAGATCCCTTCTCATTTCAAGGTATAAAGTCTAGAGAAAACCTGCTCGCAGATGAACCCTATTCAGTTCAAGGTATAAAGACTAAAGTAAACCTGCTTGCAGATGAACCCTTCTCAGTACAGGTATAAAGGTTAGAGTTAACCTGCCCTCAGAAGAACACATCAAAGTACAAGGTATAAAGTCGAGACTTAACCTGCTCGCAGAAGATTCCTTCTCAGTACAAGTTTTAAAGTGTGGAGTTAACTTGCTCGCAGAAGAACCTTCTCAGTGCAAGGTAGAAAGGCTAGAGTAAACCTGCTCACAGAAGAACCCTTCTAAGTGCAAGATAGAAAGGATAGATTAAACCTCCTCGCAGAAGAACCATTGTCAGTACAAGTTCTAAAGGCTGGAGTAAACATGCTCGCTGAAGAATCCTTCTCAGGACATCGTATAAAGGCTAGATGAAACCTGCTCGTAGAAGAACCATTCTCGGTTCAAGGTCTGCTCGCAGAAGAACCCTTCTCAGTACAGGTATAAAGGTTAGAGTTAACCTGCCCTCAGAAGAACACTTCAAAGTACAAGATATAAAGTCGAGAGTTAACCTGCTCGCAGAAGATTCCTTCTCAGTACAAGTTCTAAAGTGTGGAGTTAACTTGCTCGCAGAAGAATCCATCTCAGTACAAGGTGTAAAGGCTAGAGTAAACTTGCTCACAGAAGAACCCTTCTCACTACAATGTATAAAGGCTAGAGTTAACTTGCTCACAGAAGAACGCTTCTCAGTGCAAGGTATAAAGGCTAGAGAGAACCTGCTCGCAGAAGAACCCTTCTCGGTGCAAGGTACAGAGGCTAGAGAAAACCTGCTCGCAGATGAAACCTACTCAGTTCAAGGTATAAAGGCTAAAGGAAACCTGCTTGCCTCTGATCCGTTCTCAGTACAGGTATAAAGGTTAGAGTTAACCTGCTCGCAGAAGAACCCTTCTCAGTACAGGTATAAAGGTTAGAGTTAACCTGCCCTCAGAAGAACACTTCTAAGTACAAGGTATAAAGTCTAGAGTTAACCTGCTCGCAGAAGGTTCCTTCTCAGTAGAAGTTCTAAAGGGTGGAGTTAACTTGATCGCAGAAGAACCCTTCTCAGTACAAGGTCGAAAGGCTGGAGTAAACCTGCTCGCAGAAGATCCCTTCTCATTTCAAGGTAGAAAAGCTAGAGTAAACCTGCTTGCAGAAGATCCCTTCTCGGTACAAGGTATAATGGCTAGAGTTAACCTGCTCGCAGAAGAACCCTTCTCAGTGTAAGGTAGAAAGGCTAGAGTTAACCTGCTCGGAGAAGAACCCTTCTCAGTGTAAGGTACAAAGGCTAAAGTTAACCTGTTCGCAGAACAACCCTTCTCAGTGTAAGGTATAAAGTCTAGAGTTAACCTGCTCACAGAAGAACCCTTCTCAGTACAAGGTATAAAGTGTAGAATTAACCTTCTCGCAGAAGATTCCTTCTCAGTACATGGTCTAAAGGGTGGAGTTAACTTGATCACAGAAGAACCCTTCTCAGTACAAGGAATAAAGTCTAGAGTAAACCTGCTCGCAGAAGAAACTTCTCAGTGCAAGGTATAAAGGCTAGAGTTAACCTGCTCACAGAAGAAACCTTCTCAATTCAAGGTCTAAAGGGTGGAGTTAACTTGCTCACAGAAGAACTCTTCTCAGTACAAGCAATAAAGTCTAGAGTAAACCTGCTCGCAGAAGAACCTTCTCAGAAAAAGTTATAAAGGCTAGTGTTAACCTGCTCGCAGAAGATCCCTTCTCTCTACAAGGTATAAAGGCTAGAGTTAAACTGCTCTCAATAGAACGCTTCTCAGTGCAAGGTATAAAGGCTAGAGAGAACCTGCTCGCAGAAGCACCCTTCTCGGTGCAAGGTATAGAGGCTAGAAAAAACCTGCTCGCAGATGAACCCGCCTCAGATCAAGGTATAAAGGCTAAAGTAAACCTGCTTGGCCATGAACACTTCTCACTACAGGTAGACAGGTTAGAGTTAACCTGCCATCAGAAGAACACTACTAAGTCCAAGGTATAAAGTCTAAAGT
Organism: Narcine bancroftii; assembly: GCF_036971445.1. Taxonomy (NCBI): domain Eukaryota; kingdom Metazoa; phylum Chordata; class Chondrichthyes; order Torpediniformes; family Narcinidae; genus Narcine; species Narcine bancroftii. Next base: position 10,421,074 of record NC_091471.1, read on the forward strand.
TAACCTGCTCGCAGAAGAACACTTCTCAGTAAAAGGTATAAAGGTCAGAGTTAGCCTGCTCTCAGAAGAACCCTTCTCAGTGTAAGGTAGAAAGGCTAAAGTTAACCTGCTCGCAGAAGAACCCTTCTCAGTGTAAGGTACAAAGGCTAGAATTAACCTGATCGCAGAAGATCCCTTCTCAGGACAACGTATAAAGTCTAGTGTTATCTTGCTTTAAGATGAACCCATCTCAGTACAAGATATAAAGGCTAAAGTAAACCTGCTCGCAGAAGAATCCTTCTCACTACAAGGACAAAAGACAGGAGTAAACTTGCTCGCAGATGAATCCTTCTCAGTACAAGGTATAAAGAATAGAATAAACCTACTCGTAGAAGAACCCTTCTCAGTGCAATGTATAAAGGATAGATTAACCCTGCTCGCAGAAGAACCCTTCTCAGTGCAAGGTATAAAGAATAGATTAAACCTACTCGCAGAAGAACCCTTCTCAGTGCAATGTATAAAGGATAGATTAAACCTGCTCGCAGAAGAACCCTTCTCAGTACAAGGTACAAAGGATAGATTAAACCTGCTCCCTGAATAACCCTTCTCAGTGCAAGGTATAAAGTCTAGTGTTAATCTAATCGCAGAAGAATCTTCTCCATACAAGGTATAAAGGCTAGAGTTAACCTGCTCACAGAAGAACCCTTCTCAGTTCAAGTTCTAAAGTGAGGAGTTTACTTGCTCGCAGAAGAACCCGTCTCAGTACAAGTTCTAAAGGCTGGAATAAACATGCTCGCTGAAGAATCCTTCTCAGGATTTCGTATGAAGGCTAGATTAAACCTGCTCGTAGAAGAATCTTGCTCGGTTCAAGGTATAAAGGCTAGAGTTAACCTGCTCGCAGAAGAATCCTGCTCGGTGCAAGGTATAAAGACAGGAGTTAACCTCCTTTCAGAAGAAACCTTCTCAGTGCAAGGAAGAAAGGCTAGAGTTAACCTGCTCGCAGTAGATCCCTTCTCAGTACAATGTATAAAGGCTAATGTAAACCTGCTCGCACATGAACCCTTCTCAGTACAAGGTATAAAGGCTACAGAGAACCTGCTCACAGAAGAACCCTTCTCGGTGCAAGGTATAAAGGCTTGAGTTAACCTGCTCACAGAAGAATCCTGCTCAGTGCAAGGTATAAAGACAGGAGTTAACCTGCTCTCAGAAGAACCCTTCTCAGTGCAAGGAAGAAAGGCTAGAGTTAACCAGCTCGCAGATGATCCCTTCTCAGTACAATGTATAAAGGCTAACTTAAACCTGCTCGCAGATGAACCATTCTCAGTACAAGGTATAAAGGCTACAGAGAACCTGCTCGCAAAAGACCCCTTCTCACTACAATGTATAAAGGCTACAGTTAACTTGCTCACAGAAGAACTCTTCTGAGTACAAGGTATAAAGGCTAGAGTGAAGTGAGTCGCAGAAGAACCCTTCTAACTACAAGGTAGAAAGGCTAAAGTTTACCTGCTTGCAGAAGAACCCTTCTCAGTACAAGGTATAAAGGCTAGATTTTACCTGATCGCAGAAGAACCCTTCTCACTACAAGGTCAAAAGGCAGGAGTAAACCTGCTCGCAGAAGAATCTTTCTCAGTACAAGGTATAAAGGCTTGAGTAAACTTGCAAACAGAAGGACCCTTCTCAGTACAAGGTATAAAGTCTAGAGAAAACCTGCTCGCAGATGAACCCTATTCGTTTCAAGGTATAAAGACTAAAGTAAACCTGCTTGCAGATGAACCCTTCTCAGTACAGGTATAAAGGTTAGAGTTAACCTGCCCTCAGAAGAACACTTCAAAGTACAAGGTATAAAGTCGAGAGTTAACCTGCTCGCAGAAGATTCCTTCTCAGTACAAGTTTTAAAGTGTGGAGTTAACTTGCTCGCAGAAGAACCCTTCTCAGTACAAGGTCGAAAGGCTGGAGTAAACCTGCTCGCAGAAGATCCCTTCTCATTTCAAGGTAGAAAAGCTAGAGTAAACCTGCTTGCAGAAGATCCCTTCTCGGTACAAGGTATAAAGGCTAGAGTTAACCTGCTCGCAGAAGAACCCTCCACAGTGTAAGGTACAAAGGCTAGAGTTAACCTGCTCAGAGAAGAACCCTTCTCAGTGTAAGGTACAAAGGCTAAAGTTAACCTGCTCGCAGAACAACCCTTCTCAGTGTAAGGTATAAAGCCTAGAGTTAACTTGCTCGCAGAAGAACCTTCTCAGTGCAAGGTAGAAAGGCTAGAGTAAACCTGCTCACAGAAGAACCCTTCTAAGTGCAAGATAGAAAGGATAGATTAAACCTCCTCGCAGAAGAACCATTGTCAGTACAAGTTCTAAAGGCTGGAGTAAACATGCTCGCTGAAGAATCCTTCTCAGGACATCGTATAAAGGCTAGATGAAACCTGCTCGTAGAAGAACCATTCTCGGTTCAAGGTCTGCTCGCAGAAGAACCCTTCTCAGTACAGGTATAAAGGTTAGAGTTAACCTGCCCTCAGAAGAACACTTCAAAGTACAAGATATAAAGTCGAGAGTTAACCTGCTCGCAGAAGATTCCTTCTCAGTACAAGTTCTAAAGTGTGGAGTTAACTTGCTCGCAGAAGAATCCATCTCAGTACAAGGTGTAAAGGCTAGAGTAAACTTGCTCACAGAAGAACCCTTCTCACTACAATGTATAAAGGCTAGAGTTAACTTGCTCACAGAAGAACGCTTCTCAGTGCAAGGTATAAAGGCTAGAGAGAACCTGCTCGCAGAAGAACCCTTCTCGGTGCAAGGTACAGAGGCTAGAGAAAACCTGCTCGCAGATGAAACCTACTCAGTTCAAGGTATAAAGGCTAAAGGAAACCTGCTTGCCTCTGATCCGTTCTCAGTACAGGTATAAAGGTTAGAGTTAACCTGCTCGCAGAAGAACCCTTCTCAGTACAGGTATAAAGGTTAGAGTTAACCTGCCCTCAGAAGAACACTTCTAAGTACAAGGTATAAAGTCTAGAGTTAACCTGCTCGCAGAAGGTTCCTTCTCAGTAGAAGTTCTAAAGGGTGGAGTTAACTTGATCGCAGAAGAACCCTTCTCAGTACAAGGTCGAAAGGCTGGAGTAAACCTGCTCGCAGAAGATCCCTTCTCATTTCAAGGTAGAAAAGCTAGAGTAAACCTGCTTGCAGAAGATCCCTTCTCGGTACAAGGTATAATGGCTAGAGTTAACCTGCTCGCAGAAGAACCCTTCTCAGTGTAAGGTAGAAAGGCTAGAGTTAACCTGCTCGGAGAAGAACCCTTCTCAGTGTAAGGTACAAAGGCTAAAGTTAACCTGTTCGCAGAACAACCCTTCTCAGTGTAAGGTATAAAGTCTAGAGTTAACCTGCTCACAGAAGAACCCTTCTCAGTACAAGGTATAAAGTGTAGAATTAACCTGCTCGCAGAAGATTCCTTCTCAGTACATGGTCTAAAGGGTGGAGTTAACTTGATCACAGAAGAACCCTTCTCAGTACAAGGAATAAAGTCTAGAGTAAACCTGCTCGCAGAAGAAACTTCTCAGTGCAAGGTATAAAGGCTAGAGTTAACCTGCTCACAGAAGAAACCTTCTCAATTCAAGGTCTAAAGGGTGGAGTTAACTTGCTCACAGAAGAACTCTTCTCAGTACAAGCAATAAAGTCTAGAGTAAACCTGCTCGCAGAAGAACCTTCTCAGAAAAAGTTATAAAGGCTAGTGTTAACCTGCTCGCAGAAGATCCCTTCTCTCTACAAGGTATAAAGGCTAGAGTTAAACTGCTCTCAATAGAACGCTTCTCAGTGCAAGGTATAAAGGCTAGAGAGAACCTGCTCGCAGAAGCACCCTTCTCGGTGCAAGGTATAGAGGCTAGAAAAAACCTGCTCGCAGATGAACCCGCCTCAGATCAAGGTATAAAGGCTAAAGTAAACCTGCTTGGCCATGAACACTTCTCACTACAGGTAGACAGGTTAGAGTTAACCTGCCATCAGAAGAACACTACTAAGTCCAAGGTATAAAGTCTAAAGTTAACCTGCTCGCAGAAGAACACTTCTCAGTAAAAGGTATAAAGGTCAGAGTTAGCCTGCTCTCAGAAGAACCCTTCTCAGTGTAAGGTAGAAAGGCTAAAGTTAACCTGCTCGCAGAAGAACCCTTCTCAGTGTAAGGTACAAAGGCTAGAATTAACCTGATCGCAGAAGATCCCTTCTCAGGACAACGTATAAAGACTAGTGTTATCTTGCTTTAAGATGAACCCATCTCAGTACAAGATATAAAGGCTAAAGTAAACCTGCTCGCAGAAGAATCCTTCTCACTACAAGGACAAAAGACAGGAGTAAACTTGCTCGCAGATGAATCCTTCTCAGTACAAGGTATAAAGAATAGAATAAACCTACTCGTAGAAGAACCCTTCTCAGTGCAATGTATAAAGGATAGATTAACCCTGCTCGCAGAAGAACCCTTCTCAGTGCAAGGTATAAAGAATAGATTAAACCTACTCGCAGAAGAACCCTTCTCAGTGCAATGTATAAAGGATAGATTAAACCTGCTCGCAGAAGAACCCTTCTCAGTACAAGGTACAAAGGATAGATTAAACCTGCTCCCTGAATAACCCTTCTCAGTGCAAGGTATAAAGTCTAGTGTTAATCTAATCGCAGAAGAATCTTCTCCATACAAGGTATAAAGGCTAGAGTTAACCTGCTCACAGAAGAACCCTTCTCAGTTCAAGTTCTAAAGTGAGGAGTTTACTTGCTCGCAGAAGAACCCGTCTCAGTACAAGTTCTAAAGGCTGGAATAAACATGCTCGCTGAAGAATCCTTCTCAGGATTTCGTATGAAGGCTAGATTAAACCTGCTCGTAGAAGAATCTTGCTCGGTTCAAGGTATAAAGGCTAGAGTTAACCTGCTCGCAGAAGAATCCTGCTCGGTGCAAGGTATAAAGACAGGAGTTAACCTCCTTTCAGAAGAAACCTTCTCAGTGCAAGGAAGAAAGGCTAGAGTTAACCTGCTCGCAGTAGATCCCTTCTCAGTACAATGTATAAAGGCTAATGTAAACCTGCTCGCACATGAACCCTTCTCAGTACAAGGTATAAAGGCTACAGAGAACCTGCTCACAGAAGAACCCTTCTCGGTGCAAGGTATAAAGGCTTGAGTTAACCTGCTCACAGAAGAATCCTGCTCAGTGCAAGGTATAAAGACAGGAGTTAACCTGCTCTCAGAAGAACCCTTCTCAGTGCAAGGAAGAAAGGCTAGAGTTAACCAGCTCGCAGATGATCCCTTCTCAGTACAATGTATAAAGGCTAACTTAAACCTGCTCGCAGATGAACCATTCTCAGTACAAGGTATAAAGGCTACAGAGAACCTGCTCGCAAAAGACCCCTTCTCACTACAATGTATAAAGGCTACAGTTAACTTGCTCACAGAAGAACTCTTCTGAGTACAAGGTATAAAGGCTAGAGTGAAGTGAGTCGCAGAAGAACCCTTCTAACTACAAGGTAGAAAGGCTAAAGTTTACCTGCTTGCAGAAGGACCCTTCTCAGTACAAGGTATAAAGGCTAGATTTTACCTGATCGCAGAAGAACCCTTCTCACTACAAGGTCAAAAGGCAGGAGTAAACCTGCTCGCAGAAGAATCTTTCTCAGTACAAGGTATAAAGGCTTTAGTAAACTTGCAAACAGAAGGACCCTTCTCAGTACAAGGTATAAAGTCTAGAGAAAACCTGCTCGCAGATGAACCCTATTCGTTTCAAGGTATAAAGACTAAAGTAAACCTGCTTGCAGATGAACCCTTCTCAGTACAGGTATAAAGGTTAGAGTTAACCTGCCCTCAGAAGAACACTTCAAAGTACAAGGTATAAAGTCGAGAGTTAACCTGCTCGCAGAAGATTCCTTCTCAGTACAAGTTTTAAAGTGTGGAGTTAACTTGCTCGCAGAAGAACCCTTCTCAGTACAAGGTCGAAAGGCTGGAGTAAACCTGCTCGCAGAAGATCCCTTCTCATTTCAAGGTAGAAAAGCTAGAGTAAACCTGCTTGCAGAAGATCCCTTCTCGGTACAAGGTATAAAGGCTAGAGTTAACCTGCTCGCAGAAGAACCCTCCACAGTGTAAGGTACAAAGGCTAGAGTTAACCTGCTCAGAGAAGAACCCTTCTCAGTGTAAGGTACAAAGGCTAAAGTTAACCTGCTCGCAGAACAACCCTTCTCAGTGTAAGGTATAAAGCCTAGAGTTAACTTGCTCACAGAAGAACTCTTCTCAGTACAAGGAATAAAGTCTAGAGTAAACCTACTCGCAGAAGAACCTTCTCAGAAAAAGTTATAAAGGCTAGTGTCAACCTGCTCGCAGAAGAACCCTTCTCGCTACAAGGTATAAAGGCTAGAGTTAAACTGCTCTCAATAGAACGCTTCTCAGTCCAAGGTATAAAGGCTAGAGAGAACCTGCTCGCAGAAGAACCCTTCTCAGTGCAAGGTATAAAGTATAGATTAAACCTACTCGCAGAAGAACCCTTCTCAGTGCAATGTATAAAGGATAGATTAAACCTGCTCGCAGAAGAACGCTTCTCAGTATAAGGTACAAAGGATAGATTAAACCTGCTCCCTGAATAACCCTTCTCAGTGCAAGGTATAAAGTCTAGTGTTGACCTGATCGCAGAAGAATCTTCTCAGTACAAGGTATAAAGGCTAGAGTTAACCTGCTCAGAGAAGAACCCTTCTCAGTTCAAGTTCTAAAGTGAGGAGTTTACTTGCTCGCAGAAGAACCCGTCTCAGTACAAGTTCTAAAGGCTGGAGTAAACATGCTCGCTGATGAATCCTTCTCAGGATTTCGTATGAAGGCTAGACTAAACCTGCTCATAGAAGAATCCTGCTCGGTTCAAGGTATAAAGGCTAGTGTTAACCTGCTCGCAGAAGAATCCTGCTCGGTGCAAGGTACAAAGACAGGAGTTAACCTCCTCTCAGAAGAAACCTTCTCAGTGCAAGGAAGAAAGGCTAGAGTTAACCTGCTCGCAGTAGATCCCTTCTCAGTACAATGTATAAAGGCTAACGTAAACCTTCTCGCACATGAACCCTTCTCAGTACAAGGTATAAAGTCTACAGAGAACCTGCTCACAGAAGAACCCTTCTCGGTGCAAGGTATAAAGGCTTGAGTTAACCTGCTCACAGAAGAATCCTGCTCAGTGCAAGGTATAAAGACAGGAGTTAACCTGCTCTCAGAAGAACCCTTCTCAGTGCAAGGAAGAAAGGCTAGAGTTAACCACCTCGCAGATGATCCTTTCTCAGTACAATGTATAAAGGCTAATGTAAACCTGCTTGCCGAAGAACCCTTCTCAGTACAAGGTATAAAGGCTAGCGTTAACCTGCTCACTGAAGAACCCTTCTCAGTACAAAATATAAAGTCTAGAGAGAACGTGCTCGCAGAAGAACCTATCTCAGTACAAGTTATAAAGGCTAGAGTTAACCTGCTCGCAAAAGACCCCTTCTCACTACAATGTATAAAGGCTACAGTTAACCTGCTCACAGAAGAACTCTTCTGAGTACAAGGTATAAAGGCTAGAGAGAAGTGGCTCGCAGAAGAACCCTTCTAACTACAAGGTAGAAAGGCTAAAGTTTACCTGCTTGCAGAAGAACCCTTCTCAGTACAAGGTATAAAGGCTAGATTTTACCTGATCGCAGAAGAACCCTTCTCACTACAAGGCCAAAAGGCAGGAGTAAACCTGCTCGCAGAAGAATCTTTCTCAGTACAAGGTATAAAGGCTTGAGTAAACTTGCAAACAGAAGAACCCTTCTCAGTACAAGGTATAAAGTCTAGAGAAAACCTGCTCGCAGATGAACCCTATTCGTTTCAAGGTATAAAGACTAAAGTAAACCTGCTTGCAGATGAACCCTTCTCAGTACAGGTATAAAGGTTAGAGTTAACCTGCCCTCAGAAGAACACTTCAAAGGACAAGGTATAAAGTCGAGAGTTAACCTGCTCGCAGAACATTCCTTCTCAGTACAAGTTTTAAAGTGTGGAGTTAACTTGCTCGCAGAAGAACCCTTCTCAGTGCAAGGTATAAAGGATAGATTAAACCTCCTCGCAGAAGAACCATTCTCAGTACAAGTTCTAAAGGCTGGAGTAAACATGCTCGCTGAAGAATCCTTCTCAGGACATCGTATAAAGGCTAGATGAAACCTGCTCGTAGAAGAACCCTTCTCGGTTCAAGGTATAAAGACTAAAGTAAACCTGCTTGCAGATGAACCCTTCTCAGTACAGGTATAAAGGTTAGAGTTAACCTGCCCTCAGATGAACACTTCTAAGTACAAAGTATAAAGTCGAGAGTTAACCTGCTCACAGAAGTTTCCTTCTCAGTAGAAGATCTAAAGTGTGGAGTTAACTTGCTCGCAGAAGAACCCTTCTCAGTACAAGGGATAAAGGCTAGAGTAAACCTGCTCACAGAAGAACCCTCCTCAGTGCAAGGTATAAAGGATAGATTAAACCTCCTCGCTGAAGAACCATTCTCAGTACAAATTCTAAAGGCTGGAGTAAACATGCTTGCTGAAAAATAATCTCAGGACATCGTATAAGGGCTAGATTAAACCTGCTCATAGAAGGTATAAAGGCTAGAGTTAACCTGCTCGCATAAGAATCCTTTTCGGTGCAAGGTATAAAGACAGGAGTTAAACTGCTCTCAGAACAAACCTTCTCAGTGCAAGGAAGAAAGTCTAGTGTTAACCTGCTCGCAGAAGAGCCCTTCTCAGTACAATGTATAAAGGCTAACGTAAACCTTCTCGCACATGAACCCTTCTCAGTACAAGGTATAAAGGCTACAGAGAACCTGCTCACAGAAGAAACCTTCTCGGTGCAAGGTATAAAGGCTTGAGTTAACCTGCTCGCAGAAGAACGCTTCTCCGTACAAGGTAGAAAGGCTAGAGTTAACCTGTTCGCAAAAGAATCCATCTCAATGCAACTTATAAAGGCTAGAGTTAACTTGCTCGCAGAAGAATCCTTCTCAGGACAACGTAGGAAGGCTAGATTAAACCTGCTCGTAGAAGAACCCTTCTCGGTTCAAGGTAGAAAGGCTAGAGTTAACCTGCTCGCAGAAGAATCCTGCTCAGTGCAAGGTATAAAGACAGGAGTTAACCTGCTCTCAGAATAACCCTTCTCAGTGCAAGGAAGAAAGGCCAGAGTTAACCTGCTCGCAGATGAACACATCTCAGTACAAGGTATAAAGGCTACAGAGAATCTGCTTGCAGAAGAACCCTTCTCAGTACAAGGTATAAAGGCTAGCGTTAACCTGCTCACTGAAGAACCCTTCTCAGTACAAGATATAAAATCGAGAGAGAACGTGCTCGCAGAAGAACAATTCTCAGTACAAGTTATAAAGGCTAGAGTTAACATGCTTGCAAAAGACCCCTTCTCACTACAATGTATAAAGGCTACAGTTTACCTGCTCACAGAAGAACTCTTCTGAGTACAAGTTATAAAGGGTAGAGAGAAGCGGCTCGCAGAAGAACCCTTCTAACTACAAGGTAGAAAGGCTAGAGTTTACCTGCTTGCAGAAGAACCATTCTCAGTACAAGGTATAAAAGCTAGATTTTACCTGCTCGCAGAAGAACCCTTCTCAGTGCAAGGTATAAAGTCTAGTGTTAACCTGATCGCAGAAGAACCTTCTTAGCACAAGGTATAAAGGCTAGAGTTAACCTGCTCACAGAAGAACCCTTCTCAGTGCAAGGTATAAAGTCTAGAGAAAACCTGCTCGCAGATGAACCCTATTCGTTTCAAGGTATAAAGACTAAAGTAAACCTGCTTGCAGATGAACCCTTGTCAGTACAGGTATAAAGGTTAGAGTTAACCTGCCCTCAGAAGAACACTTCTAAGTACAAGGTATAAAGTCGAGAGTTAACCTGCTCACAGAAGATTCCTTCTCAGTAGAAGTTCTAAAGTGTGGAGTTAACTTGCTCGCAGAAGAACCCTTCTCAGGAAATCGTATGAAAGCTAGATTAAGCCTGCTCGTAGAAGAAACCTTCTCGTTTCAAGGTATAAAGGCTAGAGTTAACCTGCTCGCAGAAGAATCCTGCTCAGTGCAAGGTATAAAGACAGGAGTTAACCAGCTCTCAGAAGAACCCTTCTCAGTGCAAGAAAAAAAGGCTAGAGTTAACCTGCTCGCGGATGAACCCTTCTTAGTACAAGGTATAAAGGCTACAGAGAACCTGCTTGCAGAAGAACCCTTCTCAGTACAAGGTATAAAGGCTCGTGTTAACCTGGTCACTGAAGAACCCTTCTCAGTACAAGATGTGAAGGCTACAGTTAACCTGCTCACAGAAGAACTCTTCTGAGTACAAGGTATAAAGGCTAGAGAAAAGCGGCTCGCAGAAGAACCCTTCTAACTACAAGGTAGAAAGGCTAGAGTTTACCTGCTTGCAGAAGAACCCTTCTCAGTACAAGGTATAAAGACTAGATTTTACCTGCTCGCAGAAGAACCCTTCTCAGTATAAGGTATAAAGGCTAGATTTTACCTGATCGCAGAAGAACCCTTCTCACTACAAGGTCAAAAGGCAGGAGTAAATCTGCTCGCAGTAGAATCCTTCTCAGTACAAGGTATAAAGGCTTGAGTAAACTTGCTCACAGAAGAACCCTTCTCAGTACAAGGTATAAAGGCGAGTGTTAACCTGCTCACAGAAAGACCATTCTCAGCACAAGGTATAAAGGCAAGAGAAAATCTTCTCGCATGAACAACCCTTCTCAGTAGCAGGTAGAAAGGCTAGAGTTAACCTGTTTGCAGACTAAATCATCTCAATGCAATGTACAAGGGCTAGAGTGAACTTGTTCACAGAAGATCCCTTCTCTTTTCAAGGTATAAAAGCTAGAGAGAACCTGCTCGCAGAAGAACCCTTCTCGGTGCAAGGTATAAAGGCAGGAGTAAACCTGCTCGCAGAAGAATCCTTCTCAGTACAAGGAATAAAGGCTAGAGTTAAACTGCTGTCAATAGAACGCTTCTCAGTGAAAGGTATAAAGGCTATAGAGAACCTGCTCGCAGAAGCACCCTTCTCGGTGCAAGGTATAGAGCCTAGAAAAAACCTGCTCGCAGATGAACCCTACTCAGTTCAAGGTATAAAGGCTAAAGTAAACCTGCTTGCCAATGAACCCTTCTCAGTACTGAATAAAGGTTAGAGTTAACCTGCCCTCAGAAGAACACTTCTAAGTACAAGGTATAAAGTCTAGATTTAACCTGCTCACAGAAGATTCCTTCTCAGTACAAGTTCTAAAGTGAGGAGTTTACTTGCTCGCAGAAGAACCCTCCTCAGTACAAGGTATAAAGGCTAGATTAAACCTGCTCGCAGAAGAACCCTTCTCAGTACAAGGTATAAAGGCTCGTGTTAACCTGGTCACTGAAGAACCCTTCTCAGTACAAGATGTGAAGGCTACAGTTAACCTGCTCACAGAAGAACTCTTCTGAGTACAAGATATAAAGGCTAGAGAAAAGCGGCTCGCAGAAGAACCCTTCTAACTACAAGGTAGAAAGGCTAGAGTTTACCTGCTTGCAGAAGAACCCTTCTCAGTACAAGGTATAAAGACTAGATTTTACCTGCTCGCAGAAGAACCCTTCTCAGTATAAGGTATAAAGGCTAGATTTTACCTGATCGCAGAAGAACCCTTCTCACTACAAGGTCAAAAGGCAGGAGTAAATCTGCTCGCAGTAGAATCCTTCTCAGTACAAGGTATAAAGGCTTGAGTAAACTTGCTCACAGAAGAACCCTTCTCAGTGCAAGAAAAAAAGGTTAGAGTTAACCTGCCCTCAGAAGAACACTTCTAAGTACAAGGTATAAAGTCGAGAGTTAACCTGCTCACAGAAGATTCCTTCTCAGTACAAGTTCTAAAGTGAGGAGTTTACTTGCTCGCAGAAGAACCCTCCTCAGTACAAGGTATAAAGGCTAGATTAAACCTGCTCGCAGAAGAACCCCATCTCACTACAAGGTCAAAAGGCAGGAGTAAACCTGCTCGAAGAAGAAACCTTCTCAGTACAAGGTATAAAGAATAGAATAAACCTTCTCGCAGAAGAACCCTTCTCAGTGCAATGTATAAAGGATAGATTAAACCTGCTCGCAGAAGAACCCTTCTCAGTGCAAGGTATAAAGAATAGAATAAACCTACTCGCAGAAGAACCCTTCTCAGTGCAATTTATAAAGGATAGATTAAACCTGCTTGCAGAAGAACCCTTCTCAGTTCAAGGTACAAAGGATAGATTAATCCTGCTCCCTGAATAACCCTTTTCAGTGCAAGGTATAAAGTCTAGAGTTAACCTGATCGCAGAAGATTCTTCTCAGTACAAGGTATAAAGGCTAGAGTTAACCTGCCCTCAGAAGAACACTTCTAAGTACAAGGTATAATGTCGAGAGTTAACCTTCTCGCAGAAGATTCTTTCTCAGTAGAAGTTCAAAAGTGTGGAGTTAACTTGCTCGCAGAAGAAACCTTCTCAGTATAAGGTATAAAGGGTAGAGTAAACCTGCTCACAGAAGAACCCTTCTCAGTGCAAGTTCTAAAGGCTGCAGTAAACATGCTCGCTGAAGAATCCTTCTCAGGACATCGTTTCAAGGCTAGATTAAACCTGCTCGTAGAAGAACCCTTCTCGTTTCAAGGTATAAAGGCTAGAGTTAACCTGCTCGCAGAAGAATCCTGCTCAGTGCAAGGTATAAAGACAGGAGTTAACCTGTTATCAGAAGAAACCTCAGTGCAAAGAGGAAAGGCTAGAGTTAACCTGCTCGCATAAGATCCCTTCTCAGTACAAGGTATAAAGGCTAGAGTTAACCTGCTCGCAGTAGAACCTTTCTCAGGACAAGGTATGAAGGCTAGAGTTAACCTGCTCGCAGAAGAAAACTTCTCAGGACAAGGTATAAAAGCTAGACTTAACCTGCTCGCAGAAGAACCCTTCTGAGTACAAGTTATAAAGGCTAGAGAGAAGCGGCTTGCAGAAGAACCCTTCTAACTACAAGGTATAAAGGCTAGAGTTTCCCTGCTTGCAGAAGAACCCTTCTCAGTACAAGGTATAAAGGCTAGATTTTACCTGCTCGCAGCAGAACCCTTCTAGGTACAAGTTTTAAAGTGTGGAGTTAACTTCCTCGCAGAAGAACCCTTCTCAGTGCAAGGTAGAAAGGATAGATTGAACGTCCTTGCAGAAAAACCATTCTCAGTACAAGTTCTAAAGGCTGGTGTAAACTTGCTCGCCGAAGAAACCTTCTCAGGACATCGTACAAAGGCTAGATGAAACCTGCTCGTAGAAGAACCCTTCTCGGTTCAAGGTCTGCTCGCAGAAGAACCCTTCTCAGTACAGGTATAAAGGTTAGAGTTAACCTGCCCTCAGTAGAACACTTCTAAGTACAAGGTATAAAGTCGAGAGTTAACCTGCTCGCAGAAGATTCCTTCTCAGTACAAGTTCTAAAGTGTGGAGTTAACTTGCTCATAGAAGAACCCTTCTCAGTACAAGGTCGAAAGGCTGGAGTAAACCTGCTCGCAGAAGATCCCTTCTCATTTTAAGGTAGAAAAGCTAGAGAAATCCTGCTTGCTGAAGAATCCATCTCAGTACAAGGTGTAAAGGCTAGAGTAAACCTGCTCGCAGAAGATCCCTTCTCAGGACAAGGTATAAAGGCTAGAGTTAACCTGCTCGCAGAAGAAAACTTCTCAGGACAAGGTATAAAGGCTAGAGTTAACCTGCTCGCAGCAGAACCCTTCTCAGTGTAAGGTACAAAGGCTAGAGTTAACCTGCTCGGAGAAGAACCCTTCTCAGTGTAAGGTATAAAGGCTAAAGTTAACCTGCTCGCAGAACAACCCTTCTCATGTAAGATATAAAGGCTTGAGTTAACCTGCTCACAGAAGAACCCTTCTCAGAGTAAGGTACAAAGGCTAGAGTTAACCTGATCGCAGAAGATACCTACTCAGGACAAGGTATGAAGGCTAGTGTTAGCTTGCTTTAAGATGAACCCATCTCAGTGCAAGGTATAAAGGCTAGAGTGAACCTGGTCGCAGAAGAACCCTTCTCAGTACAAGGTCGAAAGGCTGGAATTAACCTGCTCACAGAAGATCCCTTCTCATTTCAAGGTAGAAAAGCTAGAGTAAAACTGCTCGCAGAAGAATCCTTCTCAGTACAAGGTACAAAGGATAGATTAAACCTGCTCCCTGAATAACCCTTCTCAGTGCAAGGTATAAAGTCTAGTGTTAACCTGATCGCAGAAGAATCTTCTCAGTACAAGGTATAAAGGCTAGAGTTAACCTGCTCACAGAAGAACCCTTCTCAGTGCAAGGTATAAAGTCTAGAGAAAACCTGCTCGCAGATGAACCCTATTCGTTTCAAGGTATAAAGACTAAAGTAAACCTGCTTGCAGATGAACCCTTCTCAGTACAGGTATAAAGGTTAGAGTTAACCTGCCCTCAGAAGAACACTTCTAAGTACAAGGTATAAAGTCTAGAGTTAACCTGCTCGCAGAAGGTTCCTTCTCAGTAGAAGTTCTAAAGGGTGGAGTTAACTTGATCGCAGAAGAACCCTTCTCAGTACAAGGTCGAAAGGCTGGAGTAAACCTGCTCGCAGAAGATCCCTTCTCATTTCAAGGTAGAAAAGCTAGAGTAAACCTGCTTGCAGAAGATCCCTTCTCGGTACAAGGTATAATGGCTAGAGTTAACCTGCTCGCAGAAGAACCCTTCTCAGTGTAAGGTAGAAAGGCTAGAGTTAACCTGCTCGGAGAAGAACCCTTCTCAGTGTAAGGTACAAAGGCTAAAGTTAACCTGTTCGCAGAACAACCCTTCTCAGTGTAAGGTATAAAGTCTAGAGTTAACCTGCTCACAGAAGAACCCTTCTCAGTACAAGGTATAAAGTGTAGAATTAACCTGCTCGCAGAAGATTCCTTCTCAGTACATGGTCTAAAGGGTGGAGTTAACTTGATCACAGAAGAACCCTTCTCAGTACAAGGAATAAAGTCTTGAGTAAACCTGCTCGCAGAAGAAACTTCTCAGTGCAAGGTATAAAGGCTAGAGTTAACCTGCTCACAGAAGAAACCTTCTCAATTCAAGGTCTAAAGGGTGGAGTTAACTTGCTCACAGAAGAACTCTTCTCAGTACAAGGAATAAAGTCTAGAGTAAACCTGCTCGCAGAAGAACCTTCTCAGAAAAAGTTATAAAGGCTAGTGTTAACCTGCTCGCAGAAGATCCCTTCTCTCTACAAGGTATAAAGGCTAGAGTTAAACTGCTCTCAATAGAACGCTTCTCAGTGCAAGGTATAAAGGCTAGAGAGAACCTGCTCGCAGAAGCACCCTTCTCGGTGCAAGGTATAGAGGCTAGAAAAAACCTGCTCGCAGATGAACCCGCCTCAGATCAAGGTATAAAGGCTAAAGTAAACCTGCTTGGCCATGAACACTTTTCACTACAGGTAGACAGGTTAGAGTTAACCTGCCATCAGAAGAACACTACTAAGTCCAAGGTATAAAGTCTAAAGTTAACCTGCTCGCAGAAGAACACTTCTCAGTAAAAGGTATAAAGGTCAGAGTTAGCCTGCTCTCAGAAGAACCCTTCTCAGTGTAAGGTAGAAAGGCTAAAGTTAACCTGCTCGCAGAAGAACCCTTCTCAGTGTAAGGTACAAAGGCTAGAATTAACCTGATCGCAGAAGATCCCTTCTCAGGACAACGTATAAAGTCTAGTGTTATCTTGCTTTAAGATGAACCCATCTCAGTACAAGATATAAAGGCTAAAGTAAACCTGCTCGCAGAAGAATCCTTCTCACTACAAGGACAAAAGACAGGAGTAAACTTGCTCGCAGATGAATCCTTCTCAGTACAAGGTATAAAGAATAGAATAAACCTACTCGTAGAAGAACCCTTCTCAGTGCAATGTATAAAGGATAGATTAACCCTGCTCGCAGAAGAACCCTTCTCAGTGCAAGGTATAAAGAATAGATTAAACCTACTCGCAGAAGAACCCTTCTCAGTTCAAGTTCTAAAGTGAGGAGTTTACTTGCTCGCAGAAGAACCCGTCTCAGTACAAGTTCTAAAGGCTGGAATAAACATGCTCGCTGAAGAATCCTTCTCAGGATTTCGTATGAAGGCTAGATTAAACCTGCTCGTAGAAGAATCTTGCTCGGTTCAAGGTATAAAGGCTAGAGTTAACCTGCTCGCAGAAGAATCCTGCTCGGTGCAAGGTATAAAGACAGGAGTTAACCTCCTTTCAGAAGAAACCTTCTCAGTGCAAGGAAGAAAGGCTAGAGTTAACCTGCTCGCAGTAGATCCCTTCTCAGTACAATGTATAAAGGCTAATGTAAACCTGCTCGCACATGAACCCTTCCCAGTACAAGGTATAAAGGCTACAGAGAACCTGCTCACAGAAGAACCCTTCTCGGTGCAAGGTATAAAGGCTTGAGTTAACCTGCTCACAGAAGAATCCTGCTCAGTGCAAGGTATAAAGACAGGAGTTAACCTGCTCTCAGAAGAACCCTTCTCAGTGCAAGGAAGAAAGGCTAGAGTTAACCAGCTCGCAGATGATCCCTTCTCAGTACAATGTATAAAGGCTAACTTAAACCTGCTCGCAGATGAACCATTCTCAGTACAAGGTATAAAGGCTACAGAGAACCTGCTCGCAAAAGACCCCTTCTCACTACAATGTATAAAGGCTACAGTTAACTTGCTCACAGAAGAACTCTTCTGAGTACAAGGTATAAAGGCTAGAGAGAAGTGAGTCGCAGAAGAACCCTTCTAACTACAAGGTAGAAAGG
Organism: Narcine bancroftii; assembly: GCF_036971445.1. Classification (NCBI taxonomy): domain Eukaryota; kingdom Metazoa; phylum Chordata; class Chondrichthyes; order Torpediniformes; family Narcinidae; genus Narcine; species Narcine bancroftii. Next base: position 10,437,763 of record NC_091471.1, read on the forward strand.
CTAAAGTTTACCTGCTTGCAGAAGAACCCTTCTCAGTACAAGGTATAAAGGCTAGATTTTACCTGATCGCAGAAGAACCCTTCTCACTACAAGGTCAAAAGGCAGGAGTAAACCTGCTCGCAGAAGAATCTTTCTCAGTACAAGGTATAAAGGCTTGAGTAAACTTGCAAACAGAAGAACCCTTCTCAGTACAAGGTATAAAGTCTAGAGAAAACCTGCTCGCAGATGAACCCTATTCGTTTCAAGGTATAAAGACTAAAGTAAACCTGCTTGCAGATGAACCCTTCTCAGTACAGGTATAAAGGTTAGAGTTAACCTGCCCTCAGAAGAACACTTCAAAGTACAAGGTATAAAGTCGAGAGTTAACCTGCTCGCAGAAGATTCCTTCTCAGTACAAGTTTTAAAGTGTGGAGTTAACTTGCTCGCAGAAGAACCCTTCTCAGTACAAGGTCGAAAGGCTGGAGTAAACCTGCTCGCAGAAGATCCCTTCTCATTTCAAGGTAGAAAAGCTAGAGTAAACCTGCTTGCAGAAGATCCCTTCTCGGTACAAGGTATAAAGGCTAGAGTTAACCTGCTCGCAGAAGAACCCTCCACAGTGTAAGGTACAAAGGCTAGAGTTAACCTGCTCAGAGAAGAACCCTTCTCAGTGTAAGGTACAAAGGCTAAAGTTAACCTGCTCGCAGAACAACCCTTCTCAGTGTAAGGTATAAAGCCTAGAGTTAACTTGCTCACAGAAGAACTCTTCTCAGTACAAGGAATAAAGTCTAGAGTAAACCTACTCGCAGAAGAACCTTCTCAGAAAAAGTTATAAAGGCTAGTGTCAACCTGCTCGCAGAAGAACCCTTCTCGCTACAAGGTATAAAGGCTAGAGTTAAACTGCTCTCAATAGAACGCTTCTCAGTCCAAGGTATAAAGGCTAGAGAGAACCTGCTCGCAGAAGAACCCTTCTCAGTGCAAGGTATAAAGTATAGATTAAACCTACTCGCAGAAGAACCCTTCTCAGTGCAATGTATAAAGGATAGATTAAACCTGCTCGCAGAAGAACGCTTCTCAGTATAAGGTACAAAGGATAGATTAAACCTGCTCCCTGAATAACCCTTCTCAGTGCAAGGTATAAAGTCTAGTGTTGACCTGATCGCAGAAGAATCTTCTCAGTACAAGGTATAAAGGCTAGAGTTAACCTGCTCACAGAAGAACCCTTCTCAGTTCAAGTTCTAAAGTGAGGAGTTTACTTGCTCGCAGAAGAACCCGTCTCAGTACAAGTTCTAAAGGCTGGAGTAAACATGCTCGCTGATGAATCCTTCTCAGGATTTCGTATGAAGGCTAGACTAAACCTGCTCATAGAAGAATCCTGCTCGGTTCAAGGTATAAAGGCTAGTGTTAACCTGCTCGCAGAAGAATCCTGCTCGGTGCAAGGTACAAAGACAGGAGTTAACCTCCTCTCAGAAGAAACCTTCTCAGTGCAAGGAAGAAAGGCTAGAGTTAACCTGCTCGCAGTAGATCCCTTCTCAGTACAATGTATAAAGGCTAACGTAAACCTTCTCGCACATGAACCCTTCTCAGTACAAGGTATAAAGTCTACAGAGAACCTGCTCACAGAAGAACCCTTCTCGGTGCAAGGTATAAAGGCTTGAGTTAACCTGCTCACAGAAGAATCCTGCTCAGTGCAAGGTATAAAGACAGGAGTTAACCTGCTCTCAGAAGAACCCTTCTCAGTGCAAGGAAGAAAGGCTAGAGTTAACCACCTCGCAGATGATCCTTTCTCAGTACAATGTATAAAGGCTAATGTAAACCTGCTTGCCGAAGAACCCTTCTCAGTACAAGGTATAAAGGCTAGCGTTAACCTGCTCACTGAAGAACCCTTCTCAGTACAAAATATAAAGTCTAGAGAGAACGTGCTCGCAGAAGAACCTATCTCAGTACAAGTTATAAAGGCTAGAGTTAACCTGCTCGCAAAAGACCCCTTCTCACTACAATGTATAAAGGCTACAGTTAACCTGCTCACAGAAGAACTCTTCTGAGTACAAGGTATAAAGGCTAGAGAGAAGTGGCTCGCAGAAGAACCCTTCTAACTACAAGGTAGAAAGGCTAAAGTTTACCTGCTTGCAGAAGAACCCTTCTCAGTACAAGGTATAAAGGCTAGATTTTACCTGATCGCAGAAGAACCCTTCTCACTACAAGGTCAAAAGGCAGGAGTAAACCTGCTCGCAGAAGAATCTTTCTCAGTACAAGGTATAAAGGCTTGAGTAAACTTGCAAACAGAAGAACCCTTCTCAGTACAAGGTATAAAGTCTAGAGAAAACCTGCTCGCAGATGAACCCTATTCGTTTCAAGGTATAAAGACTAAAGTAAACCTGCTTGCAGATGAACCCTTCTCAGTACAGGTATAAAGGTTAGAGTTAACCTGCCCTCAGAAGAACACTTCAAAGTACAAGGTATAAAGTCGAGAGTTAACCTGCTCGCAGAAGATTCCTTCTCAGTACAAGTTTTAAAGTGTGGAGTTAACTTGCTCGCAGAAGAACCCTTCTCAGTACAAGGTCGAAAGGCTGGAGTAAACCTGCTCGCAGAAGATCCCTTCTCATTTCAAGGTAGAAAAGCTAGAGTAAACCTGCTTGCAGAAGATCCCTTCTCGGTACAAGGTATAAAGGCTAGAGTTAACCTGCTCGCAGAAGAACCCTCCACAGTGTAAGGTACAAAGGCTAGAGTTAACCTGCTCAGAGAAGAACCCTTCTCAGTGTAAGGTACAAAGGCTAAAGTTAACCTGCTCGCAGAACAACCCTTCTCAGTGTAAGGTATAAAGCCTAGAGTTAACTTGCTCACAGAAGAACTCTTCTCAGTACAAGGAATAAAGTCTAGAGTAAACCTACTCGCAGAAGAACCTTCTCAGAAAAAGTTATAAAGGCTAGTGTCAACCTGCTCGCAGAAGAACCCTTCTCGCTACAAGGTATAAAGGCTAGAGTTAAACTGCTCTCAATAGAACGCTTCTCAGTCCAAGGTATAAAGGCTAGAGAGAACCTGCTCGCAGAAGAACCCTTCTCAGTGCAAGGTATAAAGTATAGATTAAACCTACTCGCAGAAGAACCCTTCTCAGTGCAATGTATAAAGGATAGATTAAACCTGCTCGCAGAAGAACGCTTCTCAGTATAAGGTACAAAGGATAGATTAAACCTGCTCCCTGAATAACCCTTCTCAGTGCAAGGTATAAAGTCTAGTGTTAACCTGATCGCAGAAGAATCTTCTCAGTACAAGGTATAAAGGCTAGAGTTAACCTGCTCACAGAAGAACCCTTCTCAGTTCAAGTTCTAAAGTGAGGAGTTTACTTGCTCGCAGAAGAACCCGTCTCAGTACAAGTTCTAAAGGCTGGAATAAACATGCTCGCTGATGAATCCTTCTCAGGATTTCGTATGAAGGCTAGACTAAACCTGCTCATAGAAGAATCCTGCTCGGTTCAAGGTATAAAGGCTAGTGTTAACCTGCTCGCAGAAGAATCCTGCTCGGTGCAAGGTACAAAGACAGGAGTTAACCTCCTCTCAGAAGAAACCTTCTCAGTGCAAGGAAGAAAGGCTAGAGTTAACCTGCTCGCAGTAGATCCCTTCTCAGTACAATGTATAAAGGCTAACGTAAACCTTCTCGCACATGAACCCTTCTCAGTACAAGGTATAAAGTCTACAGAGAACCTGCTCACAGAAGAACCCTTCTCGGTGCAAGGTATAAAGGCTTGAGTTAACCTGCTCACAGAAGAATCCTGCTCAGTGCAAGGTATAAAGACAGGAGTTAACCTGCTCTCAGAAGAACCCTTCTCAGTGCAAGGAAGAAAGGCTAGAGTTAACCACCTCGCAGATGATCCTTTCTCAGTACAATGTATAAAGGCTAATGTAAACCTGCTTGCCGAAGAACCCTTCTCAGTACAAGGTATAAAGGCTAGCGTTAACCTGCTCACTGAAGAACCCTTCTCAGTACAAAATATAAAGTCTAGAGAGAACGTGCTCGCAGAAGAACCTATCTCAGTACAAGTTATAAAGGCTAGAGTTAACCTGCTCGCAAAAGACCCCTTCTCACTACAATGTATAAAGGCTACAGTTAACCTGCTCACAGAAGAACTCTTCTGAGTACAAGGTATAAAGGCTAGAGAGAAGTGGCTCGCAGAAGAACCCTTCTAACTACAAGGTAGAAAGGCTAAAGTTTACCTGCTTGCAGAAGAACCCTTCTCAGTACAAGGTATAAAGGCTAGATTTTACCTGATCGCAGAAGAACCCTTCTCACTACAAGGTCAAAAGGCAGGAGTAAACCTGCTCGCAGAAGAATCCCTCTCAGTACAAGGTATAAAGGCATGAGTAAACTTGCGCACAGAAGAACCCTTCTCAGTACAAGGTATAAAGTCTAGAGAAAACCTGCTCGCAGATGAACCCTATTCGTTTCAAGGTATAAAGACTAAAGTAAACCTGCTTGCAGATGAACCCTTCTCAGTACAGGTATAAAGGTTAGAGTTAACCTGCCCTCAGAAGAACACTTCAAAGGACAAGGTATAAAGTCGAGAGTTAACCTGCTCGCAGAACATTCCTTCTCAGTACAAGTTTTAAAGTGTGGAATTAACTTGCTCGCAGAAGAACCCTTCTCAGTGCAAGGTATAAAGGATAGATTAAACCTCCTCGCAGAAGAACCATTCTCAGTACAAGTTCTAAAGGCTGGAGTAAACATGCTCGCTGAAGAATCCTTCTCAGGACATCGTATAAAGGCTAGATGAAACCTGCTCGTAGAAGAACCCTTCTCGGTTCAAGGTATAAAGACTAAAGTAAACCTGCTTGCAGATGAACCCTTCTCAGTACAGGTATAAAGGTTAGAGTTAACCTGCCCTCAGATGAACACTTCTAAGTACAAAATATAAAGTCGAGAGTTAACCTGCTCACAGAAGTTTCCTTCTCAGTAGAAGATCTAAAGTGTGGAGTTAACTTGCTCGCAGAAGAACCCTTCTCAGTACAAGGGATAAAGGCTAGAGTAAACCTGCTCACAGAAGAACCCTCCTCAGTGCAAGGTATAAAGGATAGATTAAACCTCCTCGCTGAAGAACCATTCTCAGTACAAATTCTAAAGGCTGGAGTAAACATGCTTGCTGAAAAATAATCTCAGGACATCGTATAAGGGCTAGATTAAACCTGCTCATAGAAGGTATAAAGGCTAGAGTTAACCTGCTCGCATAAGAATCCTTTTCGGTGCAAGGTATAAAGACAGGAGTTAAACTGCTCTCAGAAGAAACCTTCTCAGTGCAAGGAAGAAAGTCTAGTGTTAACCTGCTCGCAGAAGAGCCCTTCTCAGTACAATGTATAAAGGCTAACGTAAACCTTCTCGCACATGAACCCTTCTCAGTACAAGGTATAAAGGCTACAGAGAACCTGCTCACAGAAGAAACCTTCTCGGTGCAAGGTATAAAGGCTTGAGTTAACCTGCTCGCAGAAGAACGCTTCTCCGTACAAGGTAGAAAGGCTAGAGTTAACCTGTTCGCAAAAGAATCCATCTCAATGCAACTTATAAAGGCTAGAGTTAACTTGCTCGCAGAAGAATCCTTCTCAGGACAACGTAGGAAGGCTAGATTAAACCTGCTCGTAGAAGAACCCTTCTCGGTTCAAGGTAGAAAGGCTAGAGTTAACCTGCTCGCAGAAGAATCCTGCTCAGTGCAAGGTATAAAGACAGGAGTTAACCTGCTCTCAGAATAACCCTTCTCAGTGCAAGGAAGAAAGGCCAGAGTTAACCTGCTCGCAGATGAACACATCTCAGTACAAGGTATAAAGGCTACAGAGAATCTGCTTGCAGAAGAACCCTTCTCAGTACAAGGTATAAAGGCTAGCGTTAACCTGCTCACTGAAGAACCCTTCTCAGTACAAGATATAAAATCGAGAGAGAACGTGCTCGCAGAAGAACAATTCTCAGTACAAGTTATAAAGGCTAGAGTTAACATGCTTGCAAAAGACCCCTTCTCACTACAATGTATAAAGGCTACAGTTTACCTGCTCACAGAAGAACTCTTCTGAGTACAAGGTATAAAGGGTAGAGAGAAGCGGCTCGCAGAAGAACCCTTCTAACTCAAGGTAGAAAGGCTAGAGTTTACCTGCTTGCAGAAGAACCATTCTCAGTACAAGGTATAAAAGCTAGATTTTACCTGCTCGCAGAAGAACCCTTCTCAGTGCAAGGTATAAAGTCTAGTGTTAACCTGATCGCAGAAGAACCTTCTTAGCACAAGGTATAAAGGCTAGAGTTAACCTGCTCACAGAAGAACCCTTCTCAGTGCAAGGTATAAAGTCTAGAGAAAACCTGCTCGCAGATGAACCCTATTCGTTTCAAGGTATAAAGACTAAAGTAAACCTGCTTGCAGATGAACCCTTGTCAGTACAGGTATAAAGGTTAGAGTTAACCTGCCCTCAGAAGAACACTTCTAAGTACAAGGTATAAAGTCGAGAGTTAACCTGCTCACAGAAGATTCCTTCTCAGTAGAAGTTCTAAAGTGTGGAGTTAACTTGCTCGCAGAAGAACCCTTCTCAGGACATCGTATGAAAGCTAGATTAAGCCTGCTCGTAGAAGAAACCTTCTCGTTTCAAGGTATAAAGGCTAGAGTTAACCTGCTCGCAGAAGAATCCTGCTCAGTGCAAGGTATAAAGACAGGAGTTAACCAGCTCTCAGAAGAACCCTTCTCAGTGCAAGAAAAAAAGGCTAGAGTTAACCTGCTCGCGGATGAACCCTTCTTAGTACAAGGTATAAAGGCTACAGAGAACCTGCTTGCAGAAGAACCCTTCTCAGTACAAGGTATAAAGGCTCGTGTTAACCTGGTCACTGAAGAACCCTTCTCAGTACAAGATGTGAAGGCTACAGTTAACCTGCTCACAGAAGAACTCTTCTGAGTACAAGGTATAAAGGCTAGAGAAAAGCGGCTCGCAGAAGAACCCTTCTAACTACAAGGTAGAAAGGCTAGAGTTTACCTGCTTGCAGAAGAACCCTTCTCAGTACAAGGTATAAAGACTAGATTTTACCTGCTCGCAGAAGAACCCTTCTCAGTATAAGGTATAAAGGCTAGATTTTACCTGATCGCAGAAGAACCCTTCTCACTACAAGGTCAAAAGGCAGGAGTAAATCTGCTCGCAGTAGAATCCTTCTCAGTACAAGGTATAAAGGCTTGAGTAAACTTGCTCACAGAAGAACCCTTCTCAGTACAAGGTATAAAGGCGAGTGTTAACCTGCTCACAGAAAGACCATTCTCAGCACAAGGTATAAAGGCAAGAGAAAATCTTCTCGCATGAACAACCCTTCTCAGTAGCAGGTAGAAAGGCTAGAGTTAACCTGTTTGCAGACTAAATCATCTCAATGCAATGTACAAGGGCTAGAGTGAACTTGTTCACAGAAGATCCCTTCTCTTTTCAAGGTATAAAAGCTAGAGAGAACCTGCTCGCAGAAGAACCCTTCTCGGTGCAAGGTATAAAGGCTTGAGTTAACCTGTTCGCAAAAGAATCCAACTCAATGCAAGTTATAAAGGCGAGAGTAAACTTGCTCGCAGAAGAACCCTTCTCAGGACAAGGTATAAAGGCTAGAGTAAACCTGCTCGCAGAAAAACGCTTCTCACTACAAGGTCGAAAGGCAGGAGTAAACCTGCTCGCAGAAGAATCCTTCTCAGTACAAGGAATAAAGGCTAGAGTTAAACTGCTGTCAATAGAACGCTTCTCAGTGAAAGGTATAAAGGCTATAGAGAACCTGCTCGCAGAAGCACCCTTCTCGGTGCAAGGTATAGAGCCTAGTAAAAACCTGCTCGCAGATGAACCCTACTCAGTTCAAGGTATAAAGGCTAAAGTAAACCTGCTTGCCAATGAACCCTTCTCAGTACTGAATAAAGGTTAGAGTTAACCTGCCCTCAGAAGAACACTTCTAAGTACAAGGTATAAAGTCTAGATTTAACCTGCTCACAGAAGATTCCTTCTCAGTACAAGTTCTAAAGTGAGGAGTTTACTTGCTCGCAGAAGAACCCTCCTCAGTACAAGGTATAAAGGCTAGATTAAACCTGCTCGCAGAAGAACCCCATCTCACTACAAGGTCAAAAGGCAGGAGTAAACCTGCTCGAAGAAGAAACCTTCTCAGTACAAGGTATAAAGAATAGAATAAACCTTCTCGCAGAAGAACCCTTCTCAGTGCAATGTATAAAGGATAGATTAAACCTGCTCGCAGAAGAACCCTTCTCAGTGCAAGGTATAAAGAATAGAATAAACCTACTCGCAGAAGAACCCTTCTCAGTGCAATTTATAAAGGATAGATTAAACCTGCTTGCAGAAGAACCCTTCTCAGTTCAAGGTACAAAGGATAGATTAATCCTGCTCCCTGAATAACCCTTTTCAGTGCAAGGTATAAAGTCTAGAGTTAACCTGATCGCAGAAGATTCTTCTCAGTACAAGGTATAAAGGCTAGAGTTAACCTGCCCTCAGAAGAACACTTCTAAGTACAAGGTATAATGTCGAGAGTTAACCTGCTCGCAGAAGATTCCTTCTCAGTAGAAGTTCAAAAGTGTGGAGTTAACTTGCTCGCAGAAGAAACCTTCTCAGTATAAGGTATAAAGGGTAGAGTAAACCTGCTCACAGAAGAACCCTTCTCAGTGCAAGTTCTAAAGGCTGCAGTAAACATGCTCGCTGAAGAATCCTTCTCAGGACATCGTTTCAAGGCTAGATTAAACCTGCTCGTAGAAGAACCCTTCTCGTTTCAAGGTATAAAGGCTAGAGTTAACCTGCTCGCAGAAGAATCCTGCTCAGTGCAAGGTATAAAGACAGGAGTTAACCTGTTATCAGAAGAAACCTCAGTGCAAAGAGGAAAGGCTAGAGTTAACCTGCTCGCATAAGATCCCTTCTCAGTACAAGGTATAAAGGCTAGAGTTAACCTGCTCGCAGTAGAACCTTTCTCAGGACAAGGTATAAAGGCTAGAGTTAACCTGCTCGCAGAAGAAAACTTCTCAGGACAAGGTATAAAAGCTAGACTTAACCTGCTCGCAGAAGAACCCTTCTGAGTACAAGTTATAAAGGCTAGAGAGAAGCGGCTTGCAGAAGAACCCTTCTAACTACAAGGTATAAAGGCTAGAGTTTCCCTGCTTGCAGAAGAACCCTTCTCAGTACAAGGTATAAAGGCTAGATTTTACCTGCTCGCAGCAGAACCCTTCTCAGTACAAGTTTTAAAGTGTGGAGTTAACTTCCTCGCAGAAGAACCCTTCTCAGTGCAAGGTAGAAAGGATAGATTGAACGTCCTTGCAGAAAAACCATTCTCAGTACAAGTTCTAAAGGCTGGTGTAAACTTGCTCGCCGAAGAAACCTTCTCAGGACATCGTACAAAGGCTAGATGAAACCTGCTCGTAGAAGAACCCTTCTCGGTTCAAGGTCTGCTCGCAGAAGAACCCTTCTCAGTACAGGTATAAAGGTTAGAGTTAACCTGCCCTCAGTAGAACACTTCTAAGTACAAGGTATAAAGTCGAGAGTTAACCTGCTCGCAGAAGATTCCTTCTCAGTACAAGTTCTAAAGTGTGGAGTTAACTTGCTCATAGAAGAACCCTTCTCAGTACAAGGTCGAAAGGCTGGAGTAAACCTGCTCGCAGAAGTTCCCTTCTCATTTTAAGGTATAAAAGCTAGAGAAAACCTGCTTGCTGAAGAATCCATCTCAGTACAAGGTGTAAAGGCTAGAGTAAACCTGCTCGCAGAAGATCCCTTCTCAGGACAAGGTATAAAGGCTAGAGTTAACCTGCTCGCAGAAGAAAACTTCTCAGGACAATGTAGAAAGGCTAGAGTTAACCTGCTCGCAGCAGAACCCTTCTCAGTGTAAGGTACAAAGGCTCGAGTTAACCTGCTCGGAGAAGAACCCTTCTCAGTGTAAGGTATAAAGGCTAAAGTTAACCTGCTCGCAGAACAACCCTTCTCATGTAAGATATAAAGGCTTGAGTTAACCTGCTCACAGAAGAACCCTTCTCAGAGTAAGGTACAAAGGCTAGAGTTAACCTGATCGCAGAAGATACCTACTCAGGACAAGGTATAAAGGCTAGTGTTATCTTGCTTTAAGATGAACCCATCTCAGTGCAAGGTATAAAGGCTAGAGTGAACCTGGTCGCAGAAGAACCCTTCTCAGTACAAGGTCGAATGGCTGGAGTAAACCTGCTCGCAGAAGATCCCTTCTCAGTGTAATGTATAAAATCTAGAGTTAACCTGCTCGCAGAAGAACCCTTCACAGTACAAGGTATAAAGGCTAGTGTTATCTTGCTTTAAGATGAACCCATCTCGGTGCAAGGTATAAAAGCTAGAGTGAACCTGGTCGCAGAAGAACCCTTCTCAGTACAAGGTCGAAAGGCTGGAATTAACCTGCTCACAGAAGATCCCTTCTCATTTCAAGGTAGAAAAGCTAGAGTAAAACTGCTCGCAGAAGAATCCTTCTCAGTACAAGGTACAAAGGATAGATTAAACCTGCTCCCTGAATAACCCTTCTCAGTGCAAGGTATAAAGTCTAGTGTTAACCTGATCGCAGAAGAAACTTCTCAGTGCAAGGTATAAAGGCTAGAGTTAACCTGCTCACAGAAGAAACCTTCTCAATTCAAGGTCTAAAGGGTGGAGTTAACTTGCTCACAGAAGAACTCTTCTCAGTACAAGGAATAAAGTCTAGAGTAAACCTGCTCGCAGAAGAACCTTCTCAGAAAAAGTTATAAAGGCTAGTGTTAACCTGCTCGCAGAAGATCCCTTCTCTCTACAAGGTATAAAGGCTAGAGTTAAACTGCTCTCAATAGAACGCTTCTCAGTGCAAGGTATAAAGGCTAGAGAGAACCTGCTCGCAGAAGCACCCTTCTCGGTGCAAGGTATAGAGGCTAGAAAAAACCTGCTCGCAGATGAACCCGCCTCAGATCAAGGTATAAAGGCTAAAGTAAACCTGCTTGGCCATGAACACTTCTCACTACAGGTAGACAGGTTAGAGTTAACCTGCCATCAGAAGAACACTACTAAGTCCAAGGTATAAAGTCTAAAGTTAACCTGCTCGCAGAAGAACACTTCTCAGTAAAAGGTATAAAGGTCAGAGTTAGCCTGCTCTCAGAAGAACCCTTCTCAGTGTAAGGTAGAAAGGCTAAAGTTAACCTGCTCGCAGAAGAACCCTTCTCAGTGTAAGGTACAAAGGCTAGTGTTAATCTAATCGCAGAAGATCCCTTCTCAGGACAACGTATAAAGTCTAGTGTTATCTTGCTTTAAGATGAACCCATCTCAGTACAAGATATAAAGGCTAAAGTAAACCTGCTCGCAGAAGAATCCTTCTCACTACAAGGACAAAAGACAGGAGTAAACTTGCTCGCAGATGAATCCTTCTCAGTACAAGGTATAAAGAATAGAATAAACCTACTCGTAGAAGAACCCTTCTCAGTGCAATGTATAAAGGATAGATTAACCCTGCTCGCAGAAGAACCCTTCTCAGTGCAAGGTATAAAGAATAGATTAAACCTACTCGCAGAAGAACCCTTCTCAGTGCAATGTATAAAGGATAGATTAAACCTGCTCGCAGAAGAACCCTTCTCAGTACAAGGTACAAAGGATAGATTAAACCTGCTCCCTGAATAACCCTTCTCAGTGCAAGGTATAAAGTCTAGTGTTAATCTAATCGCAGAAGAATCTTCTCCATACAAGGTATAAAGGCTAGAGTTAACCTGCTCACAGAAGAACCCTTCTCAGTTCAAGTTCTAAAGTGAGGAGTTTACTTGCTCGCAGAAGAACCAGTCTCAGTACAAGTTCTAAAGGCTGGAATAAACATGCTCGCTGAAGAATCCTTCTCAGGATTTCGTATGAAGGCTAGATTAAACCTGCTCGTAGAAGTATCTTGCTCGGTTCAAGGTATAAAGGCTAGAGTTAACCTGCTCGCAGAAGAATCCTGCTAGGTGCAAGGTATAAAGACAGGAGTTAACCTCCTTTCAGAAGAAACCTTCTCAGTGCAAGGAAGAAAGGCTAGAGTTAACCTGCTCGCAGTAGATCCCTTCTCAGTACAATGTATAAAGGCTAATGTAAACCTGCTCGCACATGAACCCTTCTCAGTACAAGGTATAAAGGCTACAGAGAACCTGCTCACAGAAGAACCCTTCTCGGTGCAAGGTATAAAGGCTTGAGTTAACCTGCTCACAGAAGAATCCTGCTCAGTGCAAGGTATAAAGACAGGAGTTAACCTGCTCTCAGAAGAACCCTTCTCAGTGCAAGGAAGAAAGGCTAGAGTTAACCAGCTCGCAGATGATCCCTTCTCAGTACAATGTATAAAGGCTAACTTAAACCTGCTCGCAGATGAACCATTCTCAGTACAAGGTATAGAGGCTACAGAGAACCTGCTCGCAAAAGACCCCTTCTCACTACAATGTATAAAGGCTACAGTTAACTTGCTCACAGAAGAACTCTTCTGAGTACAAGGTATAAAGGCTAGAGAGAAGTGAGTCGCAGAAGAACCCTTCTAACTACAAGGTAGAAAGGCTAAAGTTTACCTGCTTGCAGAAGAACCCTTCTCAGTACAAGGTATAAAGGCTAGATTTTACCTGATCGCAGAAGAACCCTTCTCACTACAAGGTCAAAAGGCAGGAGTAAACCTGCTCGCAGAAGAATCTTTCTCAGTACAAGGTATAAAGGCTTGAGTAAACTTGCAAACAGAAGAACCCTTCTCAGTACAAGGTATAAAGTCTAGAGAAAACCTGCTCGCAGATGAACCCTATTCGTTTCAATGTATAAAGACTAAAGTAAACCTGCTTGCAGATGAACCCTTCTCAGTACAGGTATAAAGGTTAGAGTTAACCTGCCCTCAGAAGAACACTTCAAAGTACAAGGTATAAAGTCGAGAGTTAACCTGCTCGCAGAAGATTCCTTCTCAGTACAAGTTTTAAAGTGTGGAGTTAACTTGCTCGCAGAAGAACCCTTCTCAGTACAAGGTCGAAAGGCTGGAGTAAACCTGCTCGCAGAAGATCCCTTCTCATTTCAAGGTAGAAAAGCTAGAGTAAACCTGCTTGCAGAAGATCCCTTCTCGGTACAAGGTATAAAGGCTAGAGTTAACCTGCTCGCAGAAGAACCCTCCACAGTGTAAGGTACAAAGGCTAGAGTTAACCTGCTCAGAGAAGAACCCTTCTCAGTGTAAGGTACAAAGGCTAAAGTTAACCTGCTCGCAGAACAACCCTTCTCAGTGTAAGGTATAAAGCCTAGAGTTAACTTGCTCACAGAAGAACTCTTCTCAGTACAAGGAATAAAGTCTAGAGTAAACCTACTCGCAGAAGAACCTTCTCAGAAAAAGTTATAAAGGCTAGTGTCAACCTGCTCGCAGAAGAACCCTTCTCGCTACAAGGTATAAAGGCTAGAGTTAAACTGCTCTCAATAGAACGCTTCTCAGTCCAAGGTATAAAGGCTAGAGAGAACCTGCTCGCAGAAGAACCCTTCTCAGTGCAAGGTATAAAGTATAGATTAAACCTACTCGCAGAAGAACCCTTCTCAGTGCAATGTATAAAGGATAGATTAAACCTGCTCGCAGAAGAACGCTTCTCAGTATAAGGTACAAAGGATAGATTAAACCTGCTCCCTGAATAACCCTTCTCAGTGCAAGGTATAAAGTCTAGTGTTAACCTGATCGCAGAAGAATCTTCTCAGTACAAGGTATAAAGGCTGGAGTAAACATGCTCGCTGATTAATCCTTCTCAGGATTTCGTATGAAGGCTAGACTAAACCTGCTCATAGAAGAATCCTGCTCGGTTCAAGGTATAAAGGCTAGTGTTAACCTGCTCGTAGAAGAATCCTGCTCGGTGCAAGGTACAAAGACAGGAGTTAACCTCCTCTCAGAAGAAACCTTCTCAGTGCAAGGAAGAAAGGCTGGAGTAAACCTGCTCGCAGAAGTTCCCTTCTCATTTTAAGGTATAAAAGCTAGAGAAAACCTGCTTGCTGAAGAATCCATCTCAGTACAAGGTGTAAAGGCTAGAGTAAACCTGCTCGCAGAAGATCCCTTCTCAGGACAAGGTATAAAGGCTAGAGTTAACCTGCTCGCAGAAGAAAACTTCTCAGGACAATGTAGAAAGGCTAGAGTTAACCTGCTCGCAGCAGAACCCTTCTCAGTGTAAGGTACAAAGGCTCGAGTTAACCTGCTCGGAGAAGAACCCTTCTCAGTGTAAGGTATAAAGGCTAAAGTTAACCTGCTCGCAGAACAACCCTTCTCATGTAAGATATAAAGGCTTGAGTTAACCTGCTCACAGAAGAACCCTTCTCAGAGTAAGGTACAAAGGCTAGAGTTAACCTGATCGCAGAAGATACCTACTCAGGACAAGGTATAAAGGCTAGTGTTATCTTGCTTTAAGATGAACCCATCTCAGTGCAAGGTATAAAGGCTAGAGTGAACCTGGTCGCAGAAGAACCCTTCTCAGTACAAGGTCGAATGGCTGGAGTAAACCTGCTCGCAGAAGATCCCTTCTCAGTGTAATGTATAAAATCTAGAGTTAACCTGCTCGCAGAAGAACCCTTCACAGTACAAGGTATAAAGGCTAGTGTTATCTTGCTTTAAGATGAACCCATCTCGGTGCAAGGTATAAAAGCTAGAGTGAACCTGGTCGCAGAAGAACCCTTCTCAGTACAAGGTCGAAAGGCTGGAATTAACCTGCTCACAGAAGATCCCTTCTCATTTCAAGGTAGAAAAGCTAGAGTAAAACTGCTCGCAGAAGAATCCTTCTCAGTACAAGGTACAAAGGATAGATTAAACCTGCTCCCTGAATAACCCTTCTCAGTGCAAGGTATAAAGTCTAGTGTTAACCTGATCGCAGAAGAAACTTCTCAGTGCAAGGTATAAAGGCTAGAGTTAACCTGCTCACAGAAGAAACCTTCTCAATTCAAGGTCTAAAGGGTGGAGTTAACTTGCTCACAGAAGAACTCTTCTCAGTACAAGGAATAAAGTCTAGAGTAAACCTGCTCGCAGAAGAACCTTCTCAGAAAAAGTTATAAAGGCTAGTGTTAACCTGCTCGCAGAAGATCCCTTCTCTCTACAAGGTATAAAGGCTAGAGTTAAACTGCTCTCAATAGAACGCTTCTCAGTGCAAGGTATAAAGGCTAGAGAGAACCTGCTCGCAGAAGCACCCTTCTCGGTGCAAGGTATAGAGGCTAGAAAAAACCTGCTCGCAGATGAACCCGCCTCAGATCAAGGTATAAAGGCTAAAGTAAACCTGCTTGGCCATGAACACTTCTCACTACAGGTAGACAGGTTAGAGTTAACCTGCCATCAGAAGAACACTACTAAGTCCAAGGTATAAAGTCTAAAGTTAACCTGCTCGCAGAAGAACACTTCTCAGTAAAAGGTATAAAGGTCAGAGTTAGCCTGCTCTCAGAAGAACCCTTCTCAGTGTAAGGTAGAAAGGCTAAAGTTAACCTGCTCGCAGAAGAACCCTTCTCAGTGTAAGGTACAAAGGCTAGTGTTAATCTAATCGCAGAAGATCCCTTCTCAGGACAACGTATAAAGTCTAGTGTTATCTTGCTTTAAGATGAACCCATCTCAGTACAAGATATAAAGGCTAAAGTAAACCTGCTCGCAGAAGAATCCTTCTCACTACAAGGACAAAAGACAGGAGTAAACTTGCTCGCAGATGAATCCTTCTCAGTACAAGGTATAAAGAATAGAATAAACCTACTCGTAGAAGAACCCTTCTCAGTGCAATGTATAAAGGATAGATTAACCCTGCTCGCAGAAGAACCCTTCTCAGTGCAAGGTATAAAGAATAGATTAAACCTACTCGCAGAAGAACCCTTCTCAGTGCAATGTATAAAGGATAGATTAAACCTGCTCGCAGAAGAACCCTTCTCAGTACAAGGTACAAAGGATAGATTAAACCTGCTCCCTGAATAACCCTTCTCAGTGCAAGGTATAAAGTCTAGTGTTAATCTAATCGCAGAAGAATCTTCTCCATACAAGGTATAAAGGCTAGAGTTAACCTGCTCACAGAAGAACCCTTCTCAGTTCAAGTTCTAAAGTGAGGAGTTTACTTGCTCGCAGAAGAACCAGTCTCAGTACAAGTTCTAAAGGCTGGAATAAACATGCTCGCTGAAGAATCCTTCTCAGGATTTCGTATGAAGGCTAGATTAAACCTGCTCGTAGAAGAATCTTGCTCGGTTCAAGGTATAAAGGCTAGAGTTAACCTGCTCGCAGAAGAATCCTGCTAGGTGCAAGGTATAAAGACAGGAGTTAACCTCCTTTCAGAAGAAACCTTCTCAGTGCAAGGAAGAAAGGCTAGAGTTAACCTGCTCGCAGTAGATCCCTTCTCAGTACAATGTATAAAGGCTAATGTAAACCTGCTCGCACATGAACCCTTCTCAGTACAAGGTATAAAGGCTACAGAGAACCTGCTCACAGAAGAACCCTTCTCGGTGCAAGGTATAAAGGCTTGAGTTAACCTGCTCACAGAAGAATCCTGCTCAGTGCAAGGTATAAAGACAGGAGTTAACCTGCTCTCAGAAGAACCCTTCTCAGTGCAAGGAAGAAAGGCTAGAGTTAACCAGCTCGCAGATGATCCCTTCTCAGTACAATGTATAAAGGCTAACTTAAACCTGCTCGCAGATGAACCATTCTCAGTACAAGGTATAGAGGCTACAGAGAACCTGCTCGCAAAAGACCCCTTCTCACTACAATGTATAAAGGCTACAGTTAACTTGCTCACAGAAGAACTCTTCTGAGTACAAGGTATAAAGGCTAGAGAGAAGTGAGTCGCAGAAGAACCCTTCTAACTACAAGGTAGAAAGGCTAAAGTTTACCTGCTTGCAGAAGAACCCTTCTCAGTACAAGGTATAAAGGCTAGATTTTACCTGATCGCAGAAGAACCCTTCTCACTACAAGGTCAAAAGGCAGGAGTAAACCTGCTCGCAGAAGAATCTTTCTCAGTACAAGGTATAAAGGCTTGAGTAAACTTGCAAACAGAAGAACCCTTCTCAGTACAAGGTATAAAGTCTAGAGAAAACCTGCTCGCAGATGAACCCTATTCGTTTCAATGTATAAAGACTAAAGTAAACCTGCTTGCAGATGAACCCTTCTCAGTACAGGTATAAAGGTTAGAGTTAACCTGCCCTCAGAAGAACACTTCAAAGTACAAGGTATAAAGTCGAGAGTTAACCTGCTCGCAGAAGATTCCTTCTCAGTACAAGTTTTAAAGTGTGGAGTTAACTTGCTCGCAGAAGAACCCTTCTCAGTACAAGGTCGAAAGGCTGGAGTAAACCTGCTCGCAGAAGATCCCTTCTCATTTCAAGGTAGAAAAGCTAGAGTAAACCTGCTTGCAGAAGATCCCTTCTCGGTACAAGGTATAAAGGCTAGAGTTAACCTGCTCGCAGAAGAACCCTCCACAGTGTAAGGTACAAAGGCTAGAGTTAACCTGCTCAGAGAAGAACCCTTCTCAGTGTAAGGTACAAAGGCTAAAGTTAACCTGCTCGCAGAACAACCCTTCTCAGTGTAAGGTATAAAGCCTAGAGTTAACTTGCTCACAGAAGAACTCTTCTCAGTACAAGGAATAAAGTCTAGAGTAAACCTACTCGCAGAAGAACCTTCTCAGAAAAAGTTATAAAGGCTAGTGTCAACCTGCTCGCAGAAGAACCCTTCTCGCTACAAGGTATAAAGGCTAGAGTTAAACTGCTCTCAATAGAACGCTTCTCAGTCCAAGGTATAAAGGCTAGAGAGAACCTGCTCGCAGAAGAACCCTTCTCAGTGCAAGGTATAAAGTATAGATTAAACCTACTCGCAGAAGAACCCTTCTCAGTGCAATGTATAAAGGATAGATTAAACCTGCTCGCAGAAGAACGCTTCTCAGTATAAGGTACAAAGGATAGATTAAACCTGCTCCCTGAATAACCCTTCTCAGTGCAAGGTATAAAGTCTAGTGTTAACCTGATCGCAGAAGAATCTTCTCAGTACAAGGTATAAAGGCTGGAGTAAACATGCTCGCTGATTAATCCTTCTCAGGATTTCGTATGAAGGCTAGACTAAACCTGCTCATAGAAGAATCCTGCTCGGTTCAAGGTATAAAGGCTAGTGTTAACCTGCTCGTAGAAGAATCCTGCTCGGTGCAAGGTACAAAGACAGGAGTTAACCTCCTCTCAGAAGAAACCTTCTCAGTGCAAGGAAGAAAGGCTAGAGTTAACCTGCTCGCAGTAGATCCCTTCTCAGTACAATGTATAAAGGCTAACGTAAACCTTCTCGCACATGAACCCTTCTCAGTACAAGGTATAAAGTCTGCAGAGAACCTGCTCACAGAAGAACCCTTCTCGGTGCAAGGTATAAAGGCTTGAGTTAACCTGCTCACAGAAGAATCCTGCTCAGTGCAAGGTATAAAGACAGGAGTTAACCTGCTCTCAGAAGAACCCTTCTCAGTGCAAGGAAGAAAGGCTAGAGTTAACCACCTCGCAGATGATCCTTTCTCAGTACAATGTATAAAGGCTAATGTAAACCTGCTTGCCGAAGAACCCTTCTCAGTACAAGGTATAAAGGCTAGCGTTAACCTGCTCACTGAAGAACCCTTCTCAGTACAAAATATAAAGTCTAGAGAGAACGTGCTCGCAGAAGAACCTATCTCAGTACAAGTTATAAAGGCTAGAGTTAACCTGCTCGCAAAAGACCCCTTCTCACTACAATGTATAAAGGCTACAGTTAACCTGCTCACAGAAGAACTCTTCTGAGTACAAGGTATAAAGGCTAGAGAGAAGTGGCTCGCAGAAGAACCCTTCTAACTACAAGGTAGAAAGGCTAAAGTTTACCTGCTTGCAGAAGAACCCTTCTCAGTACAAGGTATAAAGGCTAGATTTTACCTGATCGCAGAAGAACCCTTCTCACTACAAGGTCAAAAGGCAGGAGTAAACCTGCTTGCAGAAGAATCCCTCTCAGTACAAGGTATAAAGGCATGAGTAAACTTGCGCACAGAAGAACCCTTCTCAGTACAAGGTATAAAGTCTAGAGAAAACCTGCTCGCAGATGAACCCTATTCGTTTCAAGGTATAAAGACTAAAGTAAACCTGCTTGCAGATGAACCCTTCTCAGTACAGGTATAAAGGTTAGAGTTAACCTGCCCTCAGAAGAACACTTCAAAGGACAAGGTATAAAGTCGAGAGTTAACCTGCTCGCAGAACATTCCTTCTCAGTACAAGTTTTAAAGTGTGGAGTTAACTTGCTCGCAGAAGAACCCTTCTCAGTGCAAGGTATAAAGGATAGATTAAACCTCCTCGCAGAAGAACCATTCTCAGTACAAGTTCTAAAGGCTGGAGTAAACATGCTCGCTGAAGAATCCTTCTCAGGACATCGTATAAAGGCTAGATGAAACCTGCTCGTAGAAGAACCCTTCTCGGTTCAAGGTATAAAGACTAAAGTAAACCTGCTTGCAGATGAACCCTTCTCAGTACAGGTATAAAGGTTAGAGTTAACCTGCCCTCAGATGAACACTTCTAAGTACAAAATATAAAGTCGAGAGTTAACCTGCTCACAGAAGTTTCCTTCTCAGTAGAAGATCTAAAGTGTGGAGTTAACTTGCTCGCAGAAGAACCCTTCTCAGTACAAGGGATAAAGGCTAGAGTAAACCTGCTCACAGAAGAACCCTCCTCAGTGGAAGGTATAAAGGATAGATTAAACCTCCTCGCTGAAGAACCATTCTCAGTACAAATTCTAAAGGCTGGAGTAAACATGCTTGCTGAAAAATAATCTCAGGACATCGTATAAGGGCTAGATTAAACCTGCTCATAGAAGGTATAAAGGCTAGAGTTAACCTGCTCGCATAAGAATCCTTTTCGGTGCAAGGTATAAAGACAGGAGTTAAACTGCTCTCAGAAGAAACCTTCTCAGTGCAAGGAAGAAAGTCTAGTGTTAACCTGCTCGCAGAAGAGCCCTTCTCAGTACAATGTATAAAGGCTAACGTAAACCTTCTCGCACATGAACCCTTCTCAGTACAAGGTATAAAGGCTACAGAGAAACTGCTCACAGAAGAAACCTTCTCGGTGCAAGGTATAAAGGCTTGAGTTAACCTGCTCGCAGAAGAACGCTTCTCCGTACAAGGTAGAAAGGCTAGAGTTAACCTGCTCGCAGATGAACACATCTCAGTACAAGGTATAAAGGCTACAGAGAATCTGCTTGCAGAAGAACCCTTCTCAGTACAAGGTATAAAGGCTAGCATTAACCTGCTCACTGAAGAACCCTTCTCAGTACAAGATATAAAATCGAGAGAGAACGTGCTCGCAGAAGAACAATTCTCAGTACAAGTTATAAAGGCTAGAGTTAACATGCTTGCAAAAGACCCCTTCTCACTACAATGTATAAAGGCTACAGTTTACCTGCTCACAGAAGAACTCTTCTGAGTACAAGGTATAAAGGGTAGAGAGAAGCGGCTCGCAGAAGAACCCTTCTAACTACAAGGTAGAAAGGCTAGAGTTTACCTGCTTGCAGAAGAACCATTCTCAGTACAAGGTATAAAAGCTAGATTTTACCTGCTCGCAGAAGAACCCTTCTCAGTGCAAGGTATAAAGTCTAGTGTTAACCTGATCGCAGAAGAACCTTCTTAGCACAAGGTATAAAGGCTAGAGTTAACCTGCTCACAGAAGAACCCTTCTCAGTGCAAGGTATAAAGTCTAGAGAAAACCTGCTCGCAGATGAACCCTATTCGTTTCAAGGTATAAAGACTAAAGTAAACCTGCTTGCAGATGAACCCTTGTCAGTACAGGTATAAAGGTTAGAGTTAACCTGCCCTCAGAAGAACACTTCTAAGTACAAGGTATAAAGTCGAGAGTTAACCTGCTCACAGAAGATTCCTTCTCAGTAGAAGTTCTAAAGTGTGGAGTTAACTTGCTCGCAGAAGAACCCTTCTCAGGACATCGTATGAAAGCTAGATTAAGCCTGCTCGTAGAAGAAACCTTCTCGTTTCAAGGTATAAAGGCTAGAGTTAACCTGCTCGCAGAAGAATCCTGCTCAGTGCAAGGTATAAAGACAGGAGTTAACCAGCTCTCAGAAGAACCCTTCTCAGTGCAAGAAAAAAAGGCTAGAGTTAACCTGCTCGCGGATGAACCCTTCTTAGTACAAGGTATAAAGGCTACAGAGAACCTGCTTGCAGAAGAACCCTTCTCAGTACAAGGTATAAAGGCTCGTGTTAACCTGGTCACTGAAGAACCCTTCTCAGTACAAGATGTGAAGGCTACAGTTAACCTGCTCACAGAAGAACTCTTCTGAGTACAAGGTATAAAGGCTAGAGAAAAGCGGCTCGCAGAAGAACCCTTCTAACTACAAGGTAGAAAGGCTAGAGTTTACCTGCTTGCAGAAGAACCCTTCTCAGTACAAGGTATAAAGACTAGATTTTACCTGCTCGCAGAAGAACCCTTCTCAGTATAAGGTATAAAGGCTAGATTTTACCTGATCGCAGAAGAACCCTTCTCACTACAAGGTCAAAAGGCAGGAGTAAATCTGCTCGCAGTAGAATCCTTCTCAGTACAAGGTATAAAGGCTTGAGTAAACTTGCTCACAGAAGAACCCTTCTCAGTACAAGGTATAAAGGCGAGTGTTAACCTGCTCACAGAAAGACCATTCTCAGCACAAGGTATAAAGGCAAGAGAAAATCTTCTCGCATGAACAACCCTTCTCAGTAGCAGGTAGAAAGGCTAGAGTTAACCTGTTTGCAGACTAAATCATCTCAATGCAATGTACAAGGGCTAGAGTGAACTTGTTCACAGAAGATCCCTTCTCTTTTCAAGGTATAAAAGCTAGAGAGAACCTGCTCGCAGAAGAACCCTTCTCGGTGCAAGGTATAAAGGCTTGAGTTAACCTGTTCGCAAAAGAATCCAACTCAATGCAAGTTATAAAGGCGAGAGTAAACTTGCTCGCAGAAGAACCCTTCTCAGGACAAGGTATAAAGGCTAGAGTAAACCTGCTCGCAGAAAAACGCTTCTCACTACAAGGTCGAAAGGCAGGAGTAAACCTGCTCGCAGAAGAATCCTTCTCAGTACAAGGAATAAAGGCTAGAGTTAAACTGCTGTCAATAGAACGCTTCTCAGTGAAAGGTATAAAGGCTATAGAGAACCTGCTCGCAGAAGCACCCTTCTCAGGACATCGTATGAAAGCTAGATTAAGCCTGCTCGTAGAAGAAACCTTCTCGTTTCAAGGTATAAAGGCTAGAGTTAACCTGCTCGCAGAAGAATCCTGCTCAGTGCAAGGTATAAAGACAGGAGTTAACCAGCTCTCAGAAGAACCCTTCTCAGTGCAAGAAAAAAAGGCTAGAGTTAACCTGCTCGCGGATGAACCCTTCTTAGTACAAGGTATAAAGGCTACAGAGAACCTGCTTGCAGAAGAACCCTTCTCAGTACAAGGTATAAAGGCTCGTGTTAACCTGGTCACTGAAGAACCCTTCTCAGTACAAGATGTGAAGGCTACAGTTAACCTGCTCACAGAAGAACTCTTCTGAGTACAAGGTATAAAGGCTAGAGAAAAGCGGCTCGCAGAAGAACCCTTCTAACTACAAGGTAGAAAGGCTAGAGTTTACCTGCTTGCAGAAGAACCCTTCTCAGTACAAGGTATAAAGACTAGATTTTACCTGCTCGCAGAAGAACCCTTCTCAGTATAAGGTATAAAGGCTAGATTTTACCTGATCGCAGAAGAACCCTTCTCACTACAAGGTCAAAAGGCAGGAGTAAATCTGCTCGCAGTAGAATCCTTCTCAGTACAAGGTATAAAGGCTTGAGTAAACTTGCTCACAGAAGAACCCTTCTCAGTACAAGGTATAAAGGCGAGTGTTAACCTGCTCACAGAAAGACCATTCTCAGCACAAGGTATAAAGGCAAGAGAAAATCTTCTCGCATGAACAACCCTTCTCAGTAGCAGGTAGAAAGGCTAGAGTTAACCTGTTTGCAGACTAAATCATCTCAATGCAATGTACAAGGGCTAGAGTGAACTTGTTCACAGAAGATCCCTTCTCTTTTCAAGGTATAAAAGCTAGAGAGAACCTGCTCGCAGAAGAACCCTTCTCGGTGCAAGGTATAAAGGCTTGAGTTAACCTGTTCGCAAAAGAATCCAACTCAATGCAAGTTATAAAGGCGAGAGTAAACTTGCTCGCAGAAGAACCCTTCTCAGGACAAGGTATAAAGGCTAGAGTAAACCTGCTCGCAGAAAAACGCTTCTCACTACAAGGTCGAAAGGCAGGAGTAAACCTGCTCGCAGAAGAATCCTTCTCAGTACAAGGAATAAAGGCTAGAGTTAAACTGCTGTCAATAGAACGCTTCTCAGTGAAAGGTATAAAGGCTATAGAGAACCTGCTCGCAGAAGCACCCTTCTCGGTGCAAGGTATAGAGCCTAGTAAAAACCTGCTCGCAGATGAACCCTACTCAGTTCAAGGTATAAAGGCTAAAGTAAACCTGCTTGCCAATGAACCCTTCTCAGTACTGAATAAAGGTTAGAGTTAACCTGCCCTCAGAAGAACACTTCTAAGTACAAGGTATAAAGTCTAGATTTAACCTGCTCACAGAAGATTCCTTCTCAGTACAAGTTCTAAAGTGAGGAGTTTACTTGCTCGCAGAAGAACCCTCCTCAGTACAAGGTATAAAGGCTAGATTAAACCTGCTCGCAGAAGAACCCCATCTCACTACAAGGTCAAAAGGCAGGAGTAAACCTGCTCGAAGAAGAAACCTTCTCAGTACAAGGTATAAAGAATAGAATAAACCTTCTCGCAGAAGAACCCTTCTCAGTGCAATGTATAAAGGATAGATTAAACCTGCTCGCAGAAGAACCCTTCTCAGTGCAAGTTATAAAGAATAGAATAAACCTACTCGCAGAAGAACCCTTCTCAGTGCAATTTATAAAGGATAGATTAAACCTGCTTGCAGAAGAACCCTTCTCAGTTCAAGGTACAAAGGATAGATTAATCCTGCTCCCTGAATAACCCTTTTCAGTGCAAGGTATAAAGTCTAGAGTTAACCTGATCGCAGAAGATTCTTCTCAGTACAAGGTATAAAGGCTGGAGTAAACCTGCTCGCAGAAGATCCCTTCTCATTTTAAGGTAGAAAAGCTAGAGAAAACCTGCTTGCTGAAGAATCCATCTCAGTACAAGGTGTAAAGGCTAGAGTAAACCTGCTCGCAGAAGATCCCTTCTCAGGACAAGGTATAAAGGCTAGAGTTAACCTGCTCGCAGAAGAAAACTTCTCAGGACAAGGTATAAAGGCTAGAGTTAACCTGCTCGCAGCAGAACCCTTCTCAGTGTAAGGTACAAAGGCTAGAGTTAACCTGCTCGGAGAAGAATCCTTCTCAGTGTAAGGTATAAAGGCTAAAGTTAACCTGCTCGCAGAACAACCCTTCTCATGTAAGATATAAAGGCTTGAGTTAACCTGCTCACAGAAGAACCCTTCTCAGAGTAAGGTACAAAGGCTAGAGTTAACCTGATCGCAGAAGATACCTACTCAGGACAAGGTATAAAGGCTAGTGTTATCTTGCTTTAAGATGAACCCATCTCAGTGCAAGGTATAAAGGCTAGAGTGAACCTGGTCGCAGAAGAACCCTTCTCAGTACAAGGTCGAATGGCTGGAGTAAACCTGCTCGCAGAAGATCCCTTCTCAGTGTAATGTATAAAATCTAGAGTTAACCTGCTCGCAGAAGAACCCTTCACAGTACAAGGTATAAAGGCTAGTGTTATCTTGCTTTAAGATGAACCCATCTCGGTGCAAGGTATAAAAGCTAGAGTGAACCTGGTCGCAGAAGAACCCTTCTCAGTACAAGGTCGAAAGGCTGGAATTAACCTGCTCACAGAAGATCCCTTCTCATTTCAAGGTAGAAAAGCTAGAGTAAAACTGCTCGCAGAAGAATCCTTCTCAGTACAAGGTACAAAGGATAGATTAAACCTGCTCCCTGAATAACCCTTCTCAGTGCAAGGTATAAAGTCTAGTGTTAACCTGATCGCAGAAGAAACTTCTCAGTGCAAGGTATAAAGGCTAGAGTTAACCTGCTCACAGAAGAAACCTTCTCAATTCAAGGTCTAAAGGGTGGAGTTAACTTGCTCACAGAAGAACTCTTCTCAGTACAAGGAATAAAGTCTAGAGTAAACCTGCTCGCAGAAGAACCTTCTCAGAAAAAGTTATAAAGGCTAGTGTTAACCTGCTCGCAGAAGATCCCTTCTCTCTACAAGGTATAAAGGCTAGAGTTAAACTGCTCTCAATAGAACGCTTCTCAGTGCAAGGTATAAAGGCTAGAGAGAACCTGCTCGCAGAAGCACCCTTCTCGGTGCAAGGTATAGAGGCTAGAAAAAACCTGCTCGCAGATGAACCCGCCTCAGATCAAGGTATAAAGGCTAAAGTAAACCTGCTTGGCCATGAACATTTCTCACTACAGGTAGACAGGTTAGAGTTAACCTGCCATCAGAAGAACACTACTAAGTCCAAGGTATAAAGTCTAAAGTTAACCTGCTCGCAGAAGAACACTTCTCAGTAAAAGGTATAAAGGTCAGAGTTAGCCTGCTCTCAGAAGAACCCTTCTCAGTGTAAGGTAGAAAGGCTAAAGTTAACCTGCTCGCAGAAGAACCCTTCTCAGTGTAAGGTACAAAGGCTAGAATTAACCTGATCGCAGAAGATCCCTTCTCAGGACAACGTATAAAGTCTAGTGTTATCTTGCTTTAAGATGAACCCATCTCAGTACAAGATATAAAGGCTAAAGTAAACCTGCTCGCAGAAGAATCCTTCTCACTACAAGGACAAAAGACAGGAGTAAACTTGCTCGCAGATGAATCCTTCTCAGTACAAGGTATAAAGAATAGAATAAACCTACTCGTAGAAGAACCCTTCTCAGTGCAATGTATAAAGGATAGATTAACCCTGCTCACAGAAGAACCCTTCTCAGTGCAAGGTATAAAGAATAGATTAAACCTACTCGCAGAAGAACCCTTCTCAGTGCAATGTATAAAGGATAGATTAAACCTGCTCGCAGAAGAACCCTTCTCAGTACAAGGTACAAAGGATAGATTAAACCTGCTCCCTGAATAACCCTTCTCAGTGCAAGGTATAAAGTCTAGTGTTAATCTAATCGCAGAAGAATCTTCTCCATACAAGGTATAAAGGCTAGAGTTAACCTGCTCACAGAAGAACCCTTCTCAGTTCAAGTTCTAAAGTGAGGAGTTTACTTGCTCGCAGAAGAACCCGTCTCAGTACAAGTTCTAAAGGCTGGAATAAACATGCTCGCTGAAGAATCCTTCTCAGGATTTCGTATGAAGGCTAGATTAAACCTGCTCGTAGAAGAATCTTGCTCGGTTCAAGGTATAAAGGCTAGAGTTAACCTGCTCGCAGAAGAATCCTGCTCGGTGCAAGGTATAAAGACAGGAGTTAACCTCCTTTCAGAAGAAACCTTCTCAGTGCAAGGAAGAAAGGCTAGAGTTAACCTGCTCGCAGTAGATCCCTTCTCAGTACAATGTATAAAGGCTAATGTAAACCTGCTCGCACATGAACCCTTCTCAGTACAAGGTATAAAGGCTACAGAGAACCTGCTTGCAGAAGAACCCTTCTCAGTACAAGGTATAAAGGCTCGTGTTAACCTGGTCACTGAAGAACCCTTCTCAGTACAAGATGTGAAGGCTACAGTTAACCTGCTCACAGAAGAACTCTTCTGAGTACAAGGTATAAAGGCTAGAGAAAAGCGGCTCGCAGAAGAACCCTTCTAACTACAAGGTAGAAAGGCTAGAGTTTACCTGCTTGCAGAAGAACCCTTCTCAGTACAAGGTATAAAGACTAGATTTTACCTGCTCGCAGAAGAACCCTTCTCAGTATAAGGTATAAAGGCTAGATTTTACCTGATCGCAGAAGAACCCTTCTCACTACAAGGTCAAAAGGCAGGAGTAAATCTGCTCGCAGTAGAATCCTTCTCAGTACAAGGTATAAAGGCTTGAGTAAACTTGCTCACAGAAGAACCCTTCTCAGTACAAGGTATAAAGGCGAGTGTTAACCTGCTCACAGAAAGACCATTCTCAGCACAAGGTATAAAGGCAAGAGAAAATCTTCTCGCATGAACAACCCTTCTCAGTAGCAGGTAGAAAGGCTAGAGTTAACCTGTTTGCAGACTAAATCATCTCAATGCAATGTACAAGGGCTAGAGTGAACTTGTTCACAGAAGATCCCTTCTCTTTTCAAGGTATAAAAGCTAGAGAGAACCTGCTCGCAGAAGAACCCTTCTCGGTGCAAGGTATAAAGGCTTGAGTTAACCTGTTCGCAAAAGAATCCAACTCAATGCAAGTTATAAAGGCGAGAGTAAACTTGCTCGCAGAAGAACCCTTCTCAGGACAAGGTATAAAGGCTAGAGTAAACCTGCTCGCAGAAAAACGCTTCTCACTACAAGGTCGAAAGGCAGGAGTAAACCTGCTCGCAGAAGAATCCTTCTCAGTACAAGGAATAAAGGCTAGAGTTAAACTGCTGTCAATAGAACGCTTCTCAGTGAAAGGTATAAAGGCTATAGAGAACCTGCTCGCAGAAGCACCCTTCTCGGTGCAAGGTATAGAGCCTAGTAAAAACCTGCTCGCAGATGAACCCTACTCAGTTCAAGGTATAAAGGCTAAAGTAAACCTGCTTGCCAATGAACCCTTCTCAGTACTGAATAAAGGTTAGAGTTAACCTGCCCTCAGAAGAACACTTCTAAGTACAAGGTATAAAGTCTAGATTTAACCTGCTCACAGAAGATTCCTTCTCAGTACAAGTTCTAAAGTGAGGAGTTTACTTGCTCGCAGAAGAACCCTCCTCAGTACAAGGTATAAAGGCTAGATTAAACCTGCTCGCAGAAGAACCCCATCTCACTACAAGGTCAAAAGGCAGGAGTAAACCTGCTCGAAGAAGAAACCTTCTCAGTACAAGGTATAAAGAATAGAATAAACCTTCTCGCAGAAGAACCCTTCTCAGTGCAATGTATAAAGGATAGATTAAACCTGCTCGCAGAAGAACCCTTCTCAGTGCAAGTTATAAAGAATAGAATAAACCTACTCGCAGAAGAACCCTTCTCAGTGCAATTTATAAAGGATAGATTAAACCTGCTTGCAGAAGAACCCTTCTCAGTTCAAGGTACAAAGGATAGATTAATCCTGCTCCCTGAATAACCCTTTTCAGTGCAAGGTATAAAGTCTAGAGTTAACCTGATCGCAGAAGATTCTTCTCAGTACAAGGTATAAAGGCTGGAGTAAACCTGCTCGCAGAAGATCCCTTCTCATTTTAAGGTAGAAAAGCTAGAGAAAACCTGCTTGCTGAAGAATCCATCTCAGTACAAGGTGTAAAGGCTAGAGTAAACCTGCTCGCAGAAGATCCCTTCTCAGGACAAGGTATAAAGGCTAGAGTTAACCTGCTCGCAGAAGAAAACTTCTCAGGACAAGGTATAAAGGCTAGAGTTAACCTGCTCGCAGCAGAACCCTTCTCAGTGTAAGGTACAAAGGCTAGAGTTAACCTG
The DNA here is from genome assembly GCF_036971445.1 of Narcine bancroftii. Taxonomy (NCBI): domain Eukaryota; kingdom Metazoa; phylum Chordata; class Chondrichthyes; order Torpediniformes; family Narcinidae; genus Narcine; species Narcine bancroftii. The sequence continues at coordinate 10,466,188 of NC_091471.1, forward strand.
CTCGGAGAAGAATCCTTCTCAGTGTAAGGTATAAAGGCTAAAGTTAACCTGCTCGCAGAACAACCCTTCTCATGTAAGATATAAAGGCTTGAGTTAACCTGCTCACAGAAGAACCCTTCTCAGAGTAAGGTACAAAGGCTAGAGTTAACCTGATCGCAGAAGATACCTACTCAGGACAAGGTATAAAGGCTAGTGTTATCTTGCTTTAAGATGAACCCATCTCAGTGCAAGGTATAAAGGCTAGAGTGAACCTGGTCGCAGAAGAACCCTTCTCAGTACAAGGTCGAATGGCTGGAGTAAACCTGCTCGCAGAAGATCCCTTCTCAGTGTAATGTATAAAATCTAGAGTTAACCTGCTCGCAGAAGAACCCTTCACAGTACAAGGTATAAAGGCTAGTGTTATCTTGCTTTAAGATGAACCCATCTCGGTGCAAGGTATAAAAGCTAGAGTGAACCTGGTCGCAGAAGAACCCTTCTCAGTACAAGGTCGAAAGGCTGGAATTAACCTGCTCACAGAAGATCCCTTCTCATTTCAAGGTAGAAAAGCTAGAGTAAAACTGCTCGCAGAAGAATCCTTCTCAGTACAAGGTACAAAGGATAGATTAAACCTGCTCCCTGAATAACCCTTCTCAGTGCAAGGTATAAAGTCTAGTGTTAACCTGATCGCAGAAGAAACTTCTCAGTGCAAGGTATAAAGGCTAGAGTTAACCTGCTCACAGAAGAAACCTTCTCAATTCAAGGTCTAAAGGGTGGAGTTAACTTGCTCACAGAAGAACTCTTCTCAGTACAAGGAATAAAGTCTAGAGTAAACCTGCTCGCAGAAGAACCTTCTCAGAAAAAGTTATAAAGGCTAGTGTTAACCTGCTCGCAGAAGATCCCTTCTCTCTACAAGGTATAAAGGCTAGAGTTAAACTGCTCTCAATAGAACGCTTCTCAGTGCAAGGTATAAAGGCTAGAGAGAACCTGCTCGCAGAAGCACCCTTCTCGGTGCAAGGTATAGAGGCTAGAAAAAACCTGCTCGCAGATGAACCCGCCTCAGATCAAGGTATAAAGGCTAAAGTAAACCTGCTTGGCCATGAACATTTCTCACTACAGGTAGACAGGTTAGAGTTAACCTGCCATCAGAAGAACACTACTAAGTCCAAGGTATAAAGTCTAAAGTTAACCTGCTCGCAGAAGAACACTTCTCAGTAAAAGGTATAAAGGTCAGAGTTAGCCTGCTCTCAGAAGAACCCTTCTCAGTGTAAGGTAGAAAGGCTAAAGTTAACCTGCTCGCAGAAGAACCCTTCTCAGTGTAAGGTACAAAGGCTAGAATTAACCTGATCGCAGAAGATCCCTTCTCAGGACAACGTATAAAGTCTAGTGTTATCTTGCTTTAAGATGAACCCATCTCAGTACAAGATATAAAGGCTAAAGTAAACCTGCTCGCAGAAGAATCCTTCTCACTACAAGGACAAAAGACAGGAGTAAACTTGCTCGCAGATGAATCCTTCTCAGTACAAGGTATAAAGAATAGAATAAACCTACTCGTAGAAGAACCCTTCTCAGTGCAATGTATAAAGGATAGATTAACCCTGCTCACAGAAGAACCCTTCTCAGTGCAAGGTATAAAGAATAGATTAAACCTACTCGCAGAAGAACCCTTCTCAGTGCAATGTATAAAGGATAGATTAAACCTGCTCGCAGAAGAACCCTTCTCAGTACAAGGTACAAAGGATAGATTAAACCTGCTCCCTGAATAACCCTTCTCAGTGCAAGGTATAAAGTCTAGTGTTAATCTAATCGCAGAAGAATCTTCTCCATACAAGGTATAAAGGCTAGAGTTAACCTGCTCACAGAAGAACCCTTCTCAGTTCAAGTTCTAAAGTGAGGAGTTTACTTGCTCGCAGAAGAACCCGTCTCAGTACAAGTTCTAAAGGCTGGAATAAACATGCTCGCTGAAGAATCCTTCTCAGGATTTCGTATGAAGGCTAGATTAAACCTGCTCGTAGAAGAATCTTGCTCGGTTCAAGGTATAAAGGCTAGAGTTAACCTGCTCGCAGAAGAATCCTGCTCGGTGCAAGGTATAAAGACAGGAGTTAACCTCCTTTCAGAAGAAACCTTCTCAGTGCAAGGAAGAAAGGCTAGAGTTAACCTGCTCGCAGTAGATCCCTTCTCAGTACAATGTATAAAGGCTAATGTAAACCTGCTCGCACATGAACCCTTCTCAGTACAAGGTATAAAGGCTACAGAGAACCTGCTCACAGAAGAACCCTTCTCGGTGCAAGGTATAAAGGCTTGAGTTTACCTGCTCACAGAAGAATCCTGCTCAGTGCAAGGTATAAAGACAGGAGTTAACCTGCTCTCAGAAGAACCCTTCTCAGTGCAAGGAAGAAAGGCTAGAGTTAACCAGCTCGCAGATGATCCCTTCTCAGTACAATGTATAAAGGCTAACTTAAACCTGCTCGCAGATGAACCATTCTCAGTACAAGGTATAAAGGCTACAGAGAACCTGCTCGCAAAAGACCCCTTCTCACTACAATGTATAAAGGCTACAGTTAACTTGCTCACAGAAGAACTCTTCTGAGTACAAGGTATAAAGGCTAGAGAGAAGTGAGTCGCAGAAGAACCCTTCTAACTACAAGGTAGAAAGGCTAAAGTTTACCTGCTTGCAGAAGAACCCTTCTCAGTACAAGGTATAAAGGCTAGATTTTACCTGATCGCAGAAGAACCCTTCTCACTACAAGGTCAAAAGGCAGGAGTAAACCTGCTCGCAGAAGAATCTTTCTCAGTACAAGGTATAAAGGCTTGAGTAAACTTGCAAACAGAAGAACCCTTCTCAGTACAAGGTATAAAGTCTAGAGAAAACCTGCTCGCAGATGAACCCTATTCGTTTCAAGGTATAAAGACTAAAGTAAACCTGCTTGCAGATGAACCCTTCTCAGTACAGGTATAAAGGTTAGAGTTAACCTGCCCTCAGAAGAACACTTCAAAGTACAAGGTATAAAGTCGAGAGTTAACCTGCTCGCAGAAGATTCCTTCTCAGTACAAGTTTTAAAGTGTGGAGTTAACTTGCTCGCAGAAGAACCCTTCTCAGTACAAGGTCGAAAGGCTGGAGTAAACCTGCTCGCAGAAGATCCCTTCTCATTTCAAGGTAGAAAAGCTAGAGTAAACCTGCTTGCAGAAGATCCCTTCTCGGTACAAGGTATAAAGGCTAGAGTTAACCTGCTCGCAGAAGAACCCTCCACAGTGTAAGGTACAAAGGCTAGAGTTAACCTGCTCAGAGAAGAACCCTTCTCAGTGTAAGGTACAAAGGCTAAAGTTAACCTGCTCGCAGAACAACCCTTCTCAGTGTAAGGTATAAAGCCTAGAGTTAACTTGCTCACAGAAGAACTCTTCTCAGTACAAGGAATAAAGTCTAGAGTAAACCTACTCGCAGAAGAACCTTCTCAGAAAAAGTTATAAAGGCTAGTGTCAACCTGCTCGCAGAAGAACCCTTCTCGCTACAAGGTATAAAGGCTAGAGTTAAACTGCTCTCAATAGAACGCTTCTCAGTCCAAGGTATAAAGGCTAGAGAGAACCTGCTCGCAGAAGAACCCTTCTCAGTGCAAGGTATAAAGTATAGATTAAACCTACTCGCAGAAGAACCCTTCTCAGTGCAATGTATAAAGGATAGATTAAACCTGCTCGCAGAAGAACGCTTCTCAGTATAAGGTACAAAGGATAGATTAAACCTGCTCCCTGAATAACCCTTCTCAGTGCAAGGTATAAAGTCTAGTGTTAACCTGATCGCAGAAGAATCTTCTCAGTACAAGGTATAAAGGCTAGAGTTAACCTGCTCACAGAAGAACCCTTCTCAGTTCAAGTTCTAAAGTGAGGAGTTTACTTGCTCGCAGAAGAACCCGTCTCAGTACAAGTTCTAAAGGCTGGAGTAAACATGCTCGCTGATGAATCCTTCTCAGGATTTCGTATGAAGGCTAGACTAAACCTGCTCATAGAAGAATCCTGCTCGGTTCAAGGTATAAAGGCTAGTGTTAACCTGCTCGCAGAAGAATCCTGCTCGGTGCAAGGTACAAAGACAGGAGTTAACCTCCTCTCAGAAGAAACCTTCTCAGTGCAAGGAAGAAAGGCTAGAGTTAACCTGCTCGCAGTAGATCCCTTCTCAGTACAATGTATAAAGGCTAACGTAAACCTTCTCGCACATGAACCCTTCTCAGTACAAGGTATAAAGTCTACAGAGAACCTGCTCACAGAAGAACCCTTCTCGGTGCAAGGTATAAAGGCTTGAGTTTACCTGCTCACAGAAGAATCCTGCTCAGTGCAAGGTATAAAGACAGGAGTTAACCTGCTCTCAGAAGAACCCTTCTCAGTGCAAGGAAGAAAGGCTAGAGTTAACCACCTCGCAGATGATCCTTTCTCAGTACAATGTATAAAGGCTAATGTAAACCTGCTTGCCGAAGAACCCTTCTCAGTACAAGGTATAAAGGCTAGCGTTAACCTGCTCACTGAAGAACCCTTCTCAGTACAAAATATAAAGTCTAGAGAGAACGTGCTCGCAGAAGAACCTATCTCAGTACAAGTTATAAAGGCTAGAGTTAACCTGCTCGCAAAAGACCCCTTCTCACTACAATGTATAAAGGCTACAGTTAACCTGCTCACAGAAGAACTCTTCTGAGTACAAGGTATAAAGGCTAGAGAGAAGTGGCTCGCAGAAGAACCCTTCTAACTACAAGGTAGAAAGGCTAAAGTTTACCTGCTTGCAGAAGAACCCTTCTCAGTACAAGGTATAAAGGCTAGATTTTACCTGATCGCAGAAGAACCCTTCTCACTACAAGGTCAAAAGGCAGGAGTAAACCTGCTCGCAGAAGAATCCCTCTCAGTACAAGGTATAAAGGCATGAGTAAACTTGCGCACAGAAGAACCCTTCTCAGTACAAGGTATAAAGTCTAGAGAAAACCTGCTCGCAGATGAACCCTATTCGTTTCAAGGTATAAAGACTAAAGTAAACCTGCTTGCAGATGAACCCTGCTCAGTACAGGTATAAAGGTTAGAGTTAACCTGCCCTCAGAAGAACACTTCAAAGGACAAGGTATAAAGTCGAGAGTTAACCTGCTCGCAGAACATTCCTTCTCAGTACAAGTTTTAAAGTGTGGAGTTAACTTGCTCGCAGAAGAACCCTTCTCAGTGCAAGGTATAAAGGATAGATTAAACCTCCTCGCAGAAGAACCATTCTCAGTACAAGTTCTAAAGGCTGGAGTAAACATGCTCGCTGAAGAATCCTTCTCAGGACATCGTATAAAGGCTAGATGAAACCTGCTCGTAGAAGAACCCTTCTCGGTTCAAGGTATAAAGACTAAAGTAAACCTGCTTGCAGATGAACCCTTCTCAGTACAGGTATAAAGGTTAGAGTTAACCTGCCCTCAGATGAACACTTCTAAGTACAAAGTATAAAGTCGAGAGTTAACCTGCTCACAGAAGTTTCCTTCTCAGTAGAAGATCTAAAGTGTGGAGTTAACTTGCTCGCAGAAGAACCCTTCTCAGTAAAAGGGATAAAGGCTAGAGTAAACCTGCTCACAGAAGAACCCTCCTCAGTGCAAGGTATAAAGGATAGATTAAACCTCCTCGCTGAAGAACCATTCTCAGTATAAATTCTAAAGGCTGGAGTAAACATGCTTGCTGAAAAATAATCTCAGGACATCGTATAAGGGCTAGATTAAACCTGCTCATAGAAGGTATAAAGGCTAGAGTTAACCTGCTCGCATAAGAATCCTTTTCGGTGCAAGGTATAAAGACAGGAGTTAAACTGCTCTCAGAAGAAACCTTCTCAGTGCAAGGAAGAAAGTCTAGTGTTAACCTGCTCGCAGAAGAGCCCTTCTCAGTACAATGTATAAAGGCTAACGTAAACCTTCTCGCACATGAACCCTTCTCAGTACAAGGTATAAAGGCTACAGAGAACCTGCTCACAGAAGAAACCTTCTCGGTGCAAGGTATAAAGGCTTGAGTTAACCTGCTCGCAGAAGAACGCTTCTCCGTACAAGGTAGAAAGGCTAGAGTTAATCTGTTCGCAAAAGAATCCATCTCAATGCAACTTATAAAGGCTAGAGTTAACTTGCTCGCAGAAGAATCCTTCTCAGGACAACGTAGGAAGGCTAGATTAAACCTGCTCGTAGAAGAACCCTTCTCGGTTCAAGGTAGAAAGGCTAGAGTTAACCTGCTCGCAGAAGAATCCTGCTCAGTGCAAGGTATAAAGACAGGAGTTAACCTGCTCTCAGAATAACCCTTCTCAGTGCAAGGAAGAAAGGCCAGAGTTAACCTGCTCGCAGATGAACACATCTCAGTACAAGGTATAAAGGCTACAGAGAATCTGCTTGCAGAAGAACCCTTCTCAGTACAAGGTATAAAGGCTAGCGTTAACCTGCTCACTGAAGAACCCTTCTCAGTACAAGATATAAAATCGAGAGAGAACGTGCTCGCAGAAGAACAATTCTCAGTACAAGTTATAAAGGCTAGAGTTAACATGCTTGCAAAAGACCCCTTCTCACTACAATGTATAAAGGCTACAGTTTACCTGCTCACAGAAGAACTCTTCTGAGTACAAGGTATAAAGGGTAGAGAGAAGCGGCTCGCAGAAGAACCCTTCTAACTACAAGGTAGAAAGGCTAGAGTTTACCTGCTTGCAGAAGAACCATTCTCAGTACAAGGTATAAAAGCTAGATTTTACCTGCTCGCAGAAGAACCCTTCTCAGTGCAAGGTATAAAGTCTAGTGTTAACCTGATCGCAGAAGAACCTTCTTAGCACAAGGTATAAAGGCTAGAGTTAACCTGCTCACAGAAGAACCCTTCTCAGTGCAAGGTATAAAGTCTAGAGAAAACCTGCTCGCAGATGAACCCTATTCGTTTCAAGGTATAAAGACTAAAGTAAACCTGCTTGCAGATGAACCCTTGTCAGTACAGGTATAAAGGTTAGAGTTAACCTGCCCTCAGAAGAACACTTCTAAGTACAAGGTATAAAGTCGAGAGTTAACCTGCTCACAGAAGATTCCTTCTCAGTAGAAGTTCTAAAGTGTGGAGTTAACTTGCTCGCAGAAGAACCCTTCTCAGGACATCGTATGAAAGCTAGATTAAGCCTGCTCGTAGAAGAAACCTTCTCGTTTCAAGGTATAAAGGCTAGAGTTAACCTGCTCGCAGAAGAATCCTGCTCAGTGCAAGGTATAAAGACAGGAGTTAACCAGCTCTCAGAAGAACCCTTCTCAGTGCAAGAAAAAAAGGCTAGAGTTAACCTGCTCGCGGATGAACCCTTCTTAGTACAAGGTATAAAGGCTACAGAGAACCTGCTTGCAGAAGAACCCTTCTCAGTACAAGGTATAAAGGCTCGTGTTAACCTGGTCACTGAAGAACCCTTCTCAGTACAAGATGTGAAGGCTACAGTTAACCTGCTCACAGAAGAACTCTTCTGAGTACAAGGTATAAAGGCTAGAGAAAAGCGGCTCGCAGAAGAACCCTTCTAACTACAAGGTAGAAAGGCTAGAGTTTACCTGCTTGCAGAAGAACCCTTCTCAGTACAAGGTATAAAGACTAGATTTTACCTGCTCGCAGAAGAACCCTTCTCAGTATAAGGTATAAAGGCTAGATTTTACCTGATCGCAGAAGAACCCTTCTCACTACAAGGTCAAAAGGCAGGAGTAAATCTGCTCGCAGTAGAATCCTTCTCAGTACAAGGTATAAAGGCTTGAGTAAACTTGCTCACAGAAGAACCCTTCTCAGTACAAGGTATAAAGGCGAGTGTTAACCTGCTCACAGAAAGACCATTCTCAGCACAAGGTATAAAGGCAAGAGAAAATCTTCTCGCATGAACAACCCTTCTCAGTAGCAGGTAGAAAGGCTAGAGTTAACCTGTTTGCAGACTAAATCATCTCAATGCAATGTACAAGGGCTAGAGTGAACTTGTTCACAGAAGATCCCTTCTCTTTTCAAGGTATAAAAGCTAGAGAGAACCTGCTCGCAGAAGAACCCTTCTCGGTGCAAGGTATAAAGGCTTGAGTTAACCTGTTCGCAAAAGAATCCAACTCAATGCAAGTTATAAAGGCGAGAGTAAACTTGCTCGCAGAAGAACCCTTCTCAGGACAAGGTATAAAGGCTAGAGTAAACCTGCTCGCAGAAAAACGCTTCTCACTACAAGGTCGAAAGGCAGGAGTAAACCTGCTCGCAGAAGAATCCTTCTCAGTACAAGGAATAAAGGCTAGAGTTAAACTGCTGTCAATAGAACGCTTCTCAGTGAAAGGTATAAAGGCTATAGAGAACCTGCTCGCAGAAGCACCCTTCTCGGTGCAAGGTATAGAGCCTAGTAAAAACGTGCTCGCAGATGAACCCTACTCAGTTCAAGGTATAAAGGCTAAAGTAAACCTGCTTGCCAATGAACCCTTCTCAGTACTGAATAAAGGTTAGAGTTAACCTGCCCTCAGAAGAACACTTCTAAGTACAAGGTATAAAGTCTAGATTTAACCTGCTCACAGAAGATTCCTTCTCAGTACAAGTTCTAAAGTGAGGAGTTTACTTGCTCGCAGAAGAACCCTCCTCAGTACAAGGTATAAAGGCTAGATTAAACCTGCTCGCAGAAGAACCCCATCTCACTACAAGGTCAAAAGGCAGGAGTAAACCTGCTCGAAGAAGAAACCTTCTCAGTACAAGGTATAAAGAATAGAATAAACCTTCTCGCAGAAGAACCCTTCTCAGTGCAATGTATAAAGGATAGATTAAACCTACTGCAGAAGAACCCTTCTCAGTGCAAGGTATAAAGAATAGAATAAACCTACTCGCAGAAGAACCCTTCTCAGTGCAATTTATAAAGGATAGATTAAACCTGCTTGCAGAAGAACCCTTCTCAGTTCAAGGTACAAAGGATAGATTAATCCTGCTCCCTGAATAACCCTTTTCAGTGCAAGGTATAAAGTCTAGAGTTAACCTGATCGCAGAAGATTCTTCTCAGTACAAGGTATAAAGGCTAGAGTTAACCTGCCCTCAGAAGAACACTTCTAAGTACAAGGTATAATGTCGAGAGTTAACCTGCTCGCAGAAGATTCCTTCTCAGTAGAAGTTCAAAAGTGTGGAGTTAACTTGCTCGCAGAAGAAACCTTCTCAGTATAAGGTATAAAGGGTAGAGTAAACCTGCTCACAGAAGAACCCTTCTCAGTGCAAGTTCTAAAGGCTGCAGTAAACATGCTCGCTGAAGAATCCTTCTCAGGACATCGTTTCAAGGCTAGATTAAACCTGCTCGTAGAAGAACCCTTCTCGTTTCAAGGTATAAAGGCTAGAGTTAACCTGCTCGCAGAAGAATCCTGCTCAGTGCAAGGTATAAAGACAGGAGTTAACCTGTTATCAGAAGAAACCTCAGTGCAAAGAGGAAAGGCTAGAGTTAACCTGCTCGCATAAGATCCCTTCTCAGTACAAGGTATAAAGGCTAGAGTTAACCTGCTCGCAGTAGAACCTTTCTCAGGACAAGGTATGAAGGCTAGAGTTAACCTGCTCGCAGAAGAAAACTTCTCAGGACAAGGTATAAAAGCTAGACTTAACCTGCTCGCAGAAGAACCCTTCTGAGTACAAGTTATAAAGGCTAGAGAGAAGCGGCTTGCAGAAGAACCCTTCTAACTACAAGGTATAAAGGCTAGAGTTTCCCTGCTTGCAGAAGAACCCTTCTCAGTACAAGGTATAAAGGCTAGATTTTACCTGCTCGCAGCAGAACCCTTCTCAGTACAAGTTTTAAAGTGTGGAGTTAACTTCCTCGCAGAAGAACCCTTCTCAGTGCAAGGTAGAAAGGATAGATTGAACGTCCTTGCAGAAAAACCATTCTCAGTACAAGTTCTAAAGGCTGGTGTAAACTTGCTCGCCGAAGAAACCTTCTCAGGACATCGTACAAAGGCTAGATGAAACCTGCTCGTAGAAGAACCCTTCTCGGTTCAAGGTCTGCTCGCAGAAGAACCCTTCTCAGTACAGGTATAAAGGTTAGAGTTAACCTGCCCTCAGTAGAACACTTCTAAGTACAAGGTATAAAGTCGAGAGTTAACCTGCTCGCAGAAGATTCCTTCTCAGTACAAGTTCTAAAGTGTGGAGTTAACTTGCTCATAGAAGAACCCTTCTCAGTACAAGGTCGAAAGGCTGGAGTAAACCTGCTCGCAGAAGATCCCTTCTCATTTTAAGGTAGAAAAGCTAGAGAAAACCTGCTTGCTGAAGAATCCATCTCAGTACAAGGTGTAAAGGCTAGAGTAAACCTGCTCGCAGAAGATCCCTTCTCAGGACAAGGTATAAAGGCTAGAGTTAACCTGCTCGCAGAAGAAAACTTCTCAGGACAAGGTATAAAGGCTAGAGTTAACCTGCTCGCAGCAGAACCCTTCTCAGTGTAAGGTACAAAGGCTAGAGTTAACCTGCTCGGAGAAGAACCCTTCTCAGTGTAAGGTATAAAGGCTAAAGTTAACCTGCTCGCAGAACAACTCTTCTCATGTAAGATATAAAGGCTTGAGTTAACCTGCTCACAGAAGAACCCTTCTCAGAGTAAGGTATAAAGGCTAGAGTTAACCTGATCGCAGAAGATACCTACTCAGGACAAGGTATAAAGGCTAGTGTTATCTTGCTTTAAGATGAACCCATCTCAGTGCAAGGTATAAAGGCTAGAGTGAACCTGGTCGCAGAAGAACCCTTCTCAGTACAAGGTCGAATGGCTGGAGTAAACCTGCTCGCAGAAGATCCCTTCTCAGTGTAATGTATAAAATCTAGAGTTAACCTGCTCGCAGAAGAACCCTTCACAGTACAAGGTATAAAGGCTAGTGTTATCTTGCTTTAAGATGAACCCATCTCGGTGCAAGGTATAAAAGCTAGAGTGAACCTGGTCGCAGAAGAACCCTTCTCAGTACAAGGTCGAAAGGCTGGAATTAACCTGCTCACAGAAGATCCCTTCTCATTTCAAGGTAGAAAAGCTAGAGTAAAACTGCTCGCAGAAGAATCCTTCTCAGTACAAGGTACAAAGGATAGATTAAACCTGCTCCCTGAATAACCCTTCTCAGTGCAAGGTATAAAGTCTAGTGTTAACCTGATCGCAGAAGAATCTTCTCAGTACAAGGTATAAAGGCTAGAGTTAACCTGCTCACAGAAGAACCCTTCTCAGTGCAAGGTATAAAGTCTAGAGAAAACCTGCTCGCAGATGAACCCTATTCGTTTCAAGGTATAAAGACTAAAGTAAACCTGCTTGCAGATGAACCCTTCTCAGTACAGGTATAAAGGTTAGAGTTAACCTGCCCTCAGAAGAACACTTCTAAGTACAAGGTATAAAGTCTAGAGTTAACCTGCTCGCAGAAGGTTCCTTCTCAGTAGAAGTTCTAAAGGGTGGAGTTAACTTGATCGCAGAAGAACCCTTCTCAGTACAAGGTCGAAAGGCTGGAGTAAACCTGCTCGCAGAAGATCCCTTCTCATTTCAAGGTAGAAAAGCTAGAGTAAACCTGCTTGCAGAAGATCCCTTCTCGGTACAAGGTATAATGGCTAGAGTTAACCTGCTCGCAGAAGAACCCTTCTCAGTGTAAGGTAGAAAGGCTAGAGTTAACCTGCTCGGAGAAGAACCCTTCTCAGTGTAAGGTACAAAGGCTAAAGTTAACCTGTTCGCAGAACAACCCTTCTCAGTGTAAGGTATAAAGTCTAGAGTTAACCTGCTCACAGAAGAACCCTTCTCAGTACAAGGTATAAAGTGTAGAATTAACCTGCTCGCAGAAGATTCCTTCTCAGTACATGGTCTAAAGGGTGGAGTTAACTTGATCACAGAAGAACCCTTCTCAGTACAAGGAATAAAGTCTAGAGTAAACCTGCTCGCAGAAGAAACTTCTCAGTGCAAGGTATAAAGGCTAGAGTTAACCTGCTCACAGAAGATTCCTTCTCAGTAGAAGTTCTAAAGTGTGGAGTTAACTTGCTCGCAGAAGAACCCTTCTCAGTACAAGGTATAAAGGCTGGAGTAAACCTGCTCGCAGAAGAACCCTTCTGAGTACAAGTTATAAAGGCTAGAGAGAAGCGGCTTGCAGAAGAACCCTTCTAACTACAAGGTATAAAGGCTAGAGTTTACCTGCTTGCAGAAGAACCCTTCTCAGTACAAGGTATAAAGGATAGATTAAACCTCCTCGCAGAAGAACCATTCTCAGTACAAGTTCTAAAGGCTGGAGTAAACATGCTCGCTGAAGAATCCTTCTCAGGACATCGTGTGAAAGCTAGATTAAGCCTGCTCGTAGAAGAACATTTCTGGTTTCAAGGTATAAAGGCTAGAGTTAACCTGCTCGCAGAAGAATCCTTCTCAGGACATCGTATGAAAGCTAGATTAAGCCTGCTCGTAGAAGAAACCTTCTCGTTTCAAGGTATAAAGGCTAGAGTTAACCTGCTCGCAGAAGAATCCTGCTCAGTGCAAGGTATAAAGACAGGAGTTAACCAGCTCTCAGAAGAACCCTTCTCAGTGCAAGAAAAAAAGGCTAGAGTTAACCTGCTCGCAGATGAACCCTTCTTAGTACAAGTTATAAAGGCTACAGAGAACCTGCTTGCAGAAGAACCCTTCTCAGTACAAGGTATAAAGGCTCGTGTTAACCTGGTCACTGAAGAACCCTTCTCAGTACAAGATGTGAAGGCTACAGTTAACCTGCTCACAGAAGAACTCTTCTGAGTACAAGATATAAAGGCTAGAGAAAAGCGGCTCGCAGAAGAACCCTTCTAACTACAAGGTAGAAAGGCTAGAGTTTACCTGCTTGCAGAAGAACCCTTCTCAGTACAAGGTATAAAGACTAGATTTTACCTGCTCGCAGAAGAACCCTTCTCAGTATAAGGTATAAAGGCTAGATTTTACCTGATCGCAGAAGAACCCTTCTCACTACAAGGTCAAAAGGCAGGAGTAAACCTGCTCGCAGAAGAATCCTTCTCAGTACAAGGTATAAAGGCTTGAGTAAACTTGCTCACAGAAGAACCCTTCTCAGTACAAGGTATAAAGGCGAGCGTTAACCTGCTCACAGAAAGACCATTCTCAGTACAAGGTATAAAGGCAAGAGAAAATCTTCTCGCATGAAGAACCCTTCTCAGTAGCAGGTAGAAAGGCTAGAGTTAACCTGTTTGCAGAATAACCCATCTCAATGCAATGTACAAGGGCTAGAGTGAACTTGTTCACAGAAGATCCCTTCTCTTTTCAAGGTATAAAAGCTAGAGAGAACCTGCTCGCAGAAGAACCCTTCTCGGTGCAAGGTATAAAGGCTTGAGTTAACCTGTTCGCAAAAGAATCCAACTCAATGCAAGTTATAAAGGCGAGAGTAAACTTGTTCGCAGAAGAACCCTTCTCAGGACAAGGTATAAAGGCTAGAGTAAATCTGCTCGCAGAAAAACGCTTCTCACTACAAGGTCGAAATGCAGGAGTAAACCTGCTCGCAGAAGAATCCTTCTCAGTACAAGGAATAAAGGATAGAGTTAAACTGCTGTCAATAGAACGCTTCTCAGTGAAAGGTATAAAGGCTATAGAGAACCTGCTCGCAGAAGCACCCTTCTCGGTGCAAGGTATAGAGGCTAGTAAAAACCTGCTCGCAGATGAACCCTACTCAGTTCAAGGTATAAAGGCTAAAGTGAACCTGCTTGCCCATGAACCCTTCTCAGTACAGGAATAAAGGTTAGAGTTAACCTGCCCTCAGAAGAACACTTCTAAGTACAAGGTATAAAGTCTAGATTTAACCTGCTCACAGAAGATTCCTTCTCAGTACAAGTTCTAAAGTGAGGAGTTTACTTGCTCGCAGAAGAACCTTCCTCAGTACAAGGTATAAAGACTAGATTAAACCTGCTCGCAGAAGAACCCCATCTCACTACAAGGTCAAAAGGCAGGAGTAAACCTGCTCGAAGAAGAAACCTTCTCAGTGCAAGGTATAAAGAATAGAATAAACCGACTCGCAGAAGAACCCTTCTCAGTGCAATTTATAAAGGATAGATTAAACCTGCTTGCAGAAGAACCCTTCTCAGTTCAAGGTACAAAGGATAGATTAATCCTGCTCCCTGAATAACCCTTTTCAGTGCAAGGTATAAAGTATAGAGTTAACCTGATCGCAGAAGATTCTTCTCAGTACAAGGTATAAAGGCTAGAGTTAACCTGCTCACAGAAGAACCCTTCTCAGTACAAGGTATAAAGTCTAGAGAAAACCTGCTCGCAGATGAACCATATTCGTTTCAAGGTATAAAGACTAAAATAAACCTGCTTACAGATGAACCCTTCTCAGTACAGGTATAAAGGTTAGAGTTAACCTGCCCTCAGAAGAACAATTCTAAGTACAAGGTATAAAGTCGAGAGTTAACCTGCTCGCAGAAGATTCCTTCTCAGTAGAAGTTCTAAAGTGTGGAGTTAATTTGCTCGCAGAAGAACCCTTCTCAGTATAAGGTATAAAGGCTAGAGTAAACCTGCTCACAGAAGAAACCTTCTCAGTGCAAGTTATAAAGGAAAGATTAAACATCCTCGCAGAAGAACCATTCTCAGTACAAGTTCTAAAGGCTGCAGTAAACATGCTCGCTGAAGAATCCTTCTCAGGACATCGTTTCAAGGCTAGATTAAACCTGCTCGTAGAAGAACCCTTCTCGTTTCAAGGTATAAAGGCTAGAGTTAACCTGCTCGCAGAAGAATCCTGCTCTGTGCAAGGTATAAAGACAGGAGTTAACCTGTTATCAGAAGAAACCTCAGTGCAAAGAGAAAAGGCTAGAGTTAACCTGCTCGCATAAGATCCCTTCTCAGTACAATGTATAAAGGCTAACGTAAACCTTCTCGCACATGAACCCTTCTCAGTACAAGGTATAAAGGCTAGAGTTAACCTGCTCGCAGTAGAACCTTTCTCAGGACAAGGTATAAAGGCTAGAGTTAACCTGCTCGCAGAAGAAAACTTCTCAGGACAAGGTATATAGCCTAGAGTTAACCTGCTCGCAGAAGAAAACTTCTCAGGACAAGGTATAAAAGCTAGACTTAACCTGCTCGCAGAAGAACCCTTCTGAGTACAAGTTATAAAGGCTAGAGAGAAGCGGCTTGCAGAAGAACCCTTCTAACTACAAGGTATAAAGGCTAGAGTTTACCTGCTTGCAGAAGAACCCTTCTCAGTACAAGGTATAAAGGATAGATTGAACCTCGTTGCAGAAAAACCATTCTCAGTACAAGTTCTAAAGGCTGGAGTAAACTTGCTCGCCGAAGAATCCTTCTCAGGACATCGTATAAAGGCTAGATGAAACCTGCTCGTAGAAGAACCCTTCTCGGTTCAAGGTCTGCTCACAGAAGAACCCTTCTCAGTACAGGTATAAAGGTTAGAGTTAACCTGCCCTCAGAAGAACACTTCTAAGTACAAGGTATAAAGTCGAGAGTTAACCTGCTCGCAAAAGATTCCTTCTCAGTACAAGTTCTAAAGTGTGGAGTTGACTTGCTCATAGAAGAACCCTTCTCAGTACAAGGTCGAAAGGCTGGAATAAACCTGCTCGCAGAAGATCCCTTCTCATTTTAAGGTAGAAAAGCTAGAGAAAACCTGCTTGCAGAAGAATCCATCTCAGTACAAGGTGTAAAGGCTAGAGTAAACCTGCTCGCAGAAGATCCCTTCTCAGGACAAGGTATAAAGGCTAGAGTTAACCTGCTCGCAGAAGAAAACTTCTCAGGACAAGGTATAAAGGCTAGAGTTAACCTGCTCGCAGAAGAACCCTTCTCAGTGTAAGGTACAAAGGCTAGAGTTAACCTGCTCTGAGAAGAACCCTTCTCAGTGTAAGATATAAAGGCTTGAGTTAACCTGCTCACAGAAGAACCCTTCTCAGAGTAAGGTACAAAGGCTAGAGTTAAACTGATCGCAGAAGATACCTTCTCAGGACAAGGTATAAAGGCTAGTGTTATCTTGCTTTAAGATGAACCCATCTCAGTGCAAGGTATAAAGGCTAGAGTGAACCTGGTCGCAGAAGAACCCTTCTCAGTACAAGGTCGAATGGCTGGAGTAAACCTGCTCGCGGAAGATCCCTTCTCAGTGTAATGTATAAAATCTAGAGTTAACCTGCTCGCAGAAGAACCCTTCACAGTACAAGGTATAAAGGCTAGTGTTATCTTGCTTTAAGATGAACCCATCTCGGTGCAAGGTATAAAAGCTAGAGTGAACCTGGTCGCAGAAGAACCCTTCTCAGTACAAGGTCGAAAGGCTGGAATAAACCTGCTCACAGAAGATCCCTTCTCATTTCAAGGTAGAAAAGCTAGAGTAAAACTGCTCGCAGAAGAATCCTTCTCAGTACAAGGTACAAAGGATAGATTAAACCTGCTCCCTGAATAACCCTTCTCAGTGCAAGGTATAAAGTCTAGTGTTAACCTGATCGCAGAAGAATCTTCTCAGTACAAGGTATAAAAGCTAGAGTTAACCTGCTCACAGAAGAACCCTTCTCAGTGCAAGGTATAAAGTCTAGAGAAAACCTGCTCGCAGATGAACCCTATTCGTTTCAAGGTATAAAGACTAAAGTAAACCTGCTTGCAGATGAACCCTTCTCAGTACAGGTATAAAGGTTAGAGTTAACCTGCCCTCAGAAGAACACTTCTAAGTACAAGGTATAAAGTCGAGAGTTAACCTGCTCGCAGAAGATTCCTTCTCAGTACAAGTTCTAAAGTGTGGAGTTAACTTGCTCATAGAAGAACCCTTCTCAGTACAAGGTCGAAAGGCTGGAGTAAACCTGCTCGCAGAAGATCCCTTCTCATTTTAAGGTAGAAAAGCTAGAGAAAACCTGCTTGCAGAAGAATCCATCTCAGTACAAGGTGTAAAGGCTAGAGTAAACCTGCTCGCAGAAGATCCCTTCTCAGGACAAGGTATAAAGGCTAGAGTTAACCTGCTCGCAGAAGAAAACTTCTCAGGACAAGGTATAAAGGCTAGAGTTAACCTGCTCGCAGAAGAACCCTTCTCAGTGTAAGGTACAAAGGCTAGAGTTAACCTGCTCGGAGAAGAACCCTTCTCAGTGTAAGGTATAAAGGCTAAAGTTAACCTGCTCGCAGAACAACCCTTCTCAGTGTAAGATATAAAGCTTGAGTTAACCTGCTCACAGAAGAACCCTTCTCAGAGTAAGTTACAAAGGCTAGAGTTAACCTGATCGCAGAAGATACTTTCTCAGGACAAGGTATAAAGGCTAGTGTTATCTTGCTTTAAGATGAACCCATCTCGGTGCAAGTTATAAAAGCTAGAGTGAACCTGGTCGCAGAAGAACCCTTCTCAGTACAAGGTCGAAAGGCAGGAATTAACCTGCTCACAGAAGATCCCTTCTCATTTCAAGGTAGAAAAGCTAGAGTAAAACTGCTCGCAGAAGAACCCTTCTCAGTACAAGGTATAAAGTCTAGCGTTAACCTGCTCACTGAAGAACCCTTCTCAGTACAAGATATAAAATCGAGAGAGAACGTGATCGCAGAAGAACAATTCTCAGTACAAGTTATAAAGGCTAGAGTTAACATGCTTGCAAAAGACCCCTTCTCACTACAATGTATAAAGGCTACAGTTTACCTGCTCACAGAAGAACTCTTCTGAGTACAAGGTATAAAGGGTAGAGAGAAGCGGCTCGCAGAAGAACCCTTCTAACTACAAGGTAGAAAGGCTAGAGTTTACCTGCTTGCAGAAGAACCATTCTCAGTACAAGGTATAAAAGCTAGATTTTACCTGCTCGCAGAAGAACCCTTCTCAGTGCAAGGTATAAAGTCTAGTGTTAACCTGATCGCAGAAGAACCTTCTTAGCACAAGGTATAAAGGCTAGAGTTAACCTGCTCACAGAAGAACCCTTCTCAGTGCAAGGTATAAAGTCTAGAGAAAACCTGCTCGCAGATGAACCCTATTCGTTTCAAGGTATAAAGACTAAAGTAAACCTGCTTGCAGATGAACCCTTGTCAGTACAGGTATAAAGGTTAGAGTTAACCTGCCCTCAGAAGAACACTTCTAAGTACAAGGTATAAAGTCGAGAGTTAACCTGCTCACAGAAGATTCCTTCTCAGTAGAAGTTCTAAAGTGTGGAGTTAACTTGCTCGCAGAAGAACCCTTCTCAGGACATCGTATGAAAGCTAGATTAAGCCTGCTCGTAGAAGAAACCTTCTCGTTTCAAGGTATAAAGGCTAGAGTTAACCTGCTCGCAGAAGAATCCTGCTCAGTGCAAGGTATAAAGACAGGAGTTAACCAGCTCTCAGAAGAACCCTTCTCAGTGCAAGAAAAAAAGGCTAGAGTTAACCTGCTCGCGGATGAACCCTTCTTAGTACAAGGTATAAAGGCTACAGAGAACCTGCTTGCAGAAGAACCCTTCTCAGTACAAGGTATAAAGGCTCGTGTTAACCTGGTCACTGAAGAACCCTTCTCAGTACAAGATGTGAAGGCTACAGTTAACCTGCTCACAGAAGAACTCTTCTGAGTACAAGATATAAAGGCTAGAGAAAAGCGGCTCGCAGAAGAAGCCTTCTAACTACAAGGTAGAAAGGCTAGAGTTTACCTGCTTGCAGAAGAACCCTTCTCAGTACAAGGTATAAAGACTAGATTTTACCTGCTCGCAGAAGAACCCTTCTCAGTATAAGGTATAAAGGCTAGATTTTACCTGATCGCAGAAGAACCCTTCTCACTACAAGGTCAAAAGGCAGGAGTAAATCTGCTCGCAGTAGAATCCTTCTCAGTACAAGGTATAAAGGCTTGAGTAAACTTGCTCACAGAAGAACCCTTCTCAGTGCAAGAAAAAAAGGTTAGAGTTAACCTGCCCTCAGAAGAACACTTCTAAGTACAAGGTATAAAGTCGAGAGTTAACCTGCTCACAGAAGATTCCTTCTCAGTACAAGTTCTAAAGTGAGGAGTTTACTTGCTCGCAGAAGAACCCTCCTCAGTACAAGGTATAAAGGCTAGATTAAACCTGCTCGCAGAAGAACCCCATCTCACTACAAGGTCAAAAGGCAGGAGTAAACCTGCTCGAAGAAGAAACCTTCTCAGTACAAGGTATAAAGAATAGAATAAACCTTCTCGCAGAAGAACCCTTCTCAGTGCAATGTATAAAGGATAGATTAAACCTGCTCGCAGAAGAACCCTTCTCAGTGCAAGGTATAAAGAATAGAATAAACCTACTCGCAGAAGAACCCTTCTCAGTGCAATTTATAAAGGATAGATTAAACCTGCTTGCAGAAGAACCCTTCTCAGTTCAAGGTACAAAGGATAGATTAATCCTGCTCCCTGAATAACCCTTTTCAGTGCAAGGTATAAAGTCTAGAGTTAACCTGATCGCAGAAGATTCTTCTCAGTACAAGGTATAAAGGCTAGAGTTAACCTGCCCTCAGAAGAACACTTCTAAGTACAAGGTATAATGTCGAGAGTTAACCTGCTCGCAGAAGATTCCTTCTCAGTAGAAGTTCAAAAGTGTGGAGTTAACTTGCTCGCAGAAGAAACCTTCTCAGTATAAGGTATAAAGGGTAGAGTAAACCTGCTCACAGAAGAACCCTTCTCAGTGCAAGTTCTAAAGGCTGCAGTAAACATGCTCGCTGAAGAATCCTTCTCAGGACATCGTTTCAAGGCTAGATTAAACCTGCTCGTAGAAGAACCCTTCTCGTTTCAAGGTATAAAGGCTAGAGTTAACCTGCTCGCAGAAGAATCCTGCTCAGTGCAAGGTATAAAGACAGGAGTTAACCTGTTATCAGAAGAAACCTCAGTGCAAAGAGGAAAGGCTAGAGTTAACCTGCTCGCATAAGATCCCTTCTCAGTACAAGGTATAAAGGCTAGAGTTAACCTGCTCGCAGTAGAACCTATCTCAGGACAAGGTATAAAGGCTAGAGTTAACCTGCTCGCAGAAGAAAACTTCTCAGGACAAGGTATAAAAGCTAGACTTAACCTGCTCGCAGAAGAACCCTTCTGAGTACAAGTTATAAAGGCTAGAGAGAAGCGGCTTGCAGAAGAACCCTTCTAACTACAAGGTATAAAGGCTAGAGTTTCCCTGCTTGCAGAAGAACCCTTCTCAGTACAAGGTATAAAGGCTAGATTTTACCTGCTCGCAGCAGAACCCTTCTCAGTACAAGTTTTAAAGTGTGGAGTTAACTTCCTCGCAGAAGAACCCTTCTCAGTGCAAGGTAGAAAGGATAGATTGAACGTCCTTGCAGAAAAACCATTCTCAGTACAAGTTCTAAAGGCTGGTGTAAACTTGCTCGCCGAAGAAACCTTCTCAGGACATCGTACAAAGGCTAGATGAAACCTGCTCGTAGAAGAACCCTTCTCGGTTCAAGGTCTGCTCGCAGAAGAACCCTTCTCAGTACAGGTATAAAGGTTAGAGTTAACCTGCCCTCAGTAGAACACTTCTAAGTACAAGGTATAAAGTCGAGAGTTAACCTGCTCGCAGAAGATTCCTTCTCAGTACAAGTTCTAAAGTGTGGAGTTAACTTGCTCATAGAAGAACCCTTCTCAGTACAAGGTCGAAAGGCTGGAGTAAACCTGCTCGCAGAAGATCCCTTCTCATTTTAAGGTAGAAAAGCTAGAGAAAACCTGCTTGCTGAAGAATCCATCTCAGTACAAGGTGTAAAGGCTAGAGTAAACCTGCTCGCAGAAGATCCCTTCTCAGGACAAGGTATAAAGGCTAGAGTTAACCTGCTCGCAGAAGAAAACTTCTCAGGACAAGGTATAAAGGCTAGAGTTAACCTGCTCGCAGCAGAACCCTTCTCAGTGTAAGGTACAAAGGCTAGAGTTAACCTGCTCGGAGAAGAACCCTTCTCAGTGTAAGGTATAAAGGCTAAAGTTAACCTGCTCGCAGAACAACCCTTCTCATGTAAGATATAAAGGCTTGAGTTAACCTGCTCACAGAAGAACCCTTCTCAGAGTAAGGTACAAAGGCTAGAGTTAACCTGATCGCAGAAGATACCTACTCAGGACAAGGTATAAAGGCTAGTGTTATCTTGCTTTAAGATGAACCCATCTCAGTGCAAGGTATAAAGGCTAGAGTGAACCTGGTCGCAGAAGAACCCTTCTCAGTACAAGGTCGAATGGCTGGAGTAAACCTGCTCGCAGAAGATCCCTTCTCAGTGTAATGTATAAAATCTAGAGTTAACCTGCTCGCAGAAGAACCCTTCACAGTACAAGGTATAAAGGCTAGTGTTATCTTGCTTTAAGATGAACCCATCTCGGTGCAAGGTATAAAAGCTAGAGTGAACCTGGTCGCAGAAGAACCCTTCTCAGTACAAGGTCGAAAGGCTGGAATTAACCTGCTCACAGAAGATCCCTTCTCATTTCAAGGTAGAAAAGCTAGAGTAAAACTGCTCGCAGAAGAATCCTTCTCAGTACAAGGTACAAAGGATAGATTAAACCTGCTCCCTGAATAACCCTTCTCAGTGCAAGGTATAAAGTCTAGTGTTAACCTGATCGCAGAAGAAACTTCTCAGTGCAAGGTATAAAGGCTAGAGTTAACCTGCTCACAGAAGAAACCTTCTCAATTCAAGGTCTAAAGGGTGGAGTTAACTTGCTCACAGAAGAACTCTTCTCAGTACAAGGAATAAAGTCTAGAGTAAACCTGCTCGCAGAAGAACCTTCTCAGAAAAAGTTATAAAGGCTAGTGTTAACCTGCTCGCAGAAGATCCCTTCTCTCTACAAGGTATAAAGGCTAGAGTTAAACTGCTCTCAATAGAACGCTTCTCAGTGCAAGGTATAAAGGCTAGAGAGAACCTGCTCGCAGAAGCACCCTTCTCGGTGCAAGGTATAGAGGCTAGAAAAAACCTGCTCGCAGATGAACCCGCCTCAGATCAAGGTATAAAGGCTAAAGTAAACCTGCTTGGCCATGAACACTTCTCACTACAGGTAGACAGGTTAGAGTTAACCTGCCATCAGAAGAACACTACTAAGTCCAAGGTATAAAGTCTAAAGTTAACCTGCTCGCAGAAGAACACTTCTCAGTAAAAGGTATAAAGGTCAGAGTTAGCCTGCTCTCAGAAGAACCCTTCTCAGTGTAAGGTAGAAAGGCTAAAGTTAACCTGCTCGCAGAAGAACCCTTCTCAGTGTAAGGTACAAAGGCTAGTGTTAATCTAATCGCAGAAGATCCCTTCTCAGGACAACGTATAAAGTCTAGTGTTATCTTGCTTTAAGATGAACCCATCTCAGTACAAGATATAAAGGCTAAAGTAAACCTGCTCGCAGAAGAATCCTTCTCACTACAAGGACAAAAGACAGGAGTAAACTTGCTCGCAGATGAATCCTTCTCAGTACAAGGTATAAAGAATAGAATAAACCTACTCGTAGAAGAACCCTTCTCAGTGCAATGTATAAAGGATAGATTAACCCTGCTCGCAGAAGAACCCTTCTCAGTGCAAGGTATAAAGAATAGATTAAACCTACTCGCAGAAGAACCCTTCTCAGTGCAATGTATAAAGGATAGATTAAACCTGCTCGCAGAAGAACCCTTCTCAGTACAAGGTACAAAGGATAGATTAAACCTGCTCCCTGAATAACCCTTCTCAGTGCAAGGTATAAAGTCTAGTGTTAATCTAATCGCAGAAGAATCTTCTCCATACAAGGTATAAAGGCTAGAGTTAACCTGCTCACAGAAGAACCCTTCTCAGTTCAAGTTCTAAAGTGAGGAGTTTACTTGCTCGCAGAAGAACCCGTCTCAGTACAAGTTCTAAAGGCTGGAATAAACATGCTCGCTGAAGAATCCTTCTCAGGATTTCGTATGAAGGCTAGATTAAACCTGCTCGTAGAAGAATCTTGCTCGGTTCAAGGTATAAAGGCTAGAGTTAACCTGCTCGCAGAAGAATCCTGCTCGGTGCAAGGTATAAAGACAGGAGTTAACCTCCTTTCAGAAGAAACCTTCTCAGTGCAAGGAAGAAAGGCTAGAGTTAACCTGCTCGCAGTAGATCCCTTCTCAGTACAATGTATAAAGGCTAATGTAAACCTGCTCGCACATGAACCCTTCTCAGTACAAGGTATAAAGGCTACAGAGAACCTGCTCACAGAAGAACCCTTCTCGGTGCAAGGTATAAAGGCTTGAGTTAACCTGCTCACAGAAGAATCCTGCTCAGTGCAAGGTATAAAGACAGGAGTTAACCTGCTCTCAGAAGAACCCTTCTCAGTGCAAGGAAGAAAGGCTAGAGTTAACCAGCTCGCAGATGATCCCTTCTCAGTACAATGTATAAAGGCTAACTTAAACCTGCTCGCAGATGAACCATTCTCAGTACAAGGTATAGAGGCTACAGAGAACCTGCTCGCAAAAGACCCCTTCTCACTACAATGTATAAAGGCTACAGTTAACTTGCTCACAGAAGAACTCTTCTGAGTACAAGGTATAAAGGCTAGAGAGAAGTGAGTCGCAGAAGAACCCTTCTAACTACAAGGTAGAAAGGCTAAAGTTTACCTGCTTGCAGAAGAACCCTTCTCAGTACAAGGTATAAAGGCTAGATTTTACCTGATCGCAGAAGAACCCTTCTCACTACAAGGTCAAAAGGCAGGAGTAAACCTGCTCGCAGAAGAATCTTTCTCAGTACAAGGTATAAAGGCTTGAGTAAACTTGCAAACAGAAGAACCCTTCTCAGTACAAGGTATAAAGTCTAGAGAAAACCTGCTCGCAGATGAACCCTATTCGTTTCAATGTATAAAGACTAAAGTAAACCTGCTTGCAGATGAACCCTTCTCAGTACAGGTATAAAGGTTAGAGTTAACCTGCCCTCAGAAGAACACTTCAAAGTACAAGGTATAAAGTCGAGAGTTAACCTGCTCGCAGAAGATTCCTTCTCAGTACAAGTTTTAAAGTGTGGAGTTAACTTGCTCGCAGAAGAACCCTTCTCAGTACAAGGTCGAAAGGCTGGAGTAAACCTGCTCGCAGAAGATCCCTTCTCATTTCAAGGTAGAAAAGCTAGAGTAAACCTGCTTGCAGAAGATCCCTTCTCGGTACAAGGTATAAAGGCTAGAGTTAACCTGCTCGCAGAAGAACCCTCCACAGTGTAAGGTACAAAGGCTAGAGTTAACCTGCTCAGAGAAGAACCCTTCTCAGTGTAAGGTACAAAGGCTAAAGTTAACCTGCTCGCAGAACAACCCTTCTCAGTGTAAGGTATAAAGCCTAGAGTTAACTTGCTCACAGAAGAACTCTTCTCAGTACAAGGAATAAAGTCTAGAGTAAACCTACTCGCAGAAGAACCTTCTCAGAAAAAGTTATAAAGGCTAGTGTCAACCTGCTCGCAGAAGAACCCTTCTCAGTGCAAGGTATAAAGTATAGATTAAACCTACTCGCAGAAGAACCCTTCTCAATGCAATGTATAAAGGATAGATTAAACCTGCTCGCAGAAGAACCCTTCTCAGTATAAGGTACAAAGGATAGATTAAACCTGCTCCCTGAATAACCCTTCTCAGTGCAAGGTATAAAGTCTAGTGTTAACCTGATCGCAGAAGAATCTTCTCAGTACAAGGTATAAAGGCTGGAGTAAACATGCTCGCTGATGAATCCTTCTCAGGATTTCGTATGAAGGCTAGACTAAACCTGCTCATAGAAGAATCCTGCTCGGTTCAAGGTATAAAGGCTAGTGTTAACCTGCTCGTAGAAGAATCCTGCTCGGTGCAAGGTACAAAGACAGGAGTTAACCTCCTCTCAGAAGAAACCTTCTCAGTGCAAGGAAGAAAGGCTAGAGTTAACCTGCTCGCAGTAGATCCCTTCTCAGTACAATGTATAAAGGCTAACGTAAACCTTCTCGCACATGAACCCTTCTCAGTACAAGGTATAAAGTCTACAGAGAACCTGCTCACAGAAGAACCCTTCTCGGTGCAAGGTATAAAGGCTTGAGTTAACCTGCTCACAGAAGAATCCTGCTCAGTGCAAGGTATAAAGACAGGAGTTAACCTGCTCTCAGAAGAACCCTTCTCAGTGCAAGGAAGAAAGGCTAGAGTTAACCACCTCGCAGATGATCCTTTCTCAGTACAATGTATAAAGGCTAATGTAAACCTGCTTGCCGAAGAACCCTTCTCAGTACAAGGTATAAAGGCTAGCGTTAACCTGCTCACTGAAGAACCCTTCTCAGTACAAATTATAAAGTCTAGAGAGAACGTGCTCGCAGAAGAACCTATCTCAGTACAAGTTATAAAGGCTAGAGTTAACCTGCTCGCAAAAGACCCCTTCTCACTACAATGTATAAAGGCTACAGTTAACCTGCTCACAGAAGAACTCTTCTGAGTACAAGGTATAAAGGCTAGAGAGAAGTGGCTCGCAGAAGAACCCTTCTAACTACAAGGTAGAAAGGCTAAAGTTTACCTGCTTGCAGAAGAACCCTTCTCAGTACAAGGTATAAAGGCTAGATTTTACCTGATCGCAGAAGAACCCTTCTCACTACAAGGTCAAAAGGCAGGAGTAAACCTGCTTGCAGAAGAATCCCTCTCAGTACAAGGTATAAAGGCATGAGTAAACTTGCGCACAGAAGAACCCTTCTCAGTACAAGGTATAAAGTCTAGAGAAAACCTGCTCGCAGATGAACCCTATTCGTTTCAAGGTATAAAGACTAAAGTAAACCTGCTTGCAGATGAACCCTTCTCAGTACAGGTATAAAGGTTAGAGTTAACCTGCCCTCAGAAGAACACTTCAAAGGACAAGGTATAAAGTCGAGAGTTAACCTGCTCGCAGAACATTCCTTCTCAGTACAAGTTTTAAAGTGTGGAGTTAACTTGCTCGCAGAAGAACCCTTCTCAGTGCAAGGTATAAAGGATAGATTAAACCTCCTCGCAGAAGAACCATTCTCAGTACAAGTTCTAAAGGCTGGAGTAAACATGCTCGCTGAAGAATCCTTCTCAGGACATCGTATAAAGGCTAGATGAAACCTGCTCGTAGAAGAACCCTTCTCGGTTCAAGGTATAAAGACTAAAGTAAACCTGCTTGCAGATGAACCCTTCTCAGTACAGGTATAAAGGTTAGAGTTAACCTGCCCTCAGATGAACACTTCTAAGTACAAAGTATAAAGTCGAGAGTTAACCTGCTCACAGAAGTTTCCTTCTCAGTAGAAGATCTAAAGTGTGGAGTTAACTTGCTCGCAGAAGAACCCTTCTCAGTACAAGGGATAAAGGCTAGAGTAAACCTGCTCACAGAAGAACCCTCCTCAGTGCAAGGTATAAAGGATAGATTAAACCTCCTCGCTGAAGAACCATTCTCAGTACAAATTCTAAAGGCTGGAGTAAACATGCTTGCTGAAAAATAATCTCAGGACATCGTATAAGGGCTAGATTAAACCTGCTCATAGAAGGTATAAAGGCTAGAGTTAACCTGCTCGCATAAGAATCCTTTTCGGTGCAAGGTATAAAGACAGGAGTTAAACTGCTCTCAGAAGAAACCTTCTCAGTGCAAGGAAGAAAGTCTAGTGTTAACCTGCTCGCAGAAGAGCCTTTCTCAGTACAATGTATAAAGGCTAACGTAAACCTTCTCGCACATGAACCCTTCTCAGTACAAGGTATAAAGGCTACAGAGAACCTGCTCACAGAAGAAACCTTCTCGGTGCAAGGTATAAAGGCTTGAGTTAACCTGCTCGCAGAAGAACGCTTCTCCGTACAAGGTAGAAAGGCTAGAGTTAACCTGCTCGCAGATGAACACATCTCAGTACAAGGTATAAAGGCTACAGAGAATCTGCTTGCAGAAGAACCCTTCTCAGTACAAGGTATAAAGGCTAGCGTTAATCTGCTCACTGAAGAACCCTTCTCAGTACAAGATATAAAATCGAGAGAGAACGTGCTCGCAGAAGAACAATTCTCAGTACAAGTTATAAAGGCTAGAGTTAACATGCTTGCAAAAGACCCCTTCTCACTACAATGTATAAAGGCTACAGTTTACCTGCTCACAGAAGAACTCTTCTGAGTACAAGGTATAAAGGGTAGAGAGAAGCGGCTCGCAGAAGAACCCTTCTAACTACAAGGTAGAAAGGCTAGAGTTTACCTGCTTGCAGAAGAACCATTCTCAGTACAAGGTATAAAAGCTAGATTTTACCTGCTCGCAGAAGAACCCTTCTCAGTGCAAGGTATAAAGTCTAGTGTTAACCTGATCGCAGAAGAACCTTCTTAGCACAAGGTATAAAGGCTAGAGTTAACCTGCTCACAGAAGAACCCTTCTCAGTGCAAGGTATAAAGTCTAGAGAAAACCTGCTCGCAGATGAACCCTATTCGTTTCAAGGTATAAAGACTAAAGTAAACCTGCTTGCAGATGAACCCTTGTCAGTACAGGTATAAAGGTTAGAGATAACCTGCCCTCAGAAGAACACTTCTAAGTACAAGGTATAAAGTCGAGAGTTAACCTGCTCACAGAAGATTCCTTCTCAGTAGAAGTTCTAAAGTGTGGAGTTAACTTGCTCGCAGAAGAACCCTTCTCAGGACATCGTATGAAAGCTAGATTAAGCCTGCTCGTAGAAGAAACCTTCTCGTTTCAAGGTATAAAGGCTAGAGTTAACCTGCTCGCAGAAGAATCCTGCTCAGTGCAAGGTATAAAGACAGGAGTTAACCAGCTCTCAGAAGAACCCTTCTCAGTGCAAGAAAAAAAGGCTAGAGTTAACCTGCTCGCGGATGAACCCTTCTTAGTACAAGGTATAAAGGCTACAGAGAACCTGCTTGCAGAAGAACCCTTCTCAGTACAAGGTATAAAGGCTCGTGTTAACCTGGTCACTGAAGAACCCTTCTCAGTACAAGATGTGAAGGCTAGAGAAAAGCGGCTCGCAGAAGAACCCTTCTAACTACAAGGTAGAAAGGCTAGAGTTTACCTGCTTGCAGAAGAACCCTTCTCAGTACAAGGTATAAAGACTAGATTTTACCTGCTCGCAGAAGAACCCTTCTCAGTATAAGGTATAAAGGCTAGATTTTACCTGATCGCAGAAGAACCCTTCTCACTACAAGGTCAAAAGGCAGGAGTAAATCTGCTCGCAGTAGAATCCTTCTCAGTACAAGGTATAAAGGCTTGAGTAAACTTGCTCACAGAAGAACCCTTCTCAGTACAAGGTATAAAGGCGAGTGTTAACCTGCTCACAGAAAGACCATTCTCAGCACAAGGTATAAAGGCAAGAGAAAATCTTCTCGCATGAACAACACTTCTCAGTAGCAGGTAGAAAGGCTAGAGTTAACCTGTTTGCAGACTAAATCATCTCAATGCAATGTACAAGGGCTAGAGTGAACTTGTTCACAGAAGATCCCTTCTCTTTTCAAGGTATAAAAGCTAGAGAGAACCTGCTCGCAGAAGAACCCTTCTCGGTGCAAGGTATAAAGGCTTGAGTTAACCTGTTCGCAAAAGAATCCAACTCAATGCAAGTTATAAAGGCGAGAGTAAACTTGCTCGCAGAAGAACCCTTCTCAGGACAAGGTATAAGAGCTAGAGTAAACCTGCTCGCAGAAAAACGCTTCTCACTACAAGGTCGAAAGGCAGGAGTAAACCTGCTCGCAGAAGAATCCTTCTCAGTACAAGGAATAAAGGCTAGAGTTAAACTGCTGTCAATAGAACGCTTCTCAGTGAAAGGTATAAAGGCTATAGAGAACCTGCTCGCAGAAGCACCCTTCTCAGGACATCGTATGAAAGCTAGATTAAGCCTGCTCGTAGAAGAAACCTTCTCGTTTCAAGGTATAAAGGCTAGAGTTAACCTGCTCGCAGAAGAATCCTGCTCAGTGCAAGGTATAAAGACAGGAGTTAACCAGCTCTCAGAAGAACCCTTCTCAGTGCAAGAAAAAAAGGCTAGAGTTAACCTGCTCGCGGATGAACCCTTCTTAGTACAAGGTATAAAGGCTACAGAGAACCTGCTTGCAGAAGAACCCTTCTCAGTACAAGGTATAAAGGCTCGTGTTAACCTGGTCACTGAAGAACCCTTCTCAGTACAAGATGTGAAGGCTACAGTTAACCTGCTCACAGAAGAACTCTTCTGAGTACAAGATATAAAGGCTAGAGAAAAGCGGCTCGCAGAAGAACCCTTCTAACTACAAGGTAGAAAGGCTAGAGTTTACCTGCTTGCAGAAGAACCCTTCTCAGTACAAGGTATAAAGACTAGATTTTACCTGCTCGCAGAAGAACCCTTCTCAGTATAAGGTATAAAGGCTAGATTTTACCTGATCGCAGAAGAACCCTTCTCACTACAAGGTCAAAAGGCAGGAGTAAATCTGCTCGCAGTAGAATCCTTCTCAGTACAAGGTATAAAGGCTTGAGTAAACTTGCTCACAGAAGAACCCTTCTCAGTACAAGGTATAAAGGCGAGTGTTAACCTGCTCACAGAAAGACCATTCTCAGCACAAGGTATAAAGGCAAGAGGAAATCTTCTCGCATGAACAACCCTTCTCAGTAGCAGGTAGAAAGGCTAGAGTTAACCTGTTTGCAGACTAAATCATCTCAATGCAATGTACAAGGGCTCGAGTGAACTTGTTCACAGAAGATCCCTTCTCTTTTCAAGGTATAAAAGCTAGAGAGAACCTGCTCGCAGAAGAACCCTTCTCGGTGCAAGGTATAAAGGCTTGAGTTAACCTGTTCGCAAAAGAATCCAACTCAATGCAAGTTATAAAGGCGAGAGTAAACTTGCTCGCAGAAGAACCCTTCTCAGGACAAGGTATAAAGGCTAGAGTAAACCTGCTCGCAGAAAAACGCTTCTCACTACAAGGTCGAAAGGCAGGAGTAAACCTGCTCGCAGAAGAATCCTTCTCAGTACAAGGAATAAAGGCTAGAGTTAAACTGCTGTCAATAGAACGCTTCTCAGTGAAAGGTATAAAGGCTATAGAGAACCTGCTCGCAGAAGCACCCTTCTCGGTGCAAGGTATAGAGCCTAGTAAAAACCTGCTCGCAGATGAACCCTACTCAGTTCAAGGTATAAAGGCTAAAGTAAACCTGCTTGCCAATGAACCCTTCTCAGTACTGAATAAAGGTTAGAGTTAACCTGCCCTCAGAAGAACACTTCTAAGTACAAGGTATAAAGTCTAGATTTAACCTGCTCACAGAAGATTCCTTCTCAGTACAAGTTCTAAAGTGAGGAGTTTACTTGCTCGCAGAAGAACCCTCCTCAGTACAAGGTATAAAGGCTAGATTAAACCTGCTCGCAGAAGAACCCCATCTCACTACAAGGTCAAAAGGCAGGAGTAAACCTGCTCGAAGAAGAAACCTTCTCAGTACAAGGTATAAAGAATAGAATAAACCTTCTCGCAGAAGAACCCTTCTCAGTGCAATGTATAAAGGATAGATTAAACCTGCTCGCAGAAGAACCCTTCTCAGTGCAAGGTATAAAGAATAGAATAAACCTACTCGCAGAAGAACCCTTCTCAGTGCAATTTATAAAGGATAGATTAAACCTGCTTGCAGAAGAACCCTTCTCAGTTCAAGGTACAAAGGATAGATTAATCCTGCTCCCTGAATAACCCTTTTCAGTACAAGGTATAAAGGCTAGAGTTAACCTGCCCTCAGAAGAACACTTCTAAGTACAAGGTATAATGTCGAGAGTTAACCTGCTCGCAGAAGATTCCTTCTCAGTAGAAGTTCAAAAGTGTGGAGTTAACTTGCTCGCAGAAGAAACCTTCTCAGTATAAGGTATAAAGGGTAGAGTAAACCTGCTCACAGAAGAACCCTTCTCAGTGCAAGTTCTAAAGGCTGCAGTAAACATGCTCGCTGAAGAATCCTTCTCAGGACATCGTTTCAAGGCTAGATTAAACCTGCTCGTAGAAGAACCCTTCTCGTTTCAAGGTATAAAGGCTAGAGTTAACCTGCTCGCAGAAGAATCCTGCTCAGTGCAAGGTATAAAGACAGGAGTTAACCTGTTATCAGAAGAAACCTCAGTGCAAAGAGGAAAGGCTAGAGTTAACCTGCTCGCATAAGATCCCTTCTCAGTACAAGGTATAAAGGCTAGAGTTAACCTGCTCGCAGTAGAACCTTTCTCAGGACAAGGTATGAAGGCTAGAGTTAACCTGCTCGCAGAAGAAAACTTCTCAGGACAAGGTATAAAAGCTAGACTTAACCTGCTCGCAGAAGAACCCTTCTGAGTACAAGTTATAAAGGCTAGAGAGAAGCGGCTTGCAGAAGAACCCTTCTAACTACAAGGTATAAAGGCTAGAGTTTCCCTGCTTGCAGAAGAACCCTTCTCAGTACAAGGTATAAAGGCTAGATTTTACCTGCTCGCAGCAGAACCCTTCTCAGTACAAGTTTTAAAGTGTGGAGTTAACTTCCTCGCAGAAGAACCCTTCTCAGTGCAAGGTAGAAAGGATAGATTGAACGTCCTTGCAGAAAAACCATTCTCAGTACAAGTTCTAAAGGCTGGTGTAAACTTGCTCGCCGAAGAAACCTTCTCAGGACATCGTACAAAGGCTAGATGAAACCTGCTCGTAGAAGAACCCTTCTCGGTTCAAGGTCTGCTCGCAGAAGAACCCTTCTCAGTACAGGTATAAAGGTTAGAGTTAACCTGCCCTCAGTAGAACACTTCTAAGTACAAGGTATAAAGTCGAGAGTTAACCTGCTCGCAGAAGATTCCTTCTCAGTACAAGTTCTAAAGTGTGGAGTTAACTTGCTCATAGAAGAACCCTTCTCAGTACAAGGTCGAAAGGCTGGAGTAAACCTGCTCGCAGAAGATCCCTTCTCATTTTAAGGTAGAAAAGCTAGAGAAAACCTGCTTGCTGAAGAATCCATCTCAGTACAAGGTGTAAAGGCTAGAGTAAACCTGCTCGCAGAAGATCCCTTCTCAGGACAAGGTATAAAGGCTAGAGTTAACCTGCTCGCAGAAGAAAACTTCTCAGGACAAGGTATAAAGGCTAGAGTTAACCTGCTCGCAGCAGAACCCTTCTCAGTGTAAGGTACAAAGGCTAGAGTTAACCTGCTCGGAGAAGAACCCTACTCAGTGTAAGGTATAAAGGCTAAAGTTAACCTGCTCGCAGAACAACTCTTCTCATGTAAGATATAAAGGCTTGAGTTAACCTGCTCACAGAAGAACCCTTCTCAGAGTAAGGTACAAAGGCTAGAGTTAACCTGATCGCAGAAGATACCTACTCAGGACAAGGTATAAAGGCTAGTGTTATCTTGCTTTAAGATGAACCCATCTCAGTGCAAGGTATAAAGGCTAGAGTGAACCTGGTCGCAGAAGAACCCTTCTCAGTACAAGGTCGAATGGCTGGAGTAAACCTGCTTGCAGAAGATCCCTTCTCAGTGTAATGTATAAAATCTAGAGTTAACCTGCTCGCAGAAGAACCCTTCACAGTACAAGGTATAAAGGCTAGTGTTATCTTGCTTTAAGATGAACCCATCTCGGTGCAAGGTATAAAAGCTAGAGTGAACCTGGTCGCAGAAGAACCCTTCTCAGTACAAGGTCGAAAGGCTGGAATTAACCTGCTCACAGAAGATCCCTTCTCATTTCAAGGTAGAAAAGCTAGAGTAAAACTGCTCGCAGAAGAATCCTTCTCAGTACAAGGTACAAAGGATAGATTAAACCTGCTCCCTGAATAACCCTTCTCAGTGCAAGGTATAAAGTCTAGTGTTAACCTGATCGCAGAAGAATCTTCTCAGTACAAGGTATAAAGGCTAGAGTTAACCTGCTCACAGAAGAACCCTTCTCAGTGCAAGGTATAAAGTCTAGAGAAAACCTGCTCGCAGATGAACCCTATTCGTTTCAAGGTATAAAGACTAAAGTAAACCTGCTTGCAGATGAACCCTTCTCAGTACAGGTATAAAGGTTAGAGTTAACCTGCCCTCAGAAGAACACTTCTAAGTACAAGGTATAAAGTCTAGAGTTAACCTGCTCGCAGAAGGTTCCTTCTCAGTAGAAGTTCTAAAGGGTGGAGTTAACTTGATCGCAGAAGAACCCTTCTCAGTACAAGGTCGAAAGGCTGGAGTAAACCTGCTCGCAGAAGATCCCTTCTCATTTCAAGGTAGAAAAGCTAGAGTAAACCTGCTTGCAGAAGATCCCTTCTCGGTACAAGGTATAATGGCTAGAGTTAACCTGCTCGCAGAAGAACCCTTCTCAGTGTAAGGTAGAAAGGCTAGAGTTAACCTGCTCGGAGAAGAACCCTTCTCAGTGTAAGGTACAAAGGCTAAAGTTAACCTGTTCGCAGAACAACCCTTCTCAGTGTAAGGTATAAAGTCTAGAGTTAACCTGCTCACAGAAGAACCCTTCTCAGTACAAGGTATAAAGTGTAGAATTAACCTGCTCGCAGAAGATTCCTTCTCAGTACATGGTCTAAAGGGTGGAGTTAACTTGATCACAGAAGAACCCTTCTCAGTACAAGGAATAAAGTCTAGAGTAAACCTGCTCGCAGAAGAAACTTCTCAGTGCAAGGTATAAAGGCTAGAGTTAACCTGCTCACAGAAGATTCCTTCTCAGTAGAAGTTCTAAAGTGTGGAGTTAACTTGCTCGCAGAAGAACCCTTCTCAGTACAAGGTATAAAGGCTGGAGTAATCCTGCTCGCAGAAGAACCCTTCTGAGTACAAGTTATAAAGGCTAGAGAGAAGCGGCTTGCAGAAGAACCCTTCTAACTACAAGGTATAAAGGCTAGAGTTTACCTGCTTGCAGAAGAACCCTTCTCAGTACAAGGTATAAAGGATAGATTAAACCTCCTCGCAGAAGAACCATTCTCAGTACAAGTTCTAAAGGCTGGAGTAAACATGCTCGCTGAAGAATCCTTCTCAGGACATCGTATGAAAGCTAGATTAAGCCTGCTCGTAGAAGAACATTTCTGGTTTCAAGGTATAAAGGCTAGAGTTAACCTGCTCGCAGAAGAATCCTTCTCAGGACATCGTATGAAAGCTAGATTAAGCCTGCTCGTAGAAGAAACCTTCTCGTTTCAAGGTATAAAGGCTAGAGTTAACCTGCTCGCAGAAGAATCCTGCTCAGTGCAAGGTATAAAGACAGGAGTTAACCAGCTCTCAGAAGAACCCTTCTCAGTGCAAGAAAAAAAGGCTAGAGTTAACCTGCTCGCAGATGAACCCTTCTTAGTACAAGTTATAAAGGCTACAGAGAACCTGCTTGCAGAAGAACCCTTCTCAGTACAAGGTATAAAGGCTCGTGTTAACCTGGTCACTGAAGAACCCTTCTCAGTACAAGATGTGAAGGCTACAGTTAACCTGCTCACAGAAGAACTCTTCTGAGTACAAGATATAAAGGCTAGAGAAAAGCGGCTCGCAGAAGAACCCTTCTAACTACAAGGTAGAAAGGCTAGAGTTTACCTGCTTGCAGAAGAACCCTTCTCAGTACAAGGTATAAAGACTAGATTTTACCTGCTCGCAGAAGAACCCTTCTCAGTATAAGGTATAAAGGCTAGATTTTACCTGATCGCAGAAGAACCCTTCTCACTACAAGGTCAAAAGGCAGGAGTAAACCTGCTCGCAGAAGAATCCTTCTCAGTACAAGGTATAAAGGCTTGAGTAAACTTGCTCACAGAAGAACCCTTCTCAGTACAAGGTATAAAGGCGAGCGTTAACCTGCTCACAGAAAGACCATTCTCAGTACAAGGTATAAAGGCAAGAGAAAATCTTCTCGCATGAAGAACCCTTCTCAGTAGCAGGTAGAAAGGCTAGAGTTAACCTGTTTGCAGAATAACCCATCTCAATGCAATGTACAAGGGCTAGAGTGAACTTGTTCACAGAAGATCCCTTCTCTTTTCAAGGTATAAAAGCTAGAGAGAACCTGCTCGCAGAAGAACCCTTCTCGGTGCAAGGTATAAAGGCTTGAGTTAACCTGTTCGCAAAAGAATCCAACTCAATGCAAGTTATAAAGGCGAGAGTAAACTTGTTCGCAGAAGAACCCTTCTCAGGACAAGGTATAAAGGCTAGAGTAAATCTGCTCGCAGAAAAACGCTTCTCACTACAAGGTCGAAATGCAGGAGTAAACCTGCTCGCAGAAGAATCCTTCTCAGTACAAGGAATAAAGGCTAGAGTTAAACTGCTGTCAATAGAACGCTTCTCAGTGAAAGGTATAAAGGCTATAGAGAACCTGCTCGCAGAAGCACCCTTCTCGGTGCAAGGTATAGAGGCTAGTAAAAACCTGCTCGCAGATGAACCCTACTCAGTTCAAGGTATAAAGGCTAAAGAGAACCTGCTTGCCCATGAACCCTTCTCAGTACAGGAATAAAGGTTAGAGTTAACCTGCCCTCAGAAGAACACTTCTAAGTACAAGGTATAAAGTCTAGATTTAACCTGCTCACAGAAGATTCCTTCTCAGTACAAGTTCTAAAGTGAGGAGTTTACTTGCTCGCAGAAGAACCTTCCTCAGTACAAGGTATAAAGACTAGATTAAACCTGCTCGCAGAAGAACCCCATCTCACTACAAGGTCAAAAGGCAGGAGTAAACCTGCTCGAAGAAGAAACCTTCTCAGTGCAAGGTATAAAGAATAGAATAAACCGACTCGCAGAAGAACCCTTCTCAGTGCAATTTATAAAGGATAGATTAAACCTGCTTGCAGAAGAACCCTTCTCAGTTCAAGGTACAAAGGATAGATTAATCCTGCTCCCTGAATAACCCTTTTCAGTGCAAGGTATAAAGTATAGAGTTAACCTGATCGCAGAAGATTCTTCTCAGTACAAGGTATAAAGGCTAGAGTTAACCTGCTCACAGAAGAACCCTTCTCAGTACAAGGTATAAAGTCAAGAGAAAACCTGCTCGCAGATGAACCATATTCGTTTCAAGGTATAAAGACTAAAATAAACCTGCTTACAGATGAACCCTTCTCAGTACAGGTATAAAGGTTAGAGTTAACCTGCCCTCAGAAGAACACTTCTAAGTACAAGGTATAAAGTCGAGAGTTAACCTGCTCGCAGAAGATTCCTTCTCAGTACAAGTTCTAAAGTGTGGAGTTAACTTGCTCGCAGAAGAACCCTTCTCAGTATAAGGTATAAAGGCTAGAGTAAACCTGCTCACAGAAGAAACCTTCTCAGTGCAAGTTATAAAGGAAAGATTAAACATCCTCGCAGAAGAACCATTCTCAGTACAAGTTCTAAAGGCTGCAGTAAACATGCTCGCTGAAGAATCCTTCTCAGGACATCGTTTCAAGGCTAGATTAAACCTGCTCGTAGAAGAACCCTTCTCGTTTCAAGGTATAAAGGCTAGAGTTAACCTGCTCGCAGAAGAATCCTGCTCTGTGCAAGGTATAAAGACAGGAGTTAACCTGTTATCAGAAGAAACCTCAGTGCAAAGAGAAAAGGCTAGAGTTAACCTGCTCGCATAAGATCCCTTCTCAGTACAATGTATAAAGGCTAACGTAAACCTTCTCGCACATGAACCCTTCTCAGTACAAGGTATAAAGGCTAGAGTTAACCTGCTCGCAGTAGAACCTTTCTCAGGACAAGGTATAAAGGCTAGAGTTAACCTGCTCGCAGAAGAAAACTTCTCAGGACAAGGTATATAGCCTAGAGTTAACCTGCTCGCAGAAGAAAACTTCTCAGGACAAGGTATAAAAGCAAGACTTAACCTGCTCGCAGAAGAACCCTTCTGAGTACAAGTTATAAAGGCTAGAGAGAAGCGGCTTGCAGAAGAACCCTTCTAACTACAAGGTATAAAGGCTAGAGTTTACCTGCTTGCAGAAGAACCCTTCTCAGTACAAGGTATAAAGGATAGATTGAACCTCGTTGCAGAAAAACCATTCTCAGTACAAGTTCTAAATGCTGGAGTAAACTTGCTCGCCGAAGAATCCTTCTCAGGACATCGTATAAAGGCTAGATGAAACCTGCTCGTAGAAGAACCCTTCTCGGTTCAAGGTCTGCTCACAGAAGAACCCTTCTCAGTACAGGTATAAAGGTTAGAGTTAACCTGCCCTCAGAAGAACACTTCTAAGTACAAGGTATAAAGTCGAGAGTTAACCTGCTCGCAAAAGATTCCTTCTCAGTACAAGTTCTAAAGTGTGGAGTTGACTTGCTCATAGAAGAACCCTTCTCAGTACAAGGTCGAAAGGCTGGAATAAACCTGCTCGCAGAAGATCCCTTCTCATTTTAAGGTAGAAAAGCTAGAGAAAACCTGCTTGCAGAAGAATCCATCTCAGTACAAGGTGTAAAGGCTAGAGTAAACCTGCTCGCAGAAGATCCCTTCTCAGGACAAGGTATAAAGGCTAGAGTTAACCTGCTCGCAGAAGAAAACTTCTCAGGACAAGGTATAAAGGCTAGAGTTAACCTGCTCGCAGAAGAACCCTTCTCAGTGTAAGGTACAAAGGCTAGAGTTAACCTGCTCTGAGAAGAACCCTTCTCAGTGTAAGGTATAAAGGCTAAAGTTAACCTGCTCGCAGAACAACCCTTCTCAGTGTAAGATATAAAGGCTTGAGTTAACCTGCTCACAGAAGAACCCTTCTCAGAGTAAGGTACAAAGGCTAGAGTTAAACTGATCGCAGAAGATACCTTCTCAGGACAAGGTATAAAGGCTAGTGTTATCTTGCTTTAAGATGAACCCATCTCAGTGCAAGGTATAAAGGCTAGAGTGAACCTGGTCGCAGAAGAACACTTCTCAGTACAAGGTCGAATGGCTGGAGTAAACCTGCTCGCGGAAGATCCCTTCTCAGTGTAATGTATAAAATCTAGAGTTAACCTGCTCGCAGAAGAACCCTTCACAGTACAAGGTATAAAGGCTAGTGTTATCTTGCTTTAAGATGAACCCATCTCGGTGCAAGGTATAAAAGCTAGAGTGAACCTGGTCGCAGAAGAACCCTTCTCAGTACAAGGTCGAAAGGCTGGAATAAACCTGCTCACAGAAGATCCCTTCTCATTTCAAGGTAGAAAAGCTAGAGTAAAACTGCTCGCAGAAGAATCCTTCTCAGTACAAGGTACAAAGGATAGATTAAACCTGCTCCCTGAATAACCCTTCTCAGTGCAAGGTATAAAGTCTAGTGTTAACCTGATCGCAGAAGAATCTTCTCAGTACAAGGTATAAAAGCTAGAGTTAACCTGCTCACAGAAGAACCCTTCTCAGTGCAAGGTATAAAGTCTAGAGAAAACCTGCTCGCAGATGAACCCTATTCGTTTCAAGGTATAAAGACTAAAGTAAACCTGCTTGCAGATGAACCCTTCTCAGTACAGGTATAAAGGTTAGAGTTAACCTGCCCTCAGAAGAACACTTCTAAGTACAAGGTATAAAGTCGAGAGTTAACCTGCTCGCAGAAGATTCCTTCTCAGTACAAGTTCTAAAGTGTGGAGTTAACTTGCTCATAGAAGAACCCTTCTCAGTACAAGGTCGAAAGGCTGGAGTAAACCTGCTCGCAGAAGATCCCTTCTCATTTTAAGGTAGAAAAGCTAGAGAAAACCTGCTTGCAGAAGAATCCATCTCAGTACAAGGTGTAAAGGCTAGAGTAAACCTGCTCGCAGAAGATCCCTTCTCAGGACAAGGTATAAAGGCTAGAGTTAACCTGCTCGCAGAAGAAAACTTCTCAGGACAAGGTATAAAGGCTAGAGTTAACCTGCTCGCAGAAGAACCCTTCTCAGTGTAAGGTACAAAGGCTAGAGTTAACCTGCTCGGAGAAGAACCCTTCTCAGTGTAAGGTATAAAGGCTAAAGTTAACCTGCTCGCAGAACAACCCTTCTCAGTGTAAGATATAAAGCTTGAGTTAACCTGCTCACAGAAGAACACTTCTCAGAGTAAGGTACAAAGGCTAGAGTTAACCTGATCGCAGAAGATACTTTCTCAGGACAAGGTATAAAGGCTAGTGTTATCTTGCTTTAAGATGAACCCATCTCAGTGCAAGGTATAAAGGCTAGAGTGAACCTGGTCGCAGAAGAACCCTTCTCAGTACAAGGTCGAATGGCTGGAGTAAACCTGCTCGCAGAAGATCCCTTCTCAGTGTAATGTATAAAATCTAGAGTTAACCTGCTCGCAGAAGAACCCTTCACAGTACAAGGTATAAAGGCTAGTGTTATCTTGCTTTAAAATGAACCCATCTAGGTGCAAGGTATAAAAGCTAGAGTGAACCTGGTCGCAGAAGAACCCTTCTCAGTACAAGGTCGAAAGGCTGGAATAAACCTGCTCGCAGAAGATCCCTTCTCATTTCAAGGTAGAAAAGCTAGAGTAAAACTGCTCGCAGAAGAATCCTTCTCAGTACAAGGTACAAAGGATAGATTAAACCTGCTCCCTGAATAACCCTTCTCAGTGCAAGGTATAAAGTCTAGTGTTAACCTGATCGCAGAAGAATCTTCTCAGTACAAGGTATAAAGGCTAGAGTTAACCTGCTCACAGAAGAACCCTTCTCAGTGCAAGGTATAAAGTCTAGAGAAAACCTGCTCGCAGATGAACCCTATTCGTTTCAAGGTATAAAGACTAAAGTAAACCTGCTTGCAGATGAACCCTTCTCAGTACAGGTATAAAGGTTAGAGTTAACCTGCCCTCAGAAGAACACTTCTAAGTACAAGGTATAAAGTCGAGAGTTAACCTGCTCACAGAAGATTCCTTCTCAGTAGAAGTTCTAAAGTGTGGAGTTAACTTGCTCGCAGAAGAACCCTTCTCAGTACAAGGTATAAAGGCTAGAGTAAACCTGCTCACAGAAGATCCCTTCTCAGTGCAAGGTATAAAGGATAGATTAAACCTCCTCGCAGATGAACCATTCTCAGTACAAGTTCTAAAGGCTGGAGTAAACATGCTCGCTGAAGAATCCTTCTCAGGACATCGTATGAAAGCTAGATTAAGCCTGCTCGTAGAAGAACATTTCTCGTTTCAAGGTATAAAGGCTAGAGTTAACCTGCTCACAGAAGAATCCTTCTCAGGACATCGTATGAAAGCTAGATTAAGCCTGCTCGTAGAAGAAACCTTCACGTTTCAAGGTATAAAGGCTAGAGTTAACCTGCTCGCAGAAGAATCCTGCTCAGTGCAAGGTATAAAGACAGGAGTTAACCAGCTCTCAGAAGAACCCTTCTCAGTGCAAGAAAAAAAGGCTAGAGTTAACCTGCTCGCAGATGAACCCTTCTTAGTACAAGGTATAAAGGCTACAGAGAACCTGCTTGCAGAAGAACCCTTCTCAGTACAAGGTATAAAGGCTCGTGTTAACCTGGTCACTGAAGAACCCTTCTCAGTACAAGATGTGAAGGCTCCAGTTAACCTGCTCACAGAAAGACCATTCTCAGTACAAGGTATAAAGGCAAGAGAAAATCTTCTCGCATGAAGAACCCTTCTCAGTAGCAGGTAGAAAGGCTAGAGTTAACCTGTTTGCAGAATAACCCATCTCAATGCAATGTACAAGGGCTAGAGTGAACTTGTTCACAGAAGATCCCTTCTCTTTTCAAGGTATAAAAGCTAGAGAGAACCTGCTCGCAGAAGAACCCTTCTCGGTGCAAGGTATAAAGGCTTGAGTTAACCTGTTCGCAAAAGAATCCAACTCAATGCAAGTTATAAAGGCGAGAGTAAACTTGCTCGCAGAAGAACCCTTCTCAGGACAAGGTATAAAGTCTAGAGTAAACCTGCTCGCAGAAAAACGCTTCTCACTACAAGGTCGAAAGGCAGGAGTAAACCTGCTCGCAGAAGAACCATTCTCAGTACAAGTTCTAAAGGCTGGAGTAAACATGCTCGCTGAAGAATCCTTCTCAGGACATCGTATGAAAGCTAGATTAAGCCTGCTCGTAGAAGAACATTTCTCGTTTCAAGGTAGAAAGGCTAGAGTTAACCTGCTCGCAGAAGAATCCTGCTCAGTGCAAGGTATAAAGACAGGAGTTAACCTGCTCTCAGAATAACCCTTCTCAGTGCAAGGAAGAAAGGCCAGAGTTAACCTGCTCGCAGATGAACACTTCCCAGTACAAGGTATAAAGGCAACAGAGAATCTGCTTGCAGAAGAACCCTTCTCAGTACAAGGTATAAAGGCTAGCGTTAACCTGCTCACTGAAGAACCCTTCTCAGTACAAGATATAAAATCGAGAGAGAACGTGCTCGCAGAAGAACAATTCTCAGTACAAGTTATAAAGGCTAGAGTTAACATGCTTGCAAAAGACCCCTTCTCACTACAATGTATAAAGGCTACAGTTTACCTGCTCACAGAAGATCTCTTCTGAGTACAAGGTATAAAGGGTAGAGAGAAGCGGATCGCAGAAGAACCCTTCTAACTACAAGGTAGAAAGGCTAGAGTTTACCTGCTTGCAGAAGAACCCTTCTCAGTACAAGGTATAAAAGCTAGATTTTACCTGCTCGCAGAAGAACCCTTCTCAGTGCAAGGTATAAAGTCTAGTGTTAACCTGATCGCAGAAGAACCTTCTTAGCACAAGGTATAAAGGCTAGAGTTAACCTGCTCACAGAAGAACCCTTCTCAGTGCAAGGTATAAAGTCTAGAGAAAACCTGCTCGCAGATGAACCCTATTCGTTTCAAGGTATAAAGACTAAAGTAAACCTGCTTGCAGATGAACCCTTCTCAGTACAGGTATAAAGGTTAGAGTTAACCTGCCCTCAGAAGAACACTTCTAAGTACAAGGTATAAAGTCGAGAGTTAACCTGCTCACAGAAGATTCCTTCTCAGTAGAAGTTCTAAAGTGTGGAGTTAAATTGCTCGCAGAAGAACCCTTCTCAGTACAAGGTATAAAGGCTAGAGTAAACCTGCTCACAGAAGATCCATTGTCAGTGCAAGGTATAAAGGATAGATTAAACCTCCTCGCAGAAGAACCATTCTCAGTACAAGTTCTAAAGGCTGGAGTAAACATGCTCGCTGAAGAATCCTTCTCAGGACATCGTATGAAAGCTAGATTAAGCCTGCTCGTAGAAGAACATTTCTCGTTTCAAGGTATAAAGGCTAGAGTTAACCTGCTCGCAGAAGAATCCTTCTCAGGACATCGTATGAAAGCTAGATTAAGCCTGCTCGTAGAAGAAACCTTCTCGTTTCAAGGTATAAAGGCTAGAGTTAACCTGCTCGCAGAAGAATCCTGCTCAGTGCAAGGTATAAAGACAGGAGTTAACCAGCTCTCAGAAGAACCCTTCTCAGTGCAAGAAAAAAAGGCTAGAGTTAACCTGCTCGCAGATGAACCCTTCTTAGTACAAGGTATAAAGGCTACAGAGAATCTGCTTGCAGAAGAACCCTTCTCAGCACAAGGTATAAAGGCAAGAGAAAATCTTCTCGCATGAAGAACCCTTCTCAGTAGCAGGTAGAAAGGCTAGAGTTAACCTGTTTGCAGAATAAATCATCTCAATGCAATG
This sequence comes from Narcine bancroftii, assembly GCF_036971445.1. Taxonomy (NCBI): domain Eukaryota; kingdom Metazoa; phylum Chordata; class Chondrichthyes; order Torpediniformes; family Narcinidae; genus Narcine; species Narcine bancroftii. The sequence goes on from NC_091471.1 coordinate 10,508,201, forward strand.
TACAAGGGCTAGAGTGAACTTGTTCACAGAAGATCCCTTCTCTTTTCAAGCTATAAAAGCTAGAGAGAACCTGTTCGCAGAAGAGCCCTTCTCGGTGGAAGGTATAAAGGCTTGAGTTAACCTGTTCGCAAAAGAATCCAACTCAATGCAAGTTATAAAGGCGAGAGTAAACTTGCTCGCAGAAGAACCCTTCTCAGGACAAGGTATAAAGGCTAGAGTAAACCTGCTCGCAGAAAAACGCTTCTCACTACAAGGTCGAAAGGCAGGAGTAAACCTGCTCGCAGAAGAATCCTTCTCAGTACAAGGAATAAAGGCTAGAGTTAAACTGCTGTCAATAGAACGCTTCTCAGTGAAAGGTATAAAGGCTATAGAGAACCTGCTCGCAGAAGCACCCTTCTCGGTGCAAGGTATAGAGCCTAGTAAAAACCTGCTCGCAGATGAACCCTTCTCAGTACAGGTATAAAGGTTAGAGTTAACCTGCCCTCAGAAGAACACTTCTAAGTACAAGGTATAAAGTCGAGAGTTAACCTGCTCACAGAAGATTCCTTCTCAGTAGAAGTTCTAAAGTGTGGAGTTAAATTGCTCGCAGAAGAACCCTTCTCAGTACAAGGTATAAAGGCTAGAGTAAACCTGCTCACAGAAGATCCATTGTCAGTGCAAGGTATAAAGGATAGATTAAACCTCCTCGCAGAAGAACCATTCTCAGTACAAGTTCTAAAGGCTGGAGTAAACATGCTCGCTGAAGAATCCTTCTCAGGACATCGTATGAAAGCTAGATTAAGCCTGCTCGTAGAAGAACATTTCTCGTTTCAAGGTATAAAGGCTAGAGTTAACCTGCTCGCAGAAGAATCCTTCTCAGGACATCGTATGAAAGCTAGATTAAGCCTGCTCGTAGAAGAAACCTTCTCGTTTCAAGGTATAAAGGCTAGAGTTAACCTGCTCGCAGAAGAACCCTTCTAACTACAAGGTAGAAAGGCTAGAGTTTACCTGCTTGCAGAAGAACCCTTCTCAGTACAAGGTATAAAGACTAGATTTTACCTGCTCGCAGAAGAACCCTTCTCAGTATAAGGTATAAAGGCTAGATTTTACCTGATCGCAGAAGAACCCTTCTCACTACAAGGTCAAAAGGCAGGAGTAAACCTGCTCGCAGTAGAATCCTTCTCAGTACAAGGTATAAAGGCTTGAGTAAACTTGCTCACAGAAGAACCCTTCTCAGTACAAGGTATAAAGGCAAGTGTTAACCTGCTCACAGAAAGACCATTCTCAGCACAAGGTATAAAGGCAAGAGAAAATCTTCTCGCATGAAGAACCCTTCTCAGTAGCAGGTAGAAAGGCTAGAGTTAACCTGTTTGCAGAATAAATCATCTCAATGCAATGTACAAGGGCTAGAGTGAACTTGTTCACAGAAGATCCCTTCTCTTTTCAAGGTATAAAAGCTAGAGAGAACCTGCTCGCAGAAGAGCCCTTCTCGGTGGAAGGTATAAAGGCTTGAGTTAACCTGTTCGCAAAAGAATCCAACTCAATGCAAGTTATAAAGGCGAGAGTAAACTTGCTCGCAGAAGAACCCTTCTCAGGACAAGGTATAAAGGCTAGAGTAAACCTGCTCGCAGAAAAACGCTTCTCACTACAAGGTCGAAAGGCAGGAGTAAACCTGCTCGCAGAAGAATCCTTCTCAGTACAAGGAATAAAGGCAAGAGTTAAACTGCTGTCAATAGAACGCTTCTTAGTGAAAGGTATAAAGGCTATAGAGAACCTGCTCGCAGAAGCACCCTTCTCGGTGCAAGGTATAGAGCCTAGTAAAAACCTGCTCGCAGATGAACCCTACTCAGTTCAAGGTATAAAGGCTAAAGTAAACCTGCTTGCCCATGAACCCTTCTCAGTACTGAATAAATGTTAGAGTTAACCTGCCCTCAGAAGAACACTTCTAAGTACAAGGTATAAAGTCTAGATTTAACCTGCTCACAGAAGATTCCTTCTCAGTACAAGTTCTAAAGTGAGGAGTTTACTTGCTCGCAGAAGAACCCTCCTCAGTACAAGGTATAAAGGCTAGATTAAATCTGCTCGCAGAAGAACCCCATCTCACTACAAGGTCAAAAGGCAGGAGTAAACCTGCTCGAAGAAGAAACCTTCTCAGTACAAGGTATAAAGAATAGAATAAACCTTCTCGCAGAAGAACCCTTCTCAGTGCAATGTATAAAGGATAGATTAAACCTGCTCGCAGAAGAACCCTTCTCAGTGCAAGGTATAAAGAATAGAATAAACCTACTCGCAGAAGAACCCTTCTCAGTGCAATTTATAAAGGATAGATTAAACCTGCTTGCAGAAGAACCCTTCTCAGTTCAAGGTACAAAGGATAGATTAATCCTGCTCCCTGAATAACCCTTTTCAGTGCAAGGTATAAAGTCTAGAGTTAACCTGATCGCAGAAGATTCTTCTCAGTACAAGGTATAAAGGCTAGAGTTAACCTGCCCTCAGAAGAACACTTCTAAGTACAAGGTATAATGTCGAGAGTTAACCTGCTCGCAGAAGATTCCTTCTCAGTAGAAGTTCTAAAGTGTGGAGTTAACTTGCTCGCAGAAGAAACCTTCTCAGTATAAGGTATAAAGGGTAGAGTAAACCTGCTCACAGAAGAACCCTTCTCAGTGCAAGTTATAAAGGATAGATTAAACATCCTCGCAGAAGAACCATTCTCAGTACAAGTTCTAAAGGCTGCAGTAAACATGCTCGCTGAAGAATCCTTCTCAGGACATCGTTTCAAGGCTAGATTAAACCTGCTCGTAGAAGAACCCTTCTCGTTTCAAGGTATAAAGGCTAGAGTTAACCTGCTCGCAGAAGAATCCTGCTGAGTGCAAGGTATAAAGACAGGAGTTAACCTGTTATCAGAAGAAACCTCAGTGCAAAGAGGAAAGGCTAGAGTTAACCTGCTCGCATAAGATCCCTTCTCAGTACAATGTATAAAGGCTAACGTAAACCTTCTCGCACATGAACCCTTCTCAGTACAAGGTATAAAGGCTAGAGTTAACCTGCTCGCAGAAGAAAACTTCTCAGGACAAGGTATAAATCTAGACTTAACCTGCTCGCAGAAGAACCCTTCTGAGTACAAGTTATAAAGGCTAGAGAGAAGCGGCTTGCAGAAGAACCCTTCTAACTACAAGGTATAAAGGCTAGAGTTTACCTGCTTGCAGAAGAACCCTTCTCAGTACAAGGTATAAAGGCTAGATTTTACCTGCTTGCAGCAGAACCCTTCTCAGTACAAGTTTTAAAGTGTGGAGTTAACTTCCTCGCAGAAGAACCCTTCTCAGTGCAAGGTAGAAAGGATAGATTGAACCTCCTTGCAGAAAAACCATTCTCAGTACAAGTTCTAAAGGCTGGTGTAAACTTGCTCGCCGAAGAAACCTTCTCAGGACATCGTATAAAGGCTAGATGAAACCTGCTCGTAGAAGAACCCTTCTCGGTTCAAGGTCTGCTCGCAGAAGAACCCTTCTCAGTACAGGTATAAAGGTTAGAGTTAACCTGCCCTCAGTAGAACACTTCTAAGTACAAGGTATAAAGTCGAGAGTTAACCTGCTCGCAGAAGATTCCTTCTCAGTACAAGTTCTAAAGTGTGGAGTTAACTTGCTCATAGAAGAACCCTTCTCAGTACAAGGTTGAAAGGCTGGAGTAAACCTGCTCGCAGAAGATCCCTTCTCATTTTAAGGTAGAAAAGCTAGAGAAAACCTGCTTGCTGAAGTATCCATCTCAGTACAAGGTGTAAAGGCTAGAGTAAACCTGCTCGCAGAAGATCCCTTCTCAGGACAAGGTATAAAGGCTAGAGTTAACCTGCTCGCAGAAGAAAACTTCTCAGGACAAGGTACAAAGGCTAGAGTTAACCTGCTCGGAGAAGAACCCTTCTCAGTGTAAGGTATAAAGGCTAAAGTTAACCTGCTCGCAGAACAACCCTTCTCATGTAAGATATAAAGGCTTGAGTTAACCTGCTCACAGAAGAACCCTTCTCAGAGTAAGGTACAAAGGCTAGAGTTAACCTGATCGCAGAAGATACCTACTCAGGACAAGGTATAAAGGCTAGTGTTATCTTGCTTTAAGATGAACCCATCTCAGTGCAAGGTATAAAGGCTAGAGTGAACCTGGTCGCAGAAGGACCCTTCTCAGTACAAGGTCGAATGGCTGGAGTAAACCTGCTCGCAGAAGATCCCTTCTCAGTGTAATGTATAAAATCTAGAGTTAACCTGCTCGCAGAAGAACCCTTCACAGTACAAGGTATAAAGGCTAGTGTTATCTTGCTTTAAGATGAACCCATCTCGGTGCAAGGTATAAAAGCTAGAGTGAACCTGGTCGCAGAAGAACCCTTCTCAGTACATGGTCGAAAGGCAGGAATTAACCTGCTCACAGAAGATCCCTTCTCATTTCAAGGTAGAAAAGCTAGAGTAAAACTGCTCGCAGAAGAATCCTTCTCAGTACAAGGTACAAAGGATAGATGAAACCTGCTCCCTGAATAACCCTTCTCAGTGCAAGGTATAAAGTCTAGTGTTAACCTGATCGCTGAAGAATCTTCTCAGTACAAGGTATAAAGGCTAGAGTTAACCTGCTCACAGAAGAATCCTTCTCAGTGCAAGGTATAAAGTCTAGAGAAAACCAGCTCGCAGATGAACCCTATTCGTTTCAAGGTATAAAGACTAAAGTAAACCTGCTTGCAGATGAACCCTTCTCAGTACAGGTATAAAGGTTAGAGTTAACCTGCCCTCAGAAGAACACTTCTAAGTACAAGGTATAAAGTCGAGAGTCAACCTGCTCACAGAAGATTCCTTCTCAGTAGAAGTTCTAAAGTGTGGAGTTAACTTGCTCGCAGAAGAACCCTTCTCAGTACAAGGTATAAAGGCTAGAGTAAACCTGCTCACAGAAGATCCCTTCTCAGTGCAAGGTATAAAGGATAGATTAAACCTCCTCGCAGAAGAACCATTCTCAGTACAAGTTCTAAAGGCTGGAGTAAACATGCTCGCTGAAGAATCCTTCTCAGGACATCGTATGAAAGCTAGATTAAGCCTGCTCGTAGAAGAACATTTCTCGTTTCAAGGTATAAAGGCTAGAGTTAACCTGCTCGCAGAAGAATCCTTCTCAGGACATCGTATGAAAGCTAGATTAAGCCTGCTCGTAGAAGAACATTTCTCGTTTCAAGGTATAAAGGCTAGAGTTAACCTGCTCGCAGAAGAATCCTTCTCAGGACATCGTATGAAAGCTAGATTAAGCCTGCTCGTAGAAGAAACCTTCTCATTTCAAGGTATAAAGGCTAGAGTTAACCTGCTCGCAGAAGAATCCTGCTCAGTGCAAGATATAAAGACAGTAGTTAACCAGCTCTCAGAAGAACCCTTCTCAGTGCAAGAAAAAAAGGCTAGAGTTAACCTGCTCGCAGATGAACCCTTCTTAGTACAAGGTATAAAGGCTACAGAGAACCTGCTTGCAGAAGAACCCTTCTCAGTACAAGGTATAAAGGCTCGTGTTAACCTGGTCACTGAAGAACCCTTCTCAGTACAAGATGTGAAGGCTACAGTTAACCTGCTCACAGAAGAACTCTTCTGAGTACAAGATATAAAGGCTAGAGAAAAGCGGCTCGCAGAAGAACCCTTCTAACTACAAGGTATAAAGACTAGATTTTACCTGCTCGCAGAAGAACCCTTCTCAGTATAAGGTATAAAGGCTAGATTTTACCTGATCGCAGAAGAACCCTTCTCACTACAAGGTCAAAAGGCAGGAGTAAACCTGCTCGCAGATGAACCCTACTCAGTTCAAGGTATAAAGGCTAAAGTAAACCTGCTTGCCCATGAACCCTTCTCAGTACTGAATAAATGTTAGAGTTAACCTGCCCTCAGAAGAACACTTCTAAGTACAAGGTATAAAGTCTAGATTTAACCTGCTCACAGAAGATTCCTTCTCAGTACAAGTTCTAAAGTGAGGAGTTTACTTGCTCGCAGAAGAACCCTCCTCAGTACAAGGTATAAAGGCTAGATTAAATCTGCTCGCAGAAGAACCCCATCTCACTACAAGGTCAAAAGGCAGGAGTAAACCTGCTCGAAGAAGAAACCTTCTCAGTACAAGGTATAAAGAATAGAATAAACCTTCTCGCAGAAGAACCCTTCTCAGTGCAATGTATAAAGGATAGATTAAACCTGCTCGCAGAAGAACCCTTCTCAGTGCAAGGTATAAAGAATAGAATAAACCTACTCGCAGAAGAACCCTTCTCAGTGCAATTTATAAAGGATAGATTAAACCTGCTTGCAGAAGAACCCTTCTCAGTTCAAGGTACAAAGGATAGATTAATCCTGCTCCCTGAATAACCCTTTTCAGTGCAAGGTATAAAGTCTAGAGTTAACCTGATCGCAGAAGATTCTTCTCAGTACAAGGTATAAAGGCTAGAGTTAACCTGCCCTCAGAAGAACACTTCTAAGTACAAGGTATAATGTCGAGAGTTAACCTGCTCGCAGAAGATTCCTTCTCAGTAGAAGTTCTAAAGTGTGGAGTTAACTTGCTCGCAGAAGAAACCTTCTCAGTATAAGGTATAAAGGGTAGAGTAAACCTGCTCACAGAAGAACCCTTCTCAGTGCAAGTTATAAAGGATAGATTAAACATCCTCGCAGAAGAACCATTCTCAGTACAAGTTCTAAAGGCTGCAGTAAACATGCTCGCTGAAGAATCCTTCTCAGGACATCGTTTCAAGGCTAGATTAAACCTGCTCGTAGAAGAACCCTTCTCGTTTCAAGGTATAAAGGCTAGAGTTAACCTGCTCGCAGAAGAATCCTGCTGAGTGCAAGGTATAAAGACAGGAGTTAACCTGTTATCAGAAGAAACCTCAGTGCAAAGAGGAAAGGCTAGAGTTAACCTGCTCGCATAAGATCCCTTCTAAGTACAATGTATAAAGGCTAACGTAAACCTTCTCGCACATGAACCCTTCTCAGTACAAGGTATAAAGGCTAGAGTTAACCTGCTCGCAGTAGAACCTTTCTCAGGACAAGGTATAAAGGCTAGAGTTAACCTGCTCGCAGAATAAAACTTCTCAGGACAAGGTATAAAGGCTAGAGTTAACCTGCTCGCAGAAGAAAACTTCTCAGGACAAGGTATAAAAGCTAGACTTAACCTGCTCGCAGAAGAACCCTTCTGAGTACAAGTTATAAAGGCTAGAGAGAAGCGGCTTGCAGAAGAACCCTTCTAACTACAAGGTATAAAGGCTAGAGTTTACCTGCTTGCAGAAGAACCCTTCTCAGTACAAGGTATAAAGGCTAGATTTTACCTGCTTGCAGCAGAACCCTTCTCAGTACAAGTTTTAAAGTGTGGAGTTAACTTCCTCGCAGAAGAACCCTTCTCAGTGCAAGGTAGAAAGGATAGATTGAACCTCCTTGCAGAAAAACCATTCTCAGTACAAGTTCTAAAGGCTGGTGTAAACTTGCTCGCCGAAGAAACCTTCTCAGGACATCGTATAAAGGCTAGATGAAACCTGCTCGTAGAAGAACCCTTCTCGGTTCAAGGTCTGCTCGCAGAAGAACCCTTCTCAGTACAGGTATAAAGGTTAGAGTTAACCTGCCCTCAGTAGAACACTTCTAAGTACAAGGTATAAAGTCGAGAGTTAACCTGCTCGCAGAAGATTCCTTCTCAGTACAAGTTCTAAAGTGTGGAGTTAACTTGCTCATAGAAGAACCCTTCTCAGTACAAGGTCGAAAGGCTGGAGTAAACCTGCTCGCAGAAGATCCCTTCTCATTTTAAGGTAGAAAAGCTAGAGAAAACCTGCTTGCTGAAGTATCCATCTCAGTACAAGGTGTAAAGGCTAGAGTAAACCTGCTCGCAGAAGATCCCTTCTCAGGACAAGGTATAAAGGCTAGAGTTAATCTGCTCGCAGAAGAAAACTTCTCAGGACAAGGTATAAAGGCTAGAGTTAACCTGCTCGCAGAAGAACCCTTCTCAGTGTAAGGTACAAAGGCTAGAGTTAACCTGCTCGGAGAAGAACCCTTCTCAGTGTAAGGTATAAAGGCTAAAGTTAACCTGCTCGCAGAACAACCCTTCTCATGTAAGATATAAAGGCTTGAGTTAACCTGCTCACAGAAGAACCCTTCTCAGAGTAAGGTACAAAGGCTAGAGTTAACCTGATCGCAGAAGATACCTACTCCGGACAAGGTATAAAGGCTAGTGTTATCTTGCTTTAAGATGAACCCATCTCGGTGCAAGGTATAAAAGCTAGAGTGAACCTGGTCGCAGAAGAACCCTTCTCAGTACAAGGTCGAAAGGCAGGAATTAACCTGCTCACAGAAGATCCCTTCTCATTTCAAGGTAGAAAAGCTAGAGTAAAACTGCTCGCAGAAGAATCCTTCTCAGTACAAGGTACAAAGGATAGATTAAACCTGCTCCCTGAATAACCCTTCTCAGTGCAAGGTATAAAGTCTAGTGTTAACCTGCTCACAGAAGAACCCTTCTCAGTGCAAGGTATAAAGTCTAGAGAAAACCAGCTCGCAGATGAACCCTATTCGTTTCAAGGTATAAAGACTAAAGTAAACCTGCTTGCAGATGAACCCTTCTCAGTACAGGTATAAAGGTTAGAGTTAACCTGCCCTCAGAAGAACACTTCTAAGTACAAGGTATAAAGTCGAGAGTCAACCTGCTCACAGAAGATTCCTTCTCAGTAGAAGTTCTAAAGTGTGGAGTTAACTTGCTCGCAGAAGAACCCTTCTCAGTACAAGGTATAAAGGCTAGAGTAAACCTGCTCACAGAAGATCCCTTCTCAGTGCAAGGTATAAAGGATAGATTAAACCTCCTCGCAGAAGAACCATTCTCAGTACAAGTTCTAAAGGCTGGAGTAAACATGCTCGCTGAAGAATCCTTCTCAGGACATCGTATGAAAGCTAGATTAAGCCTGCTCGTAGAAGAACATTTCTCGTTTCAAGGTATAAAGGCTAGAGTTAACCTGCTCGCAGAAGAATCCTTCTCAGGACATCGTATGAAAGCTAGATTAAGCCTGCTCGTAGAAGAACATTTCTCGTTTCAAGGTATAAAGGCTAGAGTTAACCTGCTCGCAGAAGAATCCTTCTCAGGACATCGTATGAAAGCTAGATTAAGCCTGCTCGTAGAAGAAACCTTCTCGTTTCAAGGTATAAAGGCTAGAGTTAACCTGCTCGCAGAAGAATCCTGCTCAGTGCAAGATATAAAGACAGTAGTTAACCATCTCTCAGAAGAACCCTTCTCAGTGCAAGAAAAAAAGGCTAGAGTTAACCTGCTCGCAGATGAACCCTTCTTAGTACAAGGTATAAAGGCTACAGAGAACCTGCTTGCAGAAGAACCCTTCTCAGTACAAGGTATAAAGGCTCGTGTTAACCTGGTCACTGAAGAACCCTTCTCAGTACAAGATGTGAAGGCTACAGTTAACCTGCTCACAGAAGAACTCTTCTGAGTACAAGATATAAAGGCTAGAGAAAAGCGGCTCGCAGAAGAACCCTTCTAACTACAAGGTAGAAAGGCTAGAGTTTACCTGATTGCAGAAGAACCCTTCTCAGTACAAGGTATAAAGACTAGATTTTACCTGCTCGCAGAAGAACCCTTCTCAGTACAAGGTATAAAGGCGAGCGTTAACCTGCTCACAGAAAGACCATTCTCAGTACAAGGTATAAAGGCAAGAGAAAATCTTCTCGCATGAAGAACCCTTCTCAGTAGCAGGTAGAAAGGCTAGAGTTAACCTGTTTGCAGAATAACCCATCTCAATGCAATCTACAAGGGCTAGAGTGAACTTGTTCACAGAAGATCCCTTCTCTTTTCAAGGTATAAAAGCTAGAGAGAACCTGCTCGCAGAAGAACCCTTCTCGGTGCAAGGTATAAAGGCTTGAGATAACCTGTTCGCAAAAGAATCCAACTCAATGCAAGTTATAACGGCGAGAGTAAACTTGCTCGCAGAAGAACCCTTCTCAGGACAAGGTATAAAGGCTAGAGTAAACCTGCTCGCAGAAAAACGCTTCTCACAACAAGGTCGAAAGGCAGGAGTAAACCTGCTCGCAGAAGAATCCTTCTCAGTACAAGGAATAAAGGCTAGAGTTAAACTGCTGTCAATAGAACGCTTCTCAGTGAAAGGTATAAAGGCTATAGAGAACCTGCTCGCAGAAGCACCCTTCTAGGTGCAAGGTATAGAGGCTAGTAAAAACCTGCTCGCAGATGAACCCTACTCAGTTCAAGGTATAAAGGCTAAAGTAAACCTGCTTGCCCATGAACCCTTCTCAGTACAGGAATAAAGGTTAGAGTTAACCTGCCCTCAGAAGAACACTTCTAAGTACAAGGTATAAAGTCTAGATTTAACCTGCTCACAGAAGATTCCTTCTCAGTACAAGTTCTAAAGTGAGGAGTTTACTTGCTCGCAGAAGAACCTTCCTCAGTACAAGGTATAAAGACTAGATTAAACCTGCTCGCAGAAGAACCCCATCTCACTACAAGGTCAAAAGGCAGGAGTAAACCTGCTCGAAGAAGAAACCTTCTCAGTGCAAGGTATAAAGAATAGAATAAACCGACTCGCAGAAGAACCCTTCTCAGTGCAATTTATAAAGGATAGATTAAACCTGCTTGCAGAAGAACCCTTCTCAGTTCAAGGTACAAAGGATAGATTAATCCTGCTCCCTGAATAACCCTTTTCAGTGCAAGGTATAAAGTATAGAGTTAACCTGATCGCAGAAGATTCTTCTCAGTACAAGGTATAAAGGCTAGAGTTAACCTGCTCACAGAAGAACCCTTCTCAGTAAAAGGTATAAAGTCTAGAGAAAACCTGCTCGCAGATGAACCATATTCATTTCAAGGTATAAAGACTAAAGTAAACCTGCTTGCAGATGAACCCTTCTCAGTACAGGTATAAAGGTTAGAGTTAACCTGCCCTCAGAAGAACACTTCTAAGTACAAGGTATAAAGTCTAGAGTTTACCTGCTGGCAGAAGTTTCCTTCTCAGTACAAGTTCTAAAGTGTGGAGTTAACTTGCTCATAGAAGAACCCTTCTCAGTACAAGGTCGAAAGGCTGGAATAAACCTGCTCGCAGAAGATCCCTTCTCATTTTAAGGTAGAAAAGCTAGAGAAAACCTGCTTGCAGAAGAATCCATCTCAGTACAAGGTGTAAAGGCTAGAGTAAACCTGCTCGCAGAAGATCCTTTCTCAGGACAAAGTATAAAGGCTAGAGTTAACCTGCTTGCAGAAGAAAACTTCTCAGGACAAGGTATAAAGGCTAGAGTTAACCTGCTCGCAGAAGATCCCTTCTCAGTACAATGTATAAAGGCTAACGTAAACCTGCTCGCAGAATAACCCTCCTCAGTACAAGGTATAAAGAATAGAATAAACCGACTCGCAGAAGAACCCTTCTCAGTGCAATTTATAAAGGATAGATTAAACCTGCTTGCAGAAGAACCCTTCTCAGTTCAAGGTACAAAGGATAGATTAATCCTGCTCCCTGAATAACCCTTTTCAGTGCAAGGTATAAAGTCTAGAGTTAACCTGATCGCAGAAGATTCTTCTCAGTACAAGGTATAAAGGCTAGAGTTAACCTGCTCACAGAAGAACCCTTCTCAGTACAAGGTATAAAGTCTAGAGAAAACCTACTCGCAGATGAACCATATTCGTTTCAAGGTATAAAGACTAAAGTAAACCTGCTTACAGATGAACCCTTCTCAGTACAGGTATAAAGGTTAGAGTTAACCTGCCCTCAGAAGAACACTTCTAAGTACAAGGTATAAAGTCGAGAGTTAACCTGCTCGCAGAAGATTCCTTCTCAGTAGAAGTTCTAAAGTGTGGAGTTAATTTGCTCGCAGAAGAAACCTTCTCAGTATAAGGTATAAAGGCTAGAGTAAACCTGCTCACAGAAGAAACCATCTCAGTGCAAGTTATAAAGGATAGATTAAACATCCTCGCAGAAGAACCATTCTCAGTACAAGTTCTAAAGGCTGCAGTAAACATGCTCGCTGAAGAATCCTTCTCAGGACATCGTTTCAAGGCTAGATTAAACCTGCTCGTAGAAGAACCCTTCTCGTTTCAAGGTATAAAGGCTAGAGTTAACCTGCTCGCAGAAGAATCCTGCTCTGTGCAAGGTATAAAGACAGGAGTTAACCTGTTATCAGAAGAAACCTCAGTGCAAAGAGAAAAGGCTAGAGTTAACCTGCTCGCATAAGATCCCTTCTCAGTACAATGTATAAAGGCTAACGTAAACCTTCTCGCACATGAACCCTTCTCAGTACAAGGTATAAAGGCTAGAGTTAACCTGCTCGCAGTAGAACCTTTCTCAGGACAAGGTATAAAGGCTAGAGTTAACCTGCTCGCAGAAGAAAACTTCTCAGGACAAGGTATATAGCCTAGAGTTAACCTGCTCGCAGAAGAAAACTTCTCAAGACAAGGTATAAAAGCTAGACTTAACTTGCTCGCAGAAGAACCCTTCTGAGTACAAGTTATAAAGGCTAGAGAGAAGCGGCTTGCAGAAGAACCCTTCTAACTACAAGGTATAAAGGCTAGAGTTTACCTGCTTGCAGAAGAACCCTTCTCAGTACAAGGTATAAAGGATAGATTGAACCTCGTTGCAGAAAAACCATTCTCAGTACAAGTTCTAAAGGCTGGAGTAAACTTGCTCGCCGAAGAATCCTTCTCAGGACATCGTATAATGGCTAGATGAAACCTGCTCGTAGAAGAACCCTTCTCGGTTCAAGGTCTGCTCACAGAAGAACCCTTCTCAGTACAGGTATAAAGGTTAGAGTTAACCTGCCCTCAGAAAAACACTTCTAAGTACAAGGTATAAAGTCGAGAGTTGACCTGCTCGCAGAAGATTCCTTCTCAGTACAAGTTCTAACGTGTGGAGTTAACTTGCTCAAAGAAGAACCCTTCTCAGTACAAGTTCGAAAGGCTGGAATAAACCTGCTCGCAGAAGATCCCTTCTCATTTTAAGGTAGAAAAGCTAGAGAAAACCTGCTTGCAGGAGAATCCATCTTAGTACAAGGTGTAAAGGCTAGAGTAAACCTGCTCGCAGAAGAAAACTTCTCAGGACAAGGTATAAAGGCTAGAGTTAACCTGCTCGCAGAAGAACCCTTCTCAGTGTAAGGTACAAAGGCTAGAGTTAACCTGCTTGGAGAAGAACCCTTCTCAGTGTAAGGTATAAAGGCTAAAGTTAACCTGCTCGCAGAACAACCCTTCTCAGTGTAAGATATAAAGGCTTGAGTTAACCTGCTCACAGAAGAACCCTTCTCAGAGTAAGGTACAAAGGCTAGAGTTAAACTGATCGCAGAAGAACCCTTCTCAGTACAAGGTCGAATGTCTGGAGTAAACCTGCTCGCAGAAGATCCCTTCTCAGTGTAATGTATAAAATCTAGAGTTAACCTGCTCGCAGAAGAACCCTTCACAGTACAAGGTATAAAGGCTAGTGTTATCTTGCTTTAAGATGAACCCATCTCGGTGCAAGGTATAAAAGCTAGAGTGAACCTGGTCGCAGAAGAACCCTTCTCACTACAAGGTCAAAAGGCAGGAGTAAACCTGCTCGCAGTAGAATCCTTCTCAGTACAAGGTATAAAGGCTTGAGTAAACTTGCTCACAGAAGAACCCTTCTCAGTACAAGGTATAAAGGCGAGTGTTAACCTGCTCACAGAAAGACCATTCTCAGCACAAGGTATAAAGGCAAGAGAAAATCTTCTCGCATGAAAAACCCTTCTTAGTAGCAGGTAGAAAGGCTAGAGTTAACCTGTTTGCAGAATAAACCATCTTAATGCAATGTACAAGGGCTAGAGTGAACTTGTTCACAGAAGATCCCTTCTCTTTTCAAGGTATAAAAGCTAGAGAGAACCTGCTCGCAGAAGAACCCTTCTCGGTGCAAGGTATAAAGGCTTGAGTTAACCTGTTCGCAAAAGAATCCAACTCAATGCAAGTTATAAAGGCGAGAGTAAACTTGCTCGCAGAAGAACCCTTCTCTGGACAAGGTATAAAGGCTAGAGTAAACCTGCTCGCAGAAAAACGCTTCTCACTATAAGGTCGAAAGGCAGGAGTAAACCTGCTCGCAGAAGAATCCTTCTCAGTACAAGGAATAAAGGCTAGAGTTAAACTGCTGTCAATAGAACGCTTCTCAGTGAAAGGTATAAAGGCTATAGAGAACCTGCTCGCAGAAGCACCCTTCTCGGTGCAAGGTATAGAGGCTAGTAAAAACCTGCTCGCAGATGAACCCTACTCAGTTCAAGGTATAAAGGCTAAAGTAAACCTGCTTGCCCATGAAACCTTCTCAGTACTGAATAAAGGTTAGAGTTAACCTGCCCTCAGAAGAACACTTCTAAGTACAAGGTATAAAGTCTAGATTTAACCTGCTCACAGAAGATTCCTTCTCAGTACAAGTTCTAAAGTGAGGAGTTTACTTGCTCGCAGAAGAACCCTCCTCAGTACAAGGTATAAAGGCTAGATTAAACCTGCTCGCAGAAGAACCCCATCTCACTACAAGGTCAAAAGGCAGGAGTAAACCTGCTCGAAGAAGAAACCTTCTCAGTACAAGGTATAAAGAATAGAATAAACCTACTCGCAGAAGAACCCTTCTCAGTGCAATGTATAAAGGATAGATTAAACCTGCTCGCAGAAGAACCCTTCTCAGTGCAAGGTATAAAGAAAAGAATAAACCTACATGCAGAAGAACCCTTCTCAGTGCAATTTATAAAGGATAGATTAAACCTGCTTGCAGAAGAACCCTTCTCAGTTCAAGGTACAAAGGATAGATTAATCCTGCTCCCTGAATAACCCTTTTCAGTGCAAGGTATAAAGTCTAGAGTTAACCTGATCGCAGAAGATTCTTCTCAGTACAAGGTATAAAGGCTAGAGTTAACCTGCTCACAGAAGAACCCTTCTCAGTGCAAGTTATAAAGGATAGATTAAACATCCTCGCAGAAGAACCATTCTCAGTACAAGTTCTAAAGGCTGCAGTAAACATGCTCGCTGAAGAATCCTTCTCAGGACATCGTTTCAAGGCTAGATGAAACCTGCTCGTAGAAGAACCCTTCTCGTTTCAAGGTATAAAGGCTAGAGTTAACCTGCTCGCAGAAGAATCCTGCTCAGTGCAAGGTATAAAGACAGGAGTTAACCTGTTATCAGAAGAAACCTCAGTGCAAAGAGGAAAGGCTAGAGTTAACCTGCTCGCATAAGATCCCTTCTCAGTACAATGTATAAAGGCTAACGTAAACCTTCTCGCACATGAACCCTTCTCAGTTCAAGGTATAAAGGCTAGAGTTAACCTGCTCGCAGTAGAACCTTTCTCAGGACAAGGTATAAAGGCTAGAGTTAACCTGCTCGCAGAAGAAAACTTCTCAGGACAAGGTATAAAAGCTAGACTTAACCTGCTCGCAGAAGAACCCTTCTGAGTACAAGTTATAAAGGCTAGAGAGAAGCGGTTTGCAGAAAAACCCTTCTAACTACAAGGTATAAAGGCTAGAGTTAACCTGCTCGCAGAAGAACCCTTCTCAGTGTAAGGTACAAAGGCTAGAGTTAACCTGCTTGGAGAAGAACCCTTCTCAGTGTAAGGTATAAAGGCTAAAGTTAACCTGCTCGCAGAACAACCCTTCTCAGTGTAAGATATAAAGGCTTGAGTTAACCTGCTCACAGAAGAACCCTTCTCAGAGTAAGGTACAAAGGCTAGAGTTAAACTGATCGCAGAAGAACCCTTCTCAGTACAAGGTCGAATGTCTGGAGTAAACCTGCTCGCAGAAGATCCCTTCTCAGTGTAATGTATAAAATCTAGAGTTAACCTGCTCGCAGAAGAACCCTTCACAGTACAAGGTATAAAGGCTAGTGTTATCTTGCTTTAAGATGAACCCATCTCGGTGCAAGGTATAAAAGCTAGAGTGAACCTGGTCGCAGAAGAACCCTTCTCACTACAAGGTCAAAAGGCAGGAGTAAACCTGCTCGCAGTAGAATCCTTCTCAGTACAAGGTATAAAGGCTTGAGTAAACTTGCTCACAGAAGAACGCTTCTCAGTACAAGGTATAAAGGCGAGTGTTAACCTGCTCACAGAAAGACCATTCTCAGCACAAGGTATAAAGGCAAGAGAAAATCTTCTCGCATGAAAAACCCTTCTTAGTAGCAGGTAGAAAGGCTAGAGTTAACCTGTTTGCAGAATAAACCATCTTAATGCAATGTACAAGGGCTAGAGTGAACTTGTTCACAGAAGATCCCTTCTCTTTTCAAGGTATAAAAGCTAGAGAGAACCTGCTCGCAGAAGAACCCTTCTCGGTGCAAGGTATAAAGGCTTGAGTTAACCTGTTCGCAAAAGAATCCAACTCAATGCAAGTTATAAAGGCGAGAGTAAACTTGCTCGCAGAAGAACCCTTCTCTGGACAAGGTATAAAGGCTAGAGTAAACCTGCTCGCAGAAAAACGCTTCTCACTATAAGGTCGAAAGGCAGGAGTAAACCTGCTCGCAGAAGAATCCTTCTCAGTACAAGGAATAAAGGCTAGAGTTAAACTGCTGTCAATAGAACGCTTCTCAGTGAAAGGTATAAAGGCTATAGAGAACCTGCTCGCAGAAGCACCCTTCTCGGTGCAAGGTATAGAGGCTAGTAAAAACCTGCTCGCAGATGAACCCTACTCAGTTCAAGGTATAAAGGCTAAAGTAAACCTGCTTGCCCATGAAACCTTCTCAGTACTGAATAAAGGTTAGAGTTAACCTGCCCTCAGAAGAACACTTCTAAGTACAAGGTATAAAGTCTAGATTTAACCTGCTCACAGAAGATTCCTTCTCAGTACAAGTTCTAAAGTGAGGAGTTTACTTGCTCGCAGAAGAACCCTCCTCAGTACAAGGTATAAAGGCTAGATTAAACCTGCTCGCAGAAGAACCCCATCTCACTACAAGGTCAAAAGGCAGGAGTAAACCTGCTCGAAGAAGAAACCTTCTCAGTACAAGGTATAAAGAATAGAATAAACCTACTCGCAGAAGAACCCTTCTCAGTGCAATGTATAAAGGATAGATTAAACCTGCTCGCAGAAGAACCCTTCTCAGTGCAAGGTATAAAGAAAAGAATAAACCTACATGCAGAAGAACCCTTCTCAGTGCAATTTATAAAGGATAGATTAAACCTGCTTGCAGAAGAACCCTTCTCAGTTCAAGGTACAAAGGATAGATTAATCCTGCTCCCTGAATAACCCTTTTCAGTGCAAGGTATAAAGTCTAGAGTTAACCTGATCGCAGAAGATTCTTCTCAGTACAAGGTATAAAGGCTAGAGTTAACCTGCTCACAGAAGAACCCTTCTCAGTGCAAGTTATAAAGGATAGATTAAACATCCTCGCAGAAGAACCATTCTCAGTACAAGTTCTAAAGGCTGCAGTAAACATGCTCGCTGAAGAATCCTTCTCAGGACATCGTTTCAAGGCTAGATGAAACCTGCTCGTAGAAGAACCCTTCTCGTTTCAAGGTATAAAGGCTAGAGTTAACCTGCTCGCAGAAGAATCCTGCTCAGTGCAAGGTATAAAGACAGGAGTTAACCTGTTATCAGAAGAAACCTCAGTGCAAAGAGGAAAGGCTAGAGTTAACCTGCTCGCATAAGATCCCTTCTCAGTACAATGTATAAAGGCTAACGTAAACCTTCTCGCACATGAACCCTTCTCAGTTCAAGGTATAAAGGCTAGAGTTAACCTGCTCGCAGTAGAACCTTTCTCAGGACAAGGTATAAAGGCTAGAGTTAACCTGCTCGCATAGAAAACTTCTCAGGACAAGGTATAAAGGCTAGAGTTAACCTGCTCGCAGAAGAAAACTTCTCAGGACAAGGTATAAAAGCTAGACTTAACCTGCTCGCAGAAGAACCCTTCTGAGTACAAGTTATAAAGGCTAGAGAGAAGCGGTTTGCAGAAAAACCCTTCTAACTACAAGGTATAAAGGCTAGAGTTTACCTGCTTGCAGAAGAACCCTTCTCAGTACAAGGTATAAAGGCTAGATTTTACCTGCTCGCAGCAGAACCCTTCTCAGTACAAGTTTTAAAGTGTGGAGTTAACTTCCTCGCAGAAGAACCCTTCTCAGTGCAAGGTAGAAAGGATAGATTGAACCTCCTTGCAGAAAAACCATTCTCAATACAAGTTCTAAAGGCTGGAGTAAACTTGCTCGCCGAAGAATCCTTCTTAGGACATCGTATAATGGCTAGATGAAACCTGCTCGTAGAAGAACCCTTCTCAGTTCAAGGACTGCTCGCAGAAGAACCCTTCTCAGTACAAGGTATAAAGTCGAGAGTTAACCTGCTCGCAGAAGATTTCTTCTCAGTACAAGTTCTAAAGTGTGGAGTTAACTTGCTCATAGAAGAACCCTTCCCAGTACAAGGTCGAAAGGCTGGAGTAAACCTGCTCGCAGAAGATCCCTTCTCATTTTAAGGTAGAAAAGCTAGAGAAAACCTGCTTGCAGAAGAATCCATCTCAGTACAAGGTGTAAAGGCTAGAGTAAACCTGCTAGCAGAAGATCCCTTCTCAGGACAAGGTATAAAGGCTAGAGTTAACCTGCTCGCAGAAGAACACTTCTAAGTACAAGGTATAAAGTCGAGAGTTAACCTGCTCGCAGAAGATTCCTTCTCAGTACAAGTTCTAAAGTGTGGAGTTAACTTGCTCATAGAAGAACCCTTCTCAGTACAAGGTCGAAAGGCTGGAGTAAACCTGCTCGCAGAAGATCCCTTCTCATTTTAAGGTAGAAAAGCTAGAGAAAACCTGCTTGCAGAAGAATCCATCTCAGTACAAGGTGTAAAGGCTAGAGTAAACCTGCTAGCAGAAGATCCCTTCTCAGGACAAGGTATAAAGGCTAGAGTTAACCTGCTCGCAGAAGAAAACTTCTCAGGACAAGTTATAAAGGCTAGAGTTAACCTGCTCGCAGAAGAACCCTTCTCAGTGTAAGGTACAAAGGCTAGAGTTAACCTGCTCGGAGAAGAACCCTTCTCAGTGTAAGGTATAAAGGCTAAAGTTAACCTGCTCGCAGAACAACCCTTCTCAGTGTAAGATATAAAGGCTTGAGTTAACCTGCTCACAGAAGAACCCTTCTCAGAGTAAGGTACAAAGGCTAGAGTTAACCTGATCGCAGAAGATACCTTCTCAGGACAAGGTATAAAGGCTAGTGTTATCTTGCTTTAAGATGAACCCATCTCAGTGCAAGGTATAAAGGCTAGAGTGAACCTGGTCGCAGAAGAACCCTTCTCAGTACAAGGTCGAATGGCTGGAGTAAACCTGCTCGCAGAAGATCCCTTCTCAGTGTAATGTATAAAATCTAGAGTTACCCTGCTCGCAGAAGAACACTTCACAGTACAAGGTATAAAGGCTAGTGTTATCTTGCTTTAAGATGAACCCATCTCGGTGCAAGGTATAAAAGCTAGAGTGAACCTGGTCGCAGAAGAACCCTTCTCAGTACAAGGTCGAAAGGCTGGAATAAACCTGCTCACAGAAGATCCCTTCTCATTTCAAGGTAGAAAAGCTAGAGTAAAACTGCTCGCAGAAGAATCCTTCTCAGTACAAGGTGTAAAGGCTAGAGTAAACCTGCTAGCAGAAGATCCCTTCTCAGGACAAGGTATAAAGGCTAGAGTTAACCTGCTCGCAGAAGAACACTTCTAAGTACAAGGTATAAAGTCGAGAGTTAACCTGCTCGCAGAAGATTCCTTCTCAGTACAAGTTCTAAAGTGTGGAGTTAACTTGCTCATAGAAGAACCCTTCTCAGTACAAGGTCGAAAGGCTGGAGTAAACCTGCTCGCAGAAGATCCCTTCTCATTTTAAGGTAGAAAAGCTAGAGAAAACCTGCTTGCAGAAGAATCCATCTCAGTACAAGGTGTAAAGGCTAGAGTAAACCTGCTAGCAGAAGATCCCTTCTCAGGACAAGGTATAAAGGCTAGAGTTAACCTGCTCGCAGAAGAAAACTTCTCAGGACAAGGTATAAAGGCTAGAGTTAACCTGCTCGCAGAAGAACCCTTCTCAGTGTAAGGTACAAAGGCTAAAGTTAACCTGCTCGCAGAACAACCCTTCTCAGTGTAAGATATAAAGGCTTGAGTTAACCTGCTCACAGAAGAACCCTTCTCAGAGTAAGGTACAAAGGCTAGAGTTAAACTGATCGCAGAAGAACCCTTCTCAGTACAAGGTCGAATGTCTGGAGTAAACCTGCTCGCAGAAGATCCCTTCTCAGTGTAATGTATAAAATCTAGAGTTAACCTGCTCGCAGAAGAACCCTTCACAGTACAAGGTATAAAGGCTAGTGTTATCTTGCTTTAAGATGAACCCATCTCGGTGCAAGGTATAAAAGCTAGAGTGAACCTGGTCGCAGAAGAACCCTTCTCACTACAAGGTCAAAAGGCAGGAGTAAACCTGCTCGCAGTAGAATCCTTCTCAGTACAAGGTATAAAGGCTTGAGTAAACTTGCTCACAGAAGAACCCTTCTCAGTACAAGGTATAAAGGCGAGTGTTAACCTGCTCACAGAAAGACCATTCTCAGCACAAGGTATAAAGGCAAGAGAAAATCTTCTCGCATGAAAAACCCTTCTTAGTAGCAGGTAGAAAGGCTAGAGTTAACCTGTTTGCAGAATAAACCATCTTAATGCAATGTACAAGGGCTAGAGTGAACTTGTTCACAGAAGATCCCTTCTCTTTTCAAGGTATAAAAGCTAGAGAGAACCTGCTCGCAGAAGAACCCATCTCGGTGCAAGGTATAAAGGCTTGAGTTAACCTGTTCGCAAAAGAATCCAACTCAATGCAAGTTATAAAGGCGAGAGTAAACTTGCTCGCAGAAGAACCCTTCTCTGGACAAGGTATAAAGGCTAGAGTAAACCTGCTCGCAGAAAAACGCTTCTCACTATAAGGTCGAAAGGCAGGAGTAAACCTGCTCGCAGAAGAATCCTTCTCAGTACAAGGAATAAAGGCTAGAGTTAAACTGCTGTCAATAGAACGCTTCTCAGTGAAAGGTATAAAGGCTATAGAGAACCTGCTCGCAGAAGCACCCTTCTCGGTGCAAGGTATAGAGGCTAGTAAAAACCTGCTCGCAGATGAACCCTACTCAGTTCAAGGTATAAAGGCTAAAGTAAACCTGCTTGCCCATGAAACCTTCTCAGTACTGAATAAAGGTTAGAGTTAACCTGCCCTCAGAAGAACACTTCTAAGTACAAGGTATAAAGTCTAGATTTAACCTGCTCACAGAAGATTCCTTCTCAGTACAAGTTCTAAAGTGAGGAGTTTACTTGCTCGCAGAAGAACCCTCCTCAGTACAAGGTATAAAGGCTAGATTAAACCTGCTCGCAGAAGAACCCCATCTCACTACAAGGTCAAAAGGCAGGAGTAAACCTGCTCGAAGAAGAAACCTTCTCAGTACAAGGTATAAAGAATAGAATAAACCTACTCGCAGAAGAACCCTTCTCAGTGCAATGTATAAAGGATAGATTAAACCTGCTCGCAGAAGAACCCTTCTCAGTGCAAGGTATAAAGAAAAGAATAAACCTACATGCAGAAGAACCCTTCTCAGTGCAATTTATAAAGGATAGATTAAACCTGCTTGCAGAAGAACCCTTCTCAGTTCAAGGTACAAAGGATAGATTAATCCTGCTCCCTGAATAACCCTTTTCAGTGCAAGGTATAAAGTCTAGAGTTAACCTGATCGCAGAAGATTCTTCTCAGTACAAGGTATAAAGGCTAGAGTTAACCTGCTCACAGAAGAACCCTTCTCAGTGCAAGTTATAAAGGATAGATTAAACATCCTCGCAGAAGAACCATTCTCAGTACAAGTTCTAAAGGCTGCAGTAAACATGCTCGCTGAAGAATCCTTCTCAGGACATCGTTTCAAGGCTAGATGAAACCTGCTCGTAGAAGAACCCTTCTCGTTTCAAGGTATAAAGGCTAGAGTTAACCTGCTCGCAGAAGAATCCTGCTCAGTGCAAGGTATAAAGACAGGAGTTAACCTGTTATCAGAAGAAACCTCAGTGCAAAGAGGAAAGGCTAGAGTTAACCTGCTCGCATAAGATCCCTTCTCAGTACAATGTATAAAGGCTAACGTAAACCTTCTCGCACATGAACCCTTCTCAGTTCAAGGTATAAAGGCTAGAGTTAACCTGCTCGCAGTAGAACCTTTCTCAGGACAAGGTATAAAGGCTAGAGTTAACCTGCTCGCATAGAAAACTTCTCAGGACAAGGTATAAAGGCTAGAGTTAACCTGCTCGCAGAAGAAAACTTCTCAGGACAAGGTATAAAAGCTAGACTTAACCTGCTCGCAGAAGAACCCTTCTGAGTACAAGTTATAAAGGCTAGAGAGAAGCGGTTTGCAGAAAAACCCTTCTAACTACAAGGTATAAAGGCTAGAGTTTACCTGCTTGCAGAAGAACCCTTCTCAGTACAAGGTATAAAGGCTAGATTTTACCTGCTCGCAGCAGAACCCTTCTCAGTACAAGTTTTAAAGTGTGGAGTTAACTTCCTCGCAGAAGAACCCTTCTCAGTGCAAGGTAGAAAGGATAGATTGAACCTCCTTGCAGAAAAACCATTCTCAATACAAGTTCTAAAGGCTGGAGTAAACTTGCTCGCCGAAGAATCCTTCTTAGGACATCGTATAAAGGCTAGATGAAACCTGCTCGTAGAAGAACCCTTCTCAGTTCAAGGACTGCTCGCAGAAGAACCCTTCTCAGTACAAGGTATAAAGTCGAGAGTTAACCTGCTCGCAGAAGATTTCTTCTCAGTACAAGTTCTAAAGTGTGGAGTTAACTTGCTCATAGAAGAACCCTTCTCAGTACAAGGTCGAAAGGCTGGAGTAAACCTGCTCGCAGAAGATCCCTTCTCATTTTAAGGTAGAAAAGCTAGAGAAAACCTGCTTGCAGAAGAATCCATCTCAGTACAAGGTGTAAAGGCTAGAGTAAACCTGCTAGCAGAAGATCCCTTCTCAGGACAAGGTATAAAGGCTAGAGTTAACCTGCTCGCAGAAGAACACTTCTAAGTACAAGGTATAAAGTCGAGAGTTAACCTGCTCGCAGAAGATTCCTTCTCAGTACAAGTTCTAAAGTGTGGAGTTAACTTGCTCATAGAAGAACCCTTCTCAGTACAAGGTCGAAAGGCTGGAGTAAACCTGCTCGCAGAAGATCCCTTCTCATTTTAAGGTAGAAAAGCTAGAGAAAACCTGCTTGCAGAAGAATCCATCTCAGTACAAGGTGTAAAGGCTAGAGTAAACCTGCTAGCAGAAGATCCCTTCTCAGGACAAGGTATAAAGGCTAGAGTTAACCTGCTCGCAGAAGAAAACTTCTCAGGACAAGGTATAAAGGCTAGAGTTAACCTGCTCGCAGAAGAACCCTTCTCAGTGTAAGGTACAAAGGCTAGAGTTAACCTGCTCGGAGAAGAACCCTTCTCAGTGTAAGGTATAAAGGCTAAAGTTAACCTGCTCGCAGAACAACCCTTCTCAGTGTAAGATATAAAGGCTTGAGTTAACCTGCTCACAGAAGAACCCTTCTCAGAGTAAGGTACAAGGCTAGAGTTAACCTGATCGCAGAAGATACCTTCTCAGGACAAGGTATAAAGGCTAGTGTTATCTTGCTTTAAGATGAACCCATCTCAGTGCAAGGTATAAAGGCTAGAGTGAACCTGGTCGCAGAAGAACCCTTCTCAGTACAAGGTCGAATGGCTGGAGTAAACCTGCTCGCAGAAGATCCCTTCTCAGTGTAATGTATAAAATCTAGAGTTACCCTGCTCGCAGAAGAACCCTTCACAGTACAAGGTATAAAGGCTAGTGTTATCTTGCTTTAAGATGAACCCATCTCGGTGCAAGGTATAAAAGCTAGAGTGAACCTGGTCGCAGAAGAACCCTTCTCAGTACCAGGTCGAAAGGCTGGAATAAACCTGCTCACAGAAGATCCCTTCTCATTTCAAGGTAGAAAAGCTAGAGTAAAACTGCTCGCAGAAGAATCCTTCTCAGTACAAGGTGTAAAGGCTAGAGTAAACCTGCTAGCAGAAGATCCCTTCTCAGGACAAGGTATAAAGGCTAGAGTTAACCTGCTCGCAGAAGAACACTTCTAAGTACAAGGTATAAAGTCGAGAGTTAACCTGCTCGCAGAAGATTCCTTCTCAGTACAAGTTCTAAAGTGTGGAGTTAACTTGCTCATAGAAGAACCCTTCTCAGTACAAGGTCGAAAGGCTGGAGTAAACCTGCTCGCAGAAGATCCCTTCTCATTTTAAGGTAGAAAAGCTAGAGAAAACCTGCTTGCAGAAGAATCCATCTCAGTACAAGGTGTAAAGGCTAGAGTAAACCTGCTAGCAGAAGATCCCTTCTCAGGACAAGGTATAAAGGCTAGAGTTAACCTGCTCGCAGAAGAAAACTTCTCAGGACAAGGTATAAAGGCTAGAGTTAACCTGCTCGCAGAAGAACCCTTCTCAGTGTAAGGTACAAAGGCTAGAGTTAACCTGCTCGGAGAAGAACCCTTCTCAGTGTAAGGTATAAAGGCTAAAGTTAACCTGCTCGCAGAACAACCCTTCTCAGTGTAAGATATAAAGGCTTGAGTTAACCTGCTCACAGAAGAACCCTTCTCAGAGTAAGGTACAAAGGCTAGAGTTAACCTGATCGCAGAAGATACCTTCTCAGGACAAGGTATAAAGGCTAGTGTTATCTTGCTTTAAGATGAACCCATCTCAGTGCAAGGTATAAAGGCTAGAGTGAACCTGGTCGCAGAAGAACCCTTCTCAGTACAAGGTCGAATGGCTGGAGTAAACCTGCTCGCAGAAGATCCCTTCTCAGTGTAATGTATAAAATCTAGAGTTACCCTGCTCGCAGAAGAACCCTTCACAGTACAAGGTATAAAAGCTAGTGTTATCTTGCTTTAAGATGAACCCATCTCGGTGCAAGGTATAAAAGCTAGAGTGAACCTGGTCGCAGAAGAACCCTTCTCAGTACAAGGTCGAAAGGCTGGAATAAACCTGCTCACAGAAGATCCCTTCTCATTTAAAGGTAGAAAAGCTAGAGTAAAACTGCTCGCAGAAGAATCCTTCTCAGTACAAGGTACAAAGGATAGATTAAACCTGCTCCCTGAATAACCCTTCTCAGTGCAAGGTATAAAGTCTAGTGTTAACCTGATCGCAGAAGAATCTTCTCAGTACAAGGTATAAAAGCTAGAGTTAACCTGCTCACAGAAGAACCCTTCTCAGTGCAAGGTATAAAGTCTAGAGAAAACCTGCTCGCAGATGAACCCTATTCGTTTCAAGGTATAAAGACTAAAGTAAACCTGCTTGCAGATGAACCCTTCTCAGTACAGGTATAAAGGTTAGAGTTAACCTGCCCTCAGAAGAACACTTCTAAGTACAAGGTATAAAGTCGAGAGTTAACCTGCTCACAGAAGATTCCTTCTCAGTAGAAGTTCTAAAGTGTGGAGTTAACTTGCTCGCAGAAGAACCCTTCTCAGTACAAGGTATAAAGGGTAGAGTAAACCTGCTCACAGAAGATCCCTTTTCAGTGCAAGGTATAAAGGATAGATTAAACCTCCTCGCAGAAGAACCATTCTCAGTACAAGTTCTAAAGGCTGGAGTAAACATGCTCGCTGAAGAATCCTTCGCAGGACATTGTATGAAAGCTAGATTAAGCGTGCTCGTAGAAGAACATTTCTCGTTTCAAGGTATAAAGGCTAGAGTTAACCTGCTCACAGAAGAATCCTTCTCAGGACATCGTATGAAAGCTAGATTAAGCCTGCTCGTAGAAGAAACCTTCTCGTTTCAAGGTATAAAGGCTAGAGTTAACCTGCTCGCAGAAGAATCCTGCTCAGTGCAAGGTCTAAAGACAGGAGTTAACCAGCTCTCAGAAGAACCCTTCTCAGTGCAAGAAAAAAAGGCTAGAGTTAACCTGCTCGCAGATGAGCCCTTCTTAGTACAAGGTATAAAGGCTACAGAGAACCTGCTTGCAGAAGAACCCTTCTCAGTACAAGGTATTAAGGCTCGTGTTAACCTGGTCACTGAAGAACCCTTCTCAGTACAAGATGTGAAGGCTACAGTTAACCTGCTCACAGAAGAACTCTTCTGAGTACAAGGTATAAAGGCTAGAGAAAAGCGGCTCGCAGAAGAACCCTTCTAACTACAAGGTAGAAAGGCTAGAGTTTACCTGCTTGCAGAAGAACCCTTCTCAGTACAAGGTATAAAGACTAGATTTTACCTGCTCGCAGAAGAACCCTTCTCAGTATAAGGTATAAAGGCTAGATTTTACCTGATCGCAGAAGAACCCTTCTCACTACAAGGTCAAAAGGCAGGAGTAAACCTGCTCGCAGAAGAATCCTTCTCAGTACAAGGTATAAAGGCTTGAGTAAACTTGCTCACAGAAGAACCCTTCTCAGTACAAGGTATAAAGGCGAGCGTTAACCTGCTCACAGAAAGACCATTCTCAGCACAAGGTATAAAGGCAAGAGAAAATCTTCTCGCATGAAGAACCCTTCTCAGTAGCAGGTAGAAAGGCTAGAGTTAACCTGTTTGCAGAATAACCCATCTCAATGCAATGTACAAGGGCTAGAGTGAACTTGTTCACAGAAGATCCCTTCTCTTTTCAAGGTATAAAAGCTAGAGAGAACCTGCTCGCAGAAGAACCCTTCTCGGTGCAAGGTATAAAGGCTTGAGTTAACCTGTTCGCAAAAGAATCCAACTCAATGCAAGTTATAAAGGTGAGAGTAAACTTGCTCGCAGAAGAACCCTTCTCAGGACAAGGTATAAAGGCTAGAGTAAACCTGCTCGCAGAAAAACGCTTCTCACTACAAGGTCGAAAGGCAGGAGTAAACCTGCTCGCAGAAGAATCCTTCTCAGTACAAGGAATAAAGGCTAGAGTTAAACTGCTGTCAATAGAACGCTTCTCAGTGAAAGGTATAAAGGCTATAGAGAACCTGCTCGCAGAAGCACCCTTCTAGGTGCAAGGTATAGAGGCTAGTAAAAACCTGCTCGCAGATGAACCCTACTCAGTTCAAGGTATAAAGGCTAAAGTAAACCTGCTTGCCCATGAACCCTTCTCAGTACAGGAATAAAGGTTAGAGTTAACCTGCCCTCAGAAGAACACTTCTAAGTACAAGGTATAAAGTCTAGATTTAACCTGCTCACAGAAGATTCCTTCTCAGTACAAGTTCTAAAGTGAGGAGTTTACTTGCTCGCAGAAGAACCTTCCTCAGTACAAGGTATAAAGACTAGATTAAACCTGTTCGCAGAAGAACCCCATCTCACTACAAGGTCAAAAGGCAGGAGTAAACCTGCTCGAAGAAGAAACCTTCTCAGTGCAAGGTATAAAGAATAGAATAAACCGACTCGCAGAAGAACCCTTCTCAGTGCAATTTATAAAGGATAGATTAAACCTGCTTGCAGAAGAACCCTTCTCAGTTCAAGGTACAAAGGATAGATTAATCCTGCTCCCTGAATAACCCTTTTCAGTGCAAGGTATAAAGTCTAGAGTTAACCTGATCGCAGAAGATTCTTCTCAGTACAAGGTATAAAGGCTAGAGATAACCTGCTCACAGAAGAACCCTTCTCAGAACAAGGTATAAAGTCTAGAGAAAACCTGCTCGCAGATGAACCATATTCGTTTCAAGGTATAAAGACTAAAGTAAACCTGCTTACAGATGAACCCTTCTCAGTACAGGTATAAAGGTTAGAGTTAACCTGCCCTCAGAAGAACACTTCTAAGTACAAGGTATAAAGTCGAGAGTTAACCTGCTCGCAGAAGATTCCTTCTCAGTAGAAGTTCTAAAGTGTGGAGTTAACTTGCTCGCAGAAGAAACCTTCTCAGTATAAGGTATAAAGGCTAGAGTAAACCTGCTCACAGAAGAAACCTTCTCAGTGCAAGTTATAAAGGATAGATTAAACCTCCTCGCAGAAGAACCATTCTCAGTACAAGTTCTAAAGGCTGCAGTAAACATGCTCGCTGAAGAATCCTTCTCAGGACATCGTTTCAAGGCTAGATTAAACCTGCTCGTAGAAGAACCCTTCTCGTTTCAAGGTATAAAGGCTAGAGTTATCCTGCTCGCAGAAGAATCCTGCTCTGTGCAAGGTATAAAGACAGGAGTTAACCTGTTATCAGAAGAAACCTCAGTGCAAAGAGAAAAGGCTAGAGTTAACCTGCTCGCATAAGATCCCTTCTCAGTACAATGTATAAAGGCTAGAGTTAACCTGCTCGCAGTAGAACCTTTCTCAGGACAAGGTATAAAGGCTAGAGTTAACCTGCTCGCAGAAGATCCCTTCTCAGGACAAGGTATAAAGGCTAGAGTTAACCTGCTCGCAGAAGAAAACTTCTCAGGACAAGGTATAAAAGCTAGACTTAACCTGCTCGCAGAAGAACCCTTCTGAGTACCAGTTATAAAGGCTAGAGAGAAGCGGCTTGCAGAAGAACCCTTCTAACTACAAGGTATAAAGGCTTGAGTTTACCTGCTTGCAGAAGAACCCTTCTCAGTACAAGGTATAAAGGCTAGATTTTACCTGATCGCAGAAGAACCCTTCTCACTACAAGGTCAAAAGGCAGGAGTAAACCTGCTCGCAGAAGAATCTTTCTCAGTACAAGGTATAAAGGCTTGAGTAAACTTGCAAACAGAAGAACCCTTCTCAGTACAGGTATAAAGGTTAGAGTTAACCTGCCCTCAGAAGAACACTTCTAAGTACAAGGTATAAAGTCGAGGGTTAACCTGCTCGCAGAAGATTCCTTCTCAGTAGAAGTTCTAAAGTGTGGAGTTAATTTGCTCGCAGAAGAAACCTTCTCAGTATAAGGTATAAAGGCTAGAGTAAACCTGCTCACAGAAGAAACCTTCTCAGTGCAAGTTATAAAGGATAGATTAAACATCCTCGCAGAAGAACCATTCTCAGTACAAGTTCTAAAGGCTGCAGTAAACATGCTCGCTGAAGAATCCTTCTCAGGACATCGTTTCATGGCTAGATTAAACCTGCTCGTAGAAGAACCCTTCTCGTTTCAAGGTATAAAGGCTAGAGTTAACCTGCTCGCAGAAGAATCCTGCTCTGTGCAAGGTATAAAGACAGGAGTTAACCTGTTATCAGAAGAAACCTCAGTGCAAAGAGAAAAGGCTAGAGTTAACCTGCTCGCATAAGATCCCTTCTCAGTACAATGTATAAAGGCTAACGTAAACCTTCTCGCACATGAACCCTTCTCAGTACAAGGTATAAAGGCTAGAGTTAACCTGCTCGCAGTAGAACCTTTCTCAGGACAAGGTATAAAGGCTAGAGTTAACCTGCTCGCAGAAGAAAACTTCTCAGGACAAGGTATATAGCCTAGAGTTAACCTGCTCGCAGAAGAAAACTTCTCAGGACAGGGTATAAAAGCTAGACTTAACCTGCTCGCAGAAGAACCCTTCTGAGTACAAGTTATAAAGGCTAGAGAGAAGCGGCTTGCAGAAGAACCCTTCTAACTAAAAGGTATAAAGGCTAGAGTTTACCTGCTTGCAGAAGAACCCTTCTCAGTACAAGGTATAAAGGCTAGATTTTACCTGCTCGCAGCAGAACCCTTCTCAGTACAAGTTTTAAAGTGTGGAGTTAACTTCCTCGCAGAAGAACCCTTCTCAGTGCAAGGTAGAAAGGATAGATTGAACCTCCTTGCAGAAAAACCATTCTCAGTACAAGTTCTAAAGGCTGGAGTAAACTTGCTCGCCGAAGAATCCTTCTCAGGACATCGTATAAAGGCTAGATGAAACCTGCTAGTAGAAGAACCCTTCTCGGTTCAAGGTCTGCTCGCAGAAGAACCCTTCTCAGTACAGGTATAAAGGTTAGAGTTAACCTGCCCTCAGAAGAACACTTCTAAGTACAAGGTATAAAGTCGAGAGTTAACCTGCTCGCAGAAGATTCCTTCTCAGTACAAGTTCTAAAGTGTGGAGTTAACTTGCTCATAGAAGAACCCTTCTCAGTACAAGGTCGAAAGGCTGGAGTAAACCTGCTCGCAGAAGATCCCTTCTCATTTTAAGGTAGAAAAGCTAGAGAAAACCTGCTTGCAGAAGAATCCATCTCAGTACAAGGTGTAAAGGCTAGAGTAAACCTGCTCGCAGAAGATCCCTTCTCAGGACAAGGTATAAAGGCTAGAGTTAACCTGCTCGCAGAAGAAAACTTCTCAGGACAAGGTATAAAGGCTAGAGTTAACCTGCTCGCAGAAGAACCCTTCTCAGTGCAAGGTAGAAAGGCTAGAGTTAACCTGCTCGGAGAAGAACCCTTCTCAGTGTAAGGTATAAAGGCTAAAGTTTACCTGCTCGCAGAACAACCCTTCTCAGTGTAAGATATAAAGGCTTGAGTTAACCTGCTCACAGAAGAACCCTTCTCAGAGTAAGGTACAAAGGCTAGAGTTATCCTGATCGCAGAAGATACCTTCTCAGGACAAGGTATAAAGGCTAGTGTTATCTTGCTTTAAGATAAACCCATCTCAGTGCAAGGTATAAAGGCTAGAGTGAACCTGGTCGCAGAAGAACCCTTCTCAGTACAAGGTCGAATGGCTGGAGTAATCCTGCTCGCAGAAGATCCCTTCTCAGTGTAATGTATAAAATCTAGAGTTAACCTGCTCGCAGAAGAACCCTTCACAGTACAAGGTATAAAGGCTAGTGTTATCTTGCTTTAAAATGAACCCATCTCGGTGCAAGGTATAAAAGCTAGAGTGATCCTGGTCGCAGAAGAACCCTTCTCAGTACAAGGTCGAAAGGCTGGAATAAACCTGCTCACAGAAGATCCCTTCTCATTTCAAGGTAGAAAAGCTAGAGTAAAACTGCTCGCAGAAGAATCCTTCTCAGTACAAGGTACAAAGGATAGATTAAACCTGCTCCCTGAATAACCCTTCTCAGTGCAAGGTAAAAAGTCTAGTGTTAACCTGATCGCAGAAGAATCTTCTCAGTACAAGGTATAAAGGCTAGAGTTAACCTGCTCACAGAAGAACCCTTCTCAGTGCAAAGTATAAAGTCTAGAGAAAACCTGCTCGCAGATGAACCCTATTCGTTTCAAGGTATAAAGACTAAAGTAAACCTGCTTGCAGATGAACCCTTCTCAGTACAGGTATAAAGGTTAGAGTTAACCTGCCCTCAGAAGAACACTTCTAAGTACAAGGTATAAAGTCGAGAGTTAACCTGCTCACAGAAGATTCCTTCTCAGTAGAAGTTCTAAAGTGTGGAGTTAAGTTGCTCGCAGAAGAACCCTTCTCAGTACAAGGTATGAAGGCTAGAGTAAACCTGCTCACAGAAGATCCCTTCTCAGTGCAAGGTATAAAGGATAGATTAATCCTCCTCGCAGAAGAACCATTCTCAGTACAAGTTCTAAAGGCTGGAGTAAACATGCTCGCTGAAGAATCCTTCTCAGGACATCGTATGAAAGCTAGATTAAGCCTGCTCGTAGAAGAACATTTCTCGTTTCAAGGTATAAAGGCTAGAGTTAACCTGCTCGCATAAGAATCCTTCTCAGGACATCGTATGAAAGCTAGATTAAGCCTGCTCGTAGAAGAAACCTTCTCGTTTCAAGGTATAAAGGCTAGAGTTAACCTGCTCGCAGAAGAAGCCTGCTCAGTGCAAGGTATAAAGACAGGAGTTAACCAGCTCTCAGAAGAACCCTTCTCAGTGCAAGAAAAAAAGGCTAGAGTTAACCTGCTCGCAGATGAACCCTTCTTACTACAAGGTATAAAGGCTACAGAGAACCTGCTTGCAGAATAACCCTTCTCAGTACAAGGTATAAAGGCTCGTGTTAACCTGGTCACTGAAGAACCCTTCTCAGTACAAGATGTGAAGGCTACAGTTAACCTGCTCACAGAAAGACCATTCTCAGTACAAGGTATAAAGGCAAGAGAAAATCTTCTCGCATGAAGAACCCTTCTCAGTAGCAGGTAGAAAGGCTAGAGTTAACCTGTTTGCAAATAACCCATCTCAATGCAATGTACAAGGGCTAGAGTGAACTTGTTCACAGAAGATCCCTTCTCTTTTCAAGGTATAAAAGCTAGAGTGAACCTGCTCGCAGAAGAACCCTTCTCGGTGCAAGGTATAAAGGCTTGAGTTAACCTGTTCGCAAAAGAATCCAACTCAATGCAAGTTATAAAGGCGAGAGTAAACTTGCTCGCAGAAGAACCCTTCTCAGGACAAGGTATAAAGGCTAGAGTAAACCTGCTCGCAGAAAAACGCTTCTCACTACAAGGTCAAAAGGCAGGAGTAAACCTGCTCGCAGAAGAATCCTTCTCAGGACAAGGAATAAAGGCTAGAGTTAAACTGCTGTCAATAGAACGCTTCTCAGTGAAAGGTATAAAGGCTATAGAGAACCTGCTCGCAGAAGCACCCTTTTCTGCGCAAGGTATAGAGGCTAGTAAAATCCTGCTCGCAGATGAACCCTACTCAGATCAAGGTATAAAGGCTAAAGTAAACCTGCTTGCCCATGAACCCTTCTCAGTACAGGAATAAAGGTTAGAGTTAACCTGCCCTCAGAAGAACACTTCTAAGTACAAGGTATAAAGTCTAGATTTAACCTGCTCACAGAAGATTCCTTCTCAGTACAAGTTCTAAAGTGAGGAGTTTACTTGCTCGCAGAAGAACCCTCCTCAGTACAAGGTATAAAGACTAGATTAAACCTGCTCGCAGAAGAACCCCATCTCACTAAAAGGTCAAAAGGCAGGAGTAAACCTGCTCGAAGAAGAAACCTTCTCAGTACAAGGTATAAAGAATAGAATAAACCTACTCGCAGAAGAACCCTTCTCAATGCAATGTATAAAGGATAGATTAAACCTGCTCTCAGAAGAACCCTTCTCAGTGCAAGGTATAAAGAATAGAATAAACCTACTCGCAGAAGAACCCTTCTCAGTGCAATTTATAAAGGATAGATTAAACCTGCTTGCAGAAGAACCCTTCTCAGTTCAAAGTACAAAGGATACATTAATCCTGCTCCCTGAATAACCCTTTTCAGTGCAAGGTATAAAGTCTAGAGTTAACCTGATCGCAGAAGATTCTTCTCAGTACAAGGTAAAAAGGCTAGAGTTAACCTGCTCACAGAAGAACCCTTCTCAGTACAAGGTATAAAGTCGAGAGAAAACCTGCTCGCAGATGAACCATATTCGTTTCAAGGTATAAAGACTAAAGTAAACCTGCTTGCAGATGAACCCTTCTCAGTACAGGTATAAAGGTTAGAGTTAACCTGCCCTCAGAAGAACACTTCTAAGTACAAGGTATAAAGTCGAGAGTTAACCTGCTCGCAGAAGATTCCTTCTCAGTAGAAGTTCTAAAGTGTGGAGTTAACTTGCTCGCAGAAGAAACCTTATCAGTATAAGGTATAAAGGCTAGAGTAAACCTGCTCACAGAAGAACCCTTCTCAGTGCAAGTTATAAAGGATAGAATAAACATCCTCGCAGAAGAACCATTCTCAGTACAAGTTCTAAAGGCTGCAGTAAACATGCTCGCTGAAGAATCCTTCTCAGGACATCGTTTCAAGGCTAGATTAAACCTGCTCGTAGAAGAACCCTTCTCGTTTCAAGGTATAAAGGCTAGAGTTAACCTGCTCGCAGAAGAACACTTCTAAGTACAAGGTATAAAGTCTAGATTTAACCTGCTCACAGAAGATTCCTTCTCAGTACAAGTTCTAAAGTGAGGAGTTTACTTGCTCGCAGAAGAACCCTTCTCAGTACAAGGAATAAAGGCTAGAGTAAACCTGCTCGCAGAAGAACCTACTCAGAACAAGGTATAAAGGCTAGTGTTAACTTGCTCGCAGAAGAACCCTTCTCAGTACAAGGAATAAAGGCTAGAGTTTAACTGCTCTCAATAGAACGCTTCTCAGTGCAAGGTATAAAGGATAGAGAGAACCTGCTCGCAGAAGCACCCTTCTCGGTGCAAGGTACAGAGGGTAGAAAAAACCTGCTCGCAGATGAACCCTACTCAGTTCAAGGTACAAAGGCTAAAGTAAACCTGCTTGCCCATGAACCCTTCTCAGTACAGGTATAAAGGTTAGAGTTAACCTGCCCTCAGAAGAACACTTCTAAGTACAAGGTATAAAGTCTAGAGTTAACCTGCTCACAGAAGATTCCTTCTCAGTACAAGTTCTAAAGTGAGGAGTTTACTTGCTCGCAGAAGAACCCTTCTCATTACAAGGTATAAAGGCTAGAGTAAACCTGCTCACAGATGAACCCTTCTCAGTGCAAGGTAGAAAGGATAGATTAACCCTTCTCGCAGAAGAACCATTCTCAGTACAAGATCTAAAGGCTGGAGTAAACATGCTCGCTGAAGAATCCTTCTCAGGACAACGTACAAAGGCTAGATTAAACCTGCTCGTAGAAAAACCCTTCTCGGTTCAAGGTATAAAGGCTAGAGTTATCCTGCTTGCTGAAGAATCCTTCTCAGGACAACGTATAAAGGCTAGATTAAACCTGCCCGTAGAAAAACCCTTCTCGGTTCAAGGTATAAAGGCTAGAGTTAACCTGCTCGCAGAAGAATCCTGCTCTGTGCAAGATATAAAGACAGGAGTTAACCTGCTCTCAGAATAACCCTTATCAGTGCAAGGAAGAAAGGCTAGAGTTAACCTGTTCGCAGAAGATCCCTTCTCAATACAATGTATAAAGGCTTGAGTTAATCTGCTCGCAGTAGAACGCTTCTCAGAACAAGGTAGAAAGGATAGAGTTAACCTGTTCGCAAAAGAATCCATCTCAATGCAAGTTATAAAGGCTAGAGTAAACTTGCTCGCAGAAGAACACTTCTCAGTACAAGGTCGAAAGGCAGGAGTAAACCTGCTCGCAGAAGAATCTTTCTCACTACAAGGTATAAAGGCTAGAGTTAACCTGCTCACAGAAGAACACTTCTCAGTGTAAGGTATAAAGGCTAGAGAGAACCTGCTCGCAGAAGAACCCTTCTCGGTGCAAGGTATAGAGGCTAGAGAAAACCTGCTCGCAGATGAACCCTACTCAGTTCAAGGTATAAAGGCTAGAGTTACACTGCTCTCAATAGAACGCTTCTCAGTACAAGATATTAAGGCTAGAGAGAATCTGCTCGCAGAAGAAGGTTCTCAGAACAAGGTATAAAGGCTAGTGTTTACTTGTTCGCAGAAAAACCCAGTTCAATGCAATGTAGAAAGGCTAGAGTTACACTGCTCTCAATAGAACGCTTCTCAGTACAAGATATTAAGGCTAGAGAGAATCTGCTCGCAGAAGAAGGTTCTCAGAACAAGGTATAAAGGCTAGTGTTTACTTGTTCGCAGAAAAACCCAGTTCAATGCAATGTATAAAGGCTAGAGTTACACTGCTCTCAATAGAACGCTTCTCAGTACAAGATATTAAGGCTAGAGAGAATCTGCTCGCAGAAGAAGGTTCTCAGAACAAGGTATAAAGGCTAGTGTTTACTTGTTCGCAGAAAAACCCAGTTCAATGCAATGTAGAAAGGCTAGAGTTAACCTGTTCGCAGAAGATCCCTTCTCATTTCAAGGTACAAAAGCTAGAGTTAACCTGCTCGCAGATGAACCCTACTCAGTTCAAGGTATAAAGGCTAGAGTTACACTGCTCTCAATAGAACGCTTCTCAGTACAAGATATTAAGGCTAGAGAGAATCTGCTCGCAGAAGAAGGTTCTCAGAACAAGGTATAAAGGCTAGTGTTTACTTGTTCGCAGAAAAACCCAGTTCAATGCAATGTAGAAAGGCTAGAGTTACACTGCTCTCAATAGAACGCTTCTCAGTACAAGATATTAAGGCTAGAGAGAATCTGCTCGCAGAAGAAGGTTCTCAGAACAAGGTATAAAGGCTAGTGTTTACTTGTTCGCAGAAAAACCCAGTTCAATGCAATGTATAAAGGCTAGAGTTACACTGCTCTCAATAGAACGCTTCTCAGTACAAGATATTAAGGCTAGAGAGAATCTGCTCGCAGAAGAAGGTTCTCAGAACAAGGTATAAAGGCTAGTGTTTACTTGTTCGCAGAAAAACCCAGTTCAATGCAATGTAGAAAGGCTAGAGTTAACCTGTTCGCAGAAGATCCCTTCTCATTTCAAGGTACAAAAGCTAGAGTTAACCTGCTCGCAGAAGAACCCTTCTCAGCACAAGGTATAAACGCTGGAGTAAACCTGATCGGAGAAGAACTCTTCACAGTACAAGGTATAAAGGCTAGTGTTATCTTGCTTTAAGATGAACCCATCTCTGTGCAAGGTATAAAGGCTAGAGTGAACCTGGTCGCAGAAGAAACCTTCTCAGTACAAGGTCGAACGCTGGAGTAAACCTGCTCGCAGAAGAACCTACTCAGAACAAGGTATAAAGGCTAGTGTTAACCTGCTCACAGAAAAACCCTTCTCAGTACAAGGAATAAAGGCTAGAGTTAAACTGCTCTCAATAGAACGCTTCTCAGTGCAAGGTATAAAGGCTAGAGAGAACCTGATCGCAGAAGCACCCTTCTCGGTGCAAGGTATAGAGGCTAGAAAAACCTGCTCGCAGATGAACCCTACTCAGTTCAAGGTACAAAGGCTAAAGTAAGCCTGCTTGCCCATGAAACCTTCTCAGTACAGGTATAAAGGTTAGAGTTAACCTGACCTCAGAAGAACACTTCTAAGTACAAGGTATAAAGTCTAGAGTTTACCTGCTGGCAGAAGTTTCCTTCTCAGTACAAGTTCTAAAGTGAGGAGTTTACTTGCTCGCAGAAGAACCCTTCTCATTACAAGGTATAAAGGCTAGAGTAAACCTGCTCACAGATGAACCCTTCTCAGTGCAAGGTAGAAAGGATAGATTAAACCTCCTCGCAGAAGAACCATTCTCAGTACAAGATCTAAAGGCTGGAGTAAACATGCTCGCTGAAGAATGCTTCTCAGGACAATGTATAAAGGCTAGATTAAACCTGCTCGTAGAAGAACCCTTCTCGGTTCAAGGTATAAAGGCTAGAGTTATCCTGCTCGCTGAAGAATCCTTCTCAGGACAACGTATAAAGGCTAGATTAAACCTGTTCGTAGAAGAAGCCTTCTCGGTTCAAGGTATAAAGGCTAGAGTTAACCTGCTCGCAGAAGAATCCTGCTCAGTGCAAGATATAAAGACAGGAGTTAACCTGCTCTCAGAATAACCCTTCTCAGTGCAAGTAATAAAGGCTAGAGTTAAACTGCTCTCAATAGAACGCTTCTCAGTGCAAGGTATAAAGGCTAGAGAGAACCTGCTCGCAGACAACCCTTTTCGGTGCACGGTATAGAGGCTAGAAAAAACCTGCTCGCAGATGAACCCTACTCATTTCAAGGTACAAAGGCTAAAGTAAACCTGCTTGCCCATGAACCCTTCTCAGTACAGGTATAAAGGTTAGAGTTAACCTGCCCTCAGAAGAAAACTTCTAAGTACAAGGTATAAAGTCTAGAGTTAACCTGCTCGCAGAAGATTCCTTCTCAGTACAAGTTCTAAAGTGAGGAGTTTACTTGCTCGCAGAAGAACCCTTCTCATTACAAGGTATAAAGGCTAGAGTAAACCTGCTCACAGATGAACCCTTCTCAGTGCAAGTTATAAAGGCTTGAGTTAATCTGCTCGCAGAAGAACGCTTCTCAGAACAAGGTAGAAAGGATAGATTGAACCTCCTCGCAGAAGAACCATTCTCAGTACAAGTTCTAAAGGCTGGAGTAAACATGCTCGCTGAAGAATCCTTCTCAGGACATCGTATAAAGGCCAGATTAAACCTGCTCGTAGAAGAATCCTTCTCGTTTCAAGGTATAAAGGCTAGAGTTAACCTGCTCGCAGAAGAATCCTGCCCAGTGCAAGGTCTAATGACAGGAGTTAACCTGCTCTCAGAAGAAACCTTCTCAGTGCAAGGAAGAAAGGCTAGAGTTAACCTGTTCGCAGAAGATCCCTTCTCAGTACAATGTATAAAGGCTAACGTAAACCTTCTCGCACATGAACCCTTCTCAGTACAAGGTATAAAGGCTACAGAGAACCTGCTCACAGAAGAACCCTTCTCGATGCAAGGTATAAAGGCTTGAGTTAACCTGCTCGCAGAAGAACGCTTCTCAGTACAAGGTTGAAATGCTAGAGTTAACCTGTTCGCAAAAGAATCCATCTGAATGCAACTTATAAAGGCTAGAGTAAACTTGCTCGCAGAAGAATCCTTCTCAGGACAACGTATAAAGGCTAGATTAAACCTACTCGTAGAAGAACCCTTCTCGGTTCAAGGTATAAAGGCTAGAGTTAACCTGCTCACAGAAGAACACTTCTCAGTGCAAGGTATAATGGCTAGAGAGAACCTGCTCACAGAAGAACTCTTCTCAGTACAAGGAATAAAGTCTAGAGTAAACCTGCACGCAGAAGAACCTTCTCAGAACAAATTATAAAGGCTAGTGTTAACCTGCTCACAGAAGAACCCTTCTCAGTACAAGGAATAAAGGCTAGAGTTAAACTACTCTCAATAGAACGCTTCTGAGTGCAAGGTATAAAGGCTAGAGTTAATCTGCTCACAGAAGAACCTTCTCAATTCAAGGTCTAAAGGCTGGAGTTAACTTGCTCACAGAAGAACTCTTCTCAGTACAAGGAATAAAGTCTAGAGTAAACCTGCTCGCAGAAGAACGTACTCAGAACAAGGTATAAAGGCTAGTGTTAACTTGCTCGCAGAAGAACCCTTCTCAGTACAAGGAATAAAGGCTAGAGTTTAACTGCTCTCAATAGAACGCTTCTCAGTGCAAGGTATAAAGGATAGAGAGAACCTGCTCGCAGAAGCACCCTTCTCGGTGCAAGGTATAGAGGCTAGAAAAAACCTGCTCGCAGATGAACCCTACTCAGTTCAAGGTACAAAGGCTAAAGTAAACCTGCTTGCCCATGAACCCTTCTCAGTACAGGTATAAAGGTTAGAGTTAACCTGCCCTCTGAAGAACACTTCTAAGTACAAGGTATAAAGTCTAGAGTTAACCTGCTCACAGAAGATTCCTTCTCAGTACAAGTTCTAAAGTGAGGAGTTTACTTGCTCGCAGAAGAACCCTTCTCATTACAAGGTATAAAGGCTAGAGTAAACCTGCTCACAGATGAACCCTTCTCAGTGCAAGGTAGAAAGGATAGATTAACCCTTCTCGCAGAAGAACCATTCTCAGTACAAGATCTAAAGGCTGGAGTAAACATGCTCGCTGAAGAATCCTTCTCAGGACAACGTATAAAGGCTAGATTAAACCTGCTCGTAGAAAAACCCTTCTCTGTTCAAGGTATAAAGGCTAGAGTTATCCTGCTTGCTGAAGAATCCTTCTCAGGACAACGTACAAAGGCTAGATTAAACCTGCTCGTAGAAGAAGCCTTCTGGGTTCAAGGAATAAAGGCTAGAGTTAACCTGCTCGCAGTAGAATCCTGCTCAGTGCAAGATATAAAGACAGGAGTTAACCTGCTCTCAGAATAACCCTTATCAGTGCAAGGAAGAAAGGCTAGAGTTAACCTGTTCGCAGAAGATCCCTTCTCAATACAATGTATAAAGGCTAGCGTAAACCTGCTCGCAGAAGAACCCTTTTCGGTGCAAGGTATAAAGGCTTGAGTTAATCTGCTCGCAGAAGAACGCTTCTCAGAACAAGGTAGAAAGCATAGAGTTAACCTGTTCGCAAAAGAATCCATCTCAATGCAAGTTATAAAGGCTAGAGTAACCTTGCTCGCAGAAGAACACTTCTCAGTACAAGGTCGAAAGGCAGGAGTAAACCTGCTCGCAGAAGAATCTTTCTCACTACAAGGTATAAAGGCTAGAGTTAACCTGCTCACAGAAGAACACTTCTCAGTGTAAGGTATAAAGGCTAGAGAGAACCTGCTCGCAGAAGAATCCTTCTCGGTGCAAGGTATAGAGGCTAGAGAAAACCTGCTCGCAGATGAACCCTACTCAGTTCAAGGTACAAAGGCTAGAGTTACACTGCTCTCAATAGAACGCTTCTCAGTACAAGATATTAAGGCTAGAGAGAATCTGCTCGTAGAAGAAGGTTCTCAGAACAAGGTATAAAGGCTAGTGTTTACTTGTTCGCAGAAAAACCCAGTTCAATGCAATATAGAAAGGCTAGAGTTAACCTGTTCGCAGAAGATCCCTTCTCATTTCAAGGTACAAAAGCTAGAGTTAACCTGCACGCAGAAGAACCCTTCTCAGCACAAGGTATAAACGCTGTAGTAAACCTGATCGCAGAAGAACTCTTCACAGTACAAGGTATAAAGGCTAGTGTTATCTTGCTTTAAGATGAACCCATCTCTGTGCAAGGTATAAAGGCTAGAGTGAACCTGGTCGCAGAAGAACCCTTCTCAGTACAAGGTCGAACACTGGAGTAAACCTGCTCGCAGAAGAACCTACTCAGAACAAGGTATAAAGGCTAGTGTTAACCTGCTCACAGAAGAACCCTTCTCAGTACAAGGAATAAAGGCTAGAGTTAAACTGCTCTCAATAGAACGCTTCTCAGTGCAAGGTATAAAGGCTAGAGAGAACCTGATCGCAGAAGCACCCTTCTCGGTGCAAGGTATAGAGGCTAGAAAAACCTGCTCGCAGATGAACCCTACTCAGTTCAAGGTACAAAGGCTAAAGTAAGCCTGCTTGCCCATGAAACCTTCTCAGTACAGGTATAAAGGTTAGAGTTAACCTGACCTCAGAAGAACACTTCTAAGTACAAGGTATAAAGTCTAGAGTTTACCTGCTGGCAGAAGTTTCCTTCTCAGTACAAGTTCTAAAGTGAGGAGTTTACTTGCTCGCAGAAGAACCCTTCTCATTACAAGGTATAAAGGCTAGAGTAAACCTGCTCACAGATGAACCCTTCTCAGTGCAAGGTAGAAAGGATAGATTAAACCTCCTCGCAGAAGAACCATTCTCAGTGCAAGATCTAAAGGCTGGAGTAAACATGCTCGCTGAAGAATCCTTCTCAGGACAATGTATAAAGGCTAGATTAAACCTGCTCGTAGAAGAACCCTTCTCGGTTCAAGGTATAAAGGCTAGAGTTATCCTGCTCGCTGAAGAATCCTTCTCAGGACAACGTATAAAGGCTAGATTAAACCTGTTCGTAGAAGAAGCCTTCTCGGTTCAAGGTATAAAGGCTAGAGTTAACCTGCTCGCAGAAGAATCCTGCTCAGTGCAAGATATAAAGACAGGAGTTAACCTGCTCTCAGAATAACCCTTCTCAGTGCAAGTAATAAAGGCTAGAGTTAAACTGCTCTCAATAGAACGCTTCTCAGTGCAAGGTATAAAGGCTAGAGAGAACCTGCTCGCAGAAGCACCCTTCTCGGTGCAAGGTATAGAGGCTAGAAAAAACCTGCTCGCAGATGAACCCTACTCAGTTCAAGGTACAAAGGCTAAAGTAAACCTGCTTGCCCATGAACCCTTCTCAGTAAAGGTATAAAGGTTAGAGTTAACCTGCCCTCAGAAGAAAACTTCTAAGTACAAGGTATAAAGTCTAGAGTTAACCTGCTCGCAGAAGATTCCTTCTCAGTACAAGTTCTAAAGTGAGGAGTTTACTTGCTCGCAGAAGAACCCTTCTCATTACAAGGTATAAAGGCTAGAGTAAACCTGCTCACAGATGAACCCTTCTCAGTGAAAGTTATAAAGGCTTGAGTTAATCTGCTCGCAGAAGAACGCTTCTCAGAACACGGTAGAAAGGATAGAGTTAACCTGTTCGCAAAAGAATCCATCTCAATGCAAGTTATAAAGGCTAGAGTAAACTTGCTCACAGAAGAACCATTCTCACTACAAGGTATAAAGGCTAGAGTTAACCTGCTCGCAGAATAACCCTTCTCAGTACAAGGTATAAAGTGTAGAGTTAACCTGCTCGCGGAAGATTCCTTCTCAGTACAAGGTCTAAAGGGTGGAGTTAACTTGCTCACAGAAGAACCCTTTTCAGTACAAGGAATAAAGTCTAGAGTAAACCTGCTCGCAGTAGAAATTTCTTGATGCAAGGGGAAAGGCTAGAGTTAATCTGCTCACAGAATAACCTTCTCAATTCAAGGTCTAAATGGTGGAGAGAACCTGCTCGCAGAAGAACCCTTCTCGGTGCAAGGTATAGAGGCTAGAGAAAACCTGCTCGCAGATGAATCCTACTCAGTTCAAGGTATAAAGGCTAGAGTTACACTGCTCTCAATAGAACGCTTCTCAGTACAAGATATTAAGTCTAGAGAGAATCTGCTCACAGAAGAAGGTTCTCAGAACAAGGTATAAAGTCTAGTGTTAACCTGTTCGCAG
The DNA here is from genome assembly GCF_036971445.1 of Narcine bancroftii. Taxonomy (NCBI): domain Eukaryota; kingdom Metazoa; phylum Chordata; class Chondrichthyes; order Torpediniformes; family Narcinidae; genus Narcine; species Narcine bancroftii. Next base: position 10,550,216 of record NC_091471.1, read on the forward strand.
AAGAACCCATCTCAATGCAATGTAGAAAGGCTAGAGTTAAACTGTTCGCAGAAGATCCCTTCTCATTTCAAGGTAGAAAAGCTAGAGTTAACCTGCTCGCAGAAGAACCCTTCTCAGTACAAGGTATAAACGCTGGAGTAAACCTGCTCGCAGAAGAACTCTTCACAGTACTAGGTATAAAGGCTAGTGTTATTTTGTTTTAAGATGAACCTATCTCAGTTGAAGGTATAAAGGCTAGAGTGAACCTGGTCGCAGAAGAACCCTTCTCAGTACAATGTATAAAGGCTAGCGTAAACCTTCTCGCAGAAGAACCCTTTTCGGTGCAAGGTATAAAGGCTTGAGTTAATCTGCTCACAGAAGAACGCTTCTCAGAACAAGGTAGAAAGGATAGAGTTAACCTGTTCGCAAAAGAATCCATCTCAATGCAAGTTATAAAGGCTAGAGTAAACTTGCTCGCAGAAGAACACTTCTCATTACAAGGTCGAAAGGCAGGAGTAAACCTGCTCGCAGAAGAGTCCTTCTCAGTACAAGTTCTAAAGTGTAGTGTTAACTTGCTCGCAGAAGAACCCTTCTCAATGCAAGTTATAAAGGCTAGAGTAAACTTGCTCGCAGAATAACCCTTCTCAGTACAAGGTATAAAGTGTAGAGTTAACCTGCTCACGGAAGATTCCTTCTCAGTACAAGGTCTAAAGGGTGGAGTTAACTTGCTCACAGAAGAACCCTTCTCAGTACAAGGAATAAAGTCCAGAGTAAACCTGCTCGCAGAAGAAATTTCTCGATGCAAGGAGAAAGGCTAGAGTTAATCTGCTCACAGAAGAACCTTCTCAATTCAAGGTCTAAAGGGTGGAGAGAACCTGCTCGCAGAAGAACCCTTCTCGGTGTAAGGTATAGAGGCTAGAGAAAACCTGCTCGCAGATGAACCCTACTCAGTTCAAGGTATAAAGGCTAGAGTTACACTGCTCTCAATAGAACGCTTCTCAGTACAAGATATTAAGGCTAGAGAGAATCTGCTCGCAGAAGAAGGTTCTCAGAACAAGGTATAAAGGCTAGTGTTAACCTGTTCGCAGAAGAACCCATCTCAATGCAATGTAGAAAGGCTAGAGTTAACCTGTTCGCAGAAGATCCCTTCTCATTTCAAGGTACAAAAGCTAGAGTTAACCTGCTCGCAGAAGAACCCTTCTCAGTTCAAGGTATAAACGCTGGAGTAAACCTGCACGCAGAAGAACTCTTCACAGTACAAGGTATAAAGGCTAGTGTTATCTTGCTTTAAGATGAACCCATCTCAGTGCAAGGTATAAAGGCTAGAGTGAACCTGGTCGCAGAAGAACCCTTCTCAGTACAAGGTCGAAAGGCTGGAGTAAACCTGCTCGCAGAAGATTCCTTCTCAGTGTAAGGTGCAAAGGCTAAAGTTAACCTGCTCGCAGAAGAACCCTTCTCAGTGTAAGGTATAAAGGCTAGAGTTAACCTGCTCGCAGAAGAAACTTCTCGGTGCAAGGTATAAAGGCTAGAGTTTACCTGCTCAAAGAAGAAAGCTTCTCAATTCATGGTCTAAAGTGTGGAGTTAACTTGCTCACAGAAGAACTCTTATCATTACAAGGAATAAAGTCTAGAGTAAACCTGCTCGCAGAAGAACCTTCTCAGAACAAGGTATAAAGGCTAGTGTTAACCTGCTCGCAGAAGAACCCTTCTCAGTACAAGGAATAAAGGCTAGAGTTAAACTGCTCTTAATAGAACGATTCTCAGTGCAAGGTATAAAGGCTAGAGAGAATCTACTCGCAGAAGCACCCTTCTCGTTGCAAGGAGTAGAGCTAGAAAAAACCTGCTCGCAGATGAACCCTACTCAGTTCAAGGTATAAAGGCTAAAGTAAACCTGCTTGCCCAGGAACCCTTCTCAGCACAGGTATAAAGGTTAGAGTTAACCTGCCCTCAGGAGAACACTTCTAAGTACAAGGTATAAAGTCTAGAGTTAACCTGCTCGCAGAAGATTCCTTCTCAGTACAAGTTCTAAAGTTAGGAGTTTACTTGCTCGCAGAAGAACCCTTCTCAGTACAAGGTATAAAGGCTAGAGTAAACCTGCTCACAGAAGAACCCTTCTCAGTGCAAGGTAGAAAGGATAGATTAAACCTCCTCGCAGAAGAACCATTCTCAGTACAAGATCTAAAGGCTGGAATAAACATGCTCACTGAAGAATCCTTCTCAGGACAACGTATAAAGGCTAGATTAAAGCTGCTCGTAGAAGAACCCTTCTTGGTTCAAGGTATAAAGGCTAGAGTTAACCTGCTCGCAGAAAAATCCTGCTGAGTGCAAGGTATAAAAACAGGAGTTAACCTGCTCTCAGAAGAACCTTTCTCAGTACAAGATATAAAGACGAGAGAGAACCTGCTCGCAGAAGAACAATGCTCAGTACAAGTTATAAAGGCTACAGTTAACCTGCTCGCAAAAGACCCCTTCTCACTACAATGTAGAAAGACAAGAGTTGACCTGCATACAGAAGAAATCTTCTCAGTACAAGGTATAAAGGCTAGAGAGAACCGGATCGCAGAAGAACCCATCTAACTACAAGGAATAAAGGCTAGAGTTTACCTGCTTGCAGAAGAACAATTCTCAGTACAAGGTATAAAGGCTAGAGTTTACCTGCTCGCAGAAGAACCCTTCTCAGTACAAGGTATAAAGCCAAGAGTAAACCTACTCACAGAAGAACTCTTCTCGGTGCAAGGTATAAAGCCTAGAGTTAACCTGCTCGCAGAAGAACTCTTCACAGTACAAGGTATAAAGGCTAGTGTTATCTTGATTTAAGATGAACCCATCTCAGTGCAAGGTATAAAGGCTAGAGTGAACCTGGTCGCAGAAGAACTCTTCTCAGTACAAGGTCGAAAGGCTGGAGTAAACCTGCTCGCAGAAGATCCCTTCTCAGTGTAAGGTGCAAAGGCTAAAGTTAATCTGCTCGCAGAAGAACCCTTCTCAGTGCAAGGTCTAAAGGGTGGAGTTAACTTGTTCACAGAAGAACCCTTCTCAGTACAAGGAATAAAGTCTAGAGTAAACCTGCTCGCAGAAGAAACATCTCGGTGCCAGTTATAAAGGCTAGTGTTAACCTGCTCACAGAAGAAACCTTCTCAATTCAAGGTCTAAAGGGTGGAGTTAACTTGCTCACAGAAGCACTCTTCTCAGTACAAGGAATAAAGTCTAGAGTAAAACTGCTCTCAGAAGAACCTTCTCAGAACAAGGTATAAAGGCTATTGTTAACCTGCTTGCAGAAGAACCCTTCTCAGTACAAGGAATAAAGGCTAGAGTTAAACTGCTCTTAATAGAACGCTTCTCAGTTTAAGGTATAAAGGCTAGAGAGAACCTGCTCGCAGAAGCATCCTTCTCGGTGCAAGGTGTAGAGGCTAGAAAAAACCTGCTCGCAGATGAACCCTACTCAGTTCAAGGTATAAAGGCTAAAGTAAACCTGCTTGCTCATGATCCCTTCTCAGTACGGGTATAAAGGTTAGAGTTAACCTCCCCTTAGAAGAACACTTCTAAGTACAAGGTATAAAGTCGAGTGTTAGCCTGCTCGCAGAAGATTCCTTCTCAGTACAAGTTCTAAAGTGAGGAGTTTACTTGCTCGCAGAAGAACCCTTCTCAGTACAAGGTATAAAGGCTAGAGTAAACCTGCTCACAGAAGAACCCTTCTCAGTGCAAGGTAGAATGGATAGATTAAACCTCCTCGCAGAAGAACCATTCTCAGTACAAGATCTAAAGGCTGGAGTAAACATGCTCGCTGAAGAATCCTTCTCAGGACAACGTATAAAGGCTAGATTAAAGCTGCTCGTAGAAGAACCCTTCTCGGTTCAAGGTATAAAGGCTAGAGTTAACCTGCTCGCAGAAAAATCCTGCTGAGTGCAAGGTATAAAAACAGGAGTTAACCTGCTCTCAGAAGAACCTTTCTCAGTACAAGGTATAAAGGCGAGAGAGAACCTGCTCGCAGAAGAACAATGCTCAGTACAAGTTATAAAGGCTACAGTTAACCTGCTCGCAAAAGACTCCTTCTCACTACAATGTAGAAAGGCTAGAGTTGACCTGCATACAGAAGAAATCTTCTCAGTACAAGGTATAAAGGCTAGAGAGAACCGGATCACAGAAGAACCCATCTAACTACAAGGAATAAAGGCTAGAGTTTACCTGCTCGCAGAAGAACCCTTCTCAGTACAAGGTCGAAAGGCTGGAGTAAACCTGCTCGCAGAAGATCCCTTCTCAGTGTAAGGTGCAAAGGCTAAAGTTAACCTGCTCGCAGAAGAACCCTTCTCAGTACAAGGTCTAAAGGGTGGAGTTAACTTGCTCACAGAAGAACCCTTCTCAGTACAAGGAATAAAGTCTAGAGTAAACCTGCTCGCAGAAGAAACATCTCGGTGCCAGGTATAAAGGCTAGAGTTAACCTGCTCACAGAAGAAACTTTCTCAATTCAAGGTCTAAAGGGTGGAGTTAACTTGCTCACAGAAGCACTCTTCTCAGTACAAGGAATAAAGTCTAGAGTAAACCTGCTCTTAGAAGAACCTTCTCAGAACAAGGTATAAAGGCTATTGTTAACCTGCTCACAGAAGAACCCTTCTCAGTACAAGGAATAAAGGCTAGAGTTAAACTGCTCTTAATAGAACGCTTCTCAGTGCAAGGTATAAAGGCTAGAGAGAATCTACTCGCAGAAGCACCCTTCTCGGTGCAAGGAGTAGAGGCTAGAAAAAACCTGCTCGCAGATGAACCCTACTCAGTTCAAGATATAAAGGCTAAAGTAAACATGATTGCCCATGATCCCTTTTCAGTACAGGTATAAAGGTTAGAGTTAACATGCCCTCAGAAGAACACTTCTAAGTACAAGGTATAAAGTCTAGAGTTAACCTGCTTGCAGAAGATTCCTTCTCAGTACATGTTCTCAAGTGAGGAGTTTACTTGCTCGCAGAAGAACCCTTCTCAGTACAAGGTATAAAGGCTAGAGTAAACCTGCTCACAGAAGAACCCTTCTCAGTGCAAGGTAGAAAGGATAGATTAAACCTCCTCGCAGAAGAACCATTCTCAGTACAATATCTAAAGGCTGGAGTAAACATGCTCGCTGAAGATTCCTTCTCAGGACAACGTATAAAGGCTAGATTAAACCTGCTCATAGAAGAACCCTTCTCGGTTCAAGGTATAAAGGCTAGAGTTAACCTGCTCGCAGAAAAATCCTGCTGAGTGCAAGGTATGAAGACAGGAGTTAACCTGCTCTCAGAAGAACCTTTCTCAGTAGAAGGTATAAAGGCGAGAGAGAAACTGCTCGCAGAAGAACAATTCTCAGTTAAAGTTATAAAGGCTACAGTTAACCTGCTCGCAAAAGACCTCTTCTCACTACAATGTACAAAGGCTAGAGTTAACCTGCATACAGAAGAACTCTTCTCGGTGCAAGGTATAAAGCCAAGTGTAAACCTACTGACAGAAGAACCCTTCTCAGCGCAATGTATAAAGGATAGATTAAACCTGCTCGCAGAAGAACACTTCTCAGTATAAGGTATTGTAAACTTGCTCACAGAAGTACCCTTCTCACTACAAGGTAGAAAGGCTAGAGTTAACCTGCTCACAGAAGAACCCATCTCGGTGCAAGGAAAAGAGGTGAGAGAAAACCTGCTCGCAGATGAACCCTACTCAGTTCAAGGCATAATGGCTAGAGTTAAACTGCTCTCAATAGAATGCTTCTCAGTACAAGATATTAAGGATAGAGAGAACCTGCTCGCAGAAGAAGGTTCTCAGAACAAGGTATAAAGGCTAGTGTTAACCTGCTCGCAAAAGAACACTTCTCAGTACAAGGTAAAAAGGCTAAAGTAAACCTGCTTGCCCATGAACACTTCTCAGTACAAGGTATAAAGGCTAGAGTGAACCTGCTTGCAGAAGAACCCTTCTCACTACAAGGTATAAAGGCTAGAGTTAACCTGCTCACAGAAAGACCCTTCTCAGTACAAGGGATAATGGCTAGAGAAATCCTTCTCGCAGAAGAACCGTTCACAGTACCAGGTAGAAAGGCTAGAGTTAACCTGTTCGCAGAAGAACCCTTCTCAATGCAATGTAGAAAGGCTAGAGTTAACCTGCTCGCAGAAGAACCCTTCTCATTTCAAGGTATAAACGCTGGAGTAATCCTGCTCGCAGAAGAACTCTTCACAGTACAAGGTATAAAGGCTAGTGTTATCTTGCTTTAAGATGAACCCATATCAGTGCAAGGTATAAAAGCTAGAGTGAATCTGTTCGCAGAAGAACCCTTCTCAGTACAATCTCGAAAGGCTGGAGTAAACCTGCTCACAGAAGATCCCTTCTCATTTCAAGGTAGAAAAGCTAGAGTAAACCTGCTCGCAGAAGAATCCTTATCAGTACAAGGTATAAAGGCTAGAATAAACCTGCTCGCAGAAGATCCCTTCTCGGTACAAGGTATAAAGGCTAGAGTTAACCTGCTCGCTGAGAAATCCTGCTGAGTGCAAGGTATAAAGACAGGAGTTAACCTGCTCTCAGAAGAACCTTTCTCAGTACAAGGTATAAAGGCGAGAGAGAACCTGCTCGCATAGAACCATTCTCAGTACAAGTTATAAAGGCTACAGTTAACCTTCTCGCAAAAGACCCCTTCTCACTACAATGTAGAAAAGCTAGAGTTAACCTGCATACAGAAGAAATCTTCTCAGTACAAGGTGTAAAGGCTAGAGAGAACCGAATCGCAGAAGAACCCATCTAACTACAAGGAATAAAGGCTAGAGTTTACCTGCTTGCAGAAGAACAATTCTCAGTACAAGGTATAACGGCTAGAGTTTACCTGCTCGCAGAAGAACCCTTCTCAGTACAAGGTATAAAGCCAAGAGTAAACCTACTCACAGAAGAACTCTTCTCGGTTCATGGTATAAAGCCTAGAGTTAACCTGCTCGCAGAAGAACCCTTCTCAGTACAAGGTATAAAGGGTAGAGTTAAACTGCTCTCAAGAGAAACCTTCTCAGTGTAAGGTACAAAGGATAGATTAAACCAACTCGCAGATGAACCCTTCTCAGTACAATGTATAAAGGCTAGCGTAAACCTGCTCGCAGATGAACCCTTCTCGGTGCAAGGTATAAAGGCTTGAGTTAATCTGCTCGCAGAAGAACGCTTCTCAGAACAAGGTAGAAAGGATAGAGTTAACCTGTTCGCAAAAGAATCCATCTCAATGTAAGTTATAAAGGCTAGAGTAAACTTGCTCGCAGAAGAACACTTCTCAGTACAAGGTCGAAAGGCAGGAGTAATCCTGCTCGCAGAAGAGTCCTTCTCAGTACAAGGTCTAAAGGGTGGAGTTAACTTGCTCACAGAAGAACCCTTCTCAGTACAAGGAATAAAGTCTAGAGTAAACCTGCTCGCAGTAGATATTTCTCGATGCAAGGAGAAAGGCTAGAGTTAATCTGCTCACCGAAGAACCTTCTCAATTCAAGGTCTAAAGGGTGGAGAGAACCTGCTCGCAGAAGAACCCTTCTCGGTGCAAGGTATAGAGGCTAGAGAAAACCTGCTCGCAGATGAACCCTACTCAGTTCAAGGTAAAAGTCTAGAGTTACACTGCTCTCAATAGAACGCTTCTCAGTACAAGATATCAAGTCTAGAGAGAATCTGCTCACAGAAGAAGGTTCTCAGAACAAGGTATAAAGGCTAGTGTTAACCTGTTCGCAGAAGAACCCATCTCAATGCAATGTAGAAAGGCTAGAGTTAACCTGTTCGCAGAAGATCACTTCTCAGTACAAGGTATAAACGCTGGAGTAAACCTGCTCGCAGAAGATCCCTTCTCAATACAATGTATAAAGGCTAGCGTAGACCTGCTCGCAGAAGAACCCTTCTCGGTGCAAGGTATAAAGGCTTGAGTTAATCTGCTCACAGAAGAACGCTTCTCAGAACAAGGTAGAAAGGAAAGAGTTAACCTGTTCGCAAAAGAATCCATCTCAATGCAAGTTATAAAGGCTAGAGTAAACTTGCTCGCAGAAGAACACTTCTCAGTACAAGGTCGAAAGGCAGGAGTAAACCTGCTCGCAGAAGAGACCTTCTCAGTACAAGTTCTAAAGTGTGGAGTTAACTTGCTCGCAGAAGAACCCTTCTCAATGCAAGTTATAAGATCCCTTCTCAGTGTAAGGTGCAAAGGCTAAAGTTAACCTGCTCGCAGAAGAACCCTTCTCAGTGTAAGGTATAAAGGCTAGAGTTAACCTGCTCGCAGAAGAAACTTCTCGGTGCAAGGTATAAAGGCTAGAGTTAACCTGCTCAAAGAAGAAACCTTCTCAATTCAAGGTCTAAAGGGTGGAGTTAACTTGCTCACAGAAGAACTCTTATCATTACAAGGAATAAAGTCTAGAGTAAACCTGCTCGCAGAAGAACCTTCTCAGAACAAGGTATAAAGGCTAGTGTTAACCTGCTCGCAGAAGAACCCTTCTCAGTACAAGGAATAAAGGCTAGAGTTAAACTGCTCTTAATAGAACGCTTCTCAGTGCAACGTATAAAGGCTAGAGAGAATCTACTCGCAGAAGCACCCTTCTCGGTGCAAGGAGTAGAGGCTAGAAAAAACCTGCTCGCAGATGAACCCTACTCAGTTCAAGGTATAAAGGCTAAAGTAAACCTGCTTGCTCATGAACCCTTCTCAGCACAGGTATAAAGGTTAGAGTTAACCTGCCCTCAGAAGAACACTTCTAAGTACAAGGTATAAAGTCTAGAGTTAACCTGCTCGCAGAAGATTCCTTCTCAGTACAAGGTATAAAGGATAGAGTAAACTTGCTCACAGAAGAACCCTTCTCTCTACAATGTAGAAAGGCTAGAGTTGACCTGCATACAGAAGAAATCTTCTCAGTACAAGGTATAAAGGCTAGAGAGAACCGGATCGCAGAAGAACCCATCTAACTACAAGGAATAAAGGCTAGAGTTTACCTGCTTGCAGAAGAACAATGCTCAGTACAATGTATAAAGGCTAGAGTTTACCTGCTCGCAGAAGAACCCTTCTCAGTACAAGGTATAAAGCCAAGAGTAAACCTACTCACAGAAGAACTCTTCTCGGTGCAAGGTATAAAGCCTAGAGTTAACCTGCTCGCACAAGAACTCTTCACAGTACAAGGTATAAAGGCTAGTGTTATCTTGCTTTAAGATGAACCCATCTCAGTGCAAGGTATAAAGTCTAGAGTGAACCTGGTCGCAGAAGAACTCTTCTCAGTACAAGGTCGAAAGGCTGGAGTAAACCTGCTCGCAGAAGATCCCTTCTCAGTGTAAGGTGCAAAGGCTAAAGTTAACCTGCTCGCAGAAGAACCCTTCTCAATGCAAGGTCTAAAGGGTGGAGTTAACTTGTTCACAGAAGAACCCTTCTCAGTACAAGGAATAAAGTCTAGAGTAAACCTGCTCGCAGAAGAAACATCTCGGTGCCAGGTATAAAGGCTAGAGTTAACCTGCTCACAGAAGAAGCCTTCTCAGTACAAGGTATAAAGGATAGAGTAAACTTGCTCACAGAAGAACCCTTCTCTCTACAATGTAGAAAGGCTAGAGTTGACCTGCATACAGAAGAAATCTTCTCAGTACAAGGTATAAAGGCTAGAGAGAACCGGATCGCAGAAGAACCCATCTAACTACAAGGAATAAAGGCTAGAGTTTACCTGCTTGCAGAAGAACAATGCTCAGTACAATGTATAAAGGCTAGAGTTTACCTGCTCGCAGAAGAACCCTTCTCAGTACAAGGTATAAAGCCAAGAGTAAACCTACTCACAGAAGAACTCTTCTCGGTGCAAGGTATAAAGCCTAGAGTTAACCTGCTCGCACAAGAACTCTTCACAGTACAAGGTATAAAGGCTAGTGTTATCTTGCTTTAAGATGAACCCATCTCAGTGCAAGGTATAAAGGCTAGAGTGAACCTGGTCGCAGAAGAACTCTTCTCAGTACAAGGTCGAAAGGCTGGAGTAAACCTGCTCGCAGAAGATCCCTTCTCAGTGTAAGGTGCAAAGGCTAAAGTTAACATGCTCGCAGAAGAACCCTTCTCAATGCAAGGTCTAAAGGGTGGAGTTAACTTGTTCACAGAAGAACCCTTCTCAGTACAAGGAATAAAGTCTAGAGTAAACCTGCTCGCAGAAGAAACATCTCGGTGCCAGGTATAAAGGCTAGAGTTAACCTGCTCACAGAAGAAGCCTTCTCAATTCAAGGTCTAAAGGGTGGAGTTAACTTGCTCACAGAAGCACTCTTCTCAGTACAAGGAATAAAGTCTAGAGTAAACCTGCTCTCAGAAGAACCTTCTCAGAACAAGGTATAAAGGCTATTGTTAACCTGCTTGCAGAAGAACCCTTCTCAGTACAAGGAATGAAGGCTAGAGTTAAACTGCTCTTAATAGAACGCTTCTCAGTGTAAGGTATAAAGGCTAGAGAGAACCTGCTCGCAGAAGCATCCTTCTCGGTGCAAGGTGTAGAGGCTAGAAAAAACCTGCTCGCAGATGAACCCTACTCAGTTCAAGGTATAAAGGCTAAAGTAAACCTGCTTGCTCATGATCCCTTCTCAGTACAGGCATAAAGACTAGAGTTAACCTCCCCTCAGAAGAACACTTCTAAGTACAAGGTATAAAGTCGAGTGTTAACCTGCTCGCAGAAGATTCCTTCTCAGTACAAGTTCTAAAGTGAGGAGTTTACTTGCTCGCAGAAGAACCCTTCTCAGTACAAGGTATAAAGGCTAGAGTAAACCTGCTCACAGAAGAACCCTTCTCAGTGCAAGGTAGAAAGGATAGATTAAACCTCCTCGCAGAAGAACCATTCTCAGTACAAGATCTAAAGGCTGGAGTAAACATGCTCGCTGAAGAATCCTTCTCAGGACAACGTATAAAGGCTAGATTAAAGCTGCTCGTAGAAGAACCCTTCTCGGTTCAAGGTATAAAGCTAGAGTTAACCTGCTCGCAGAAAAATCCTGCTGAGTGCAAGGTATAAAAACAGGAGTTAACCTGCTCTCAGAAGAACCTTTCTCAGTACAAGGTATAAAGGCGAGAGAGAACCTGCTCGCAGAAGAACAATGCTCAGTACAAGTTATAAAGGCTACAGTTAACCTGCTCGCAAAAGACCCCTTCTCACTACAATGTAGAAAGGCTAGAGTTGACCTGCATACAGAAGAAATCTTCTCAGTACAAGGTATAAAGGCTAGAGACAACCGGATCGCAGAAGAACCCATCTAACTACAAGGAATAAAGGCTAGAGTTTACCTGCTTGCAGAAGAACAATTCTCAGTACAAGGTATAAAGGCTAGAGTTTACCTGCTCGCAGAAGAACCCTTCTCAGTACAAGGTATAAAGCCAAGAGTAAACCTACTCACAGAAGAACTCTTCTTGGTGCAAGGTATAAAGCCTAGAGTTAACCTGCTCGCAGAAGAACTCTTCACAGTACAAGGTATAAAGGCTAGAGTAAACCTGCTCGCAGAAGAACCCTTCTCACTACAAGGTCGAAAGGCAGGAGTAAACCTGCTCGCAGAAGAATCCTTCTCAGTACAAGGTATAAAGGCTTGAGTAAACTTGCTCACAGAAGATCCCTTCTCAGTACAAGGTATAAAGGTGAGAGTTAACCTTCTCACAGAAAGACCATGCTCAGTACAAGGTAAAAAGGCTAGAGAAAATCTTGTCGCAGAAGAACCCTTCTCAGTACCAGGTACAAAGGCTAGAGTTAACCTGTTTGCATAAGAACCCATTTAAATGCAATGTACAAAGGCTAGAGTGAACTTGTTCACAGAAGATCTCTTCTCTTTTCAAGATATAAAAGCTAGAGAGAATCTGCTCGCAGAAGAACCCTTCTCGGTGCAAGGTATAAAGGCTTGAGTTAACCTGCTCACAGAAGAACGCTTCTCAGTACAAGGTAGAAAGGCTAGAGTTAACCTGTTTGCAAAAGAATCCATCTCAATGCAAGTTATAAAGGCTAGAGTAAACTTGCTCGCAGAACAACCCTTCTCAGTAGAAGGTATAAAGGCTAGAGTAAACCTGCTCACAGAAAGACCCTTCTCAATACAAGGTCGAAAGGCAGGAGTAAACCTGCTCGCAGAATAACCCTTCTCAGTACAAGATATTAAGTCTAGAGAGAACCTGCTCGCAGAAGAATCCTTCTCAGTAAAAGGTATAAAGTCGAGAGATAACCTGCTCGCAGAAGATTCCTTCTCAGTACAAGTTCTAAAGTGTGGAGTTAACTTGCTCGCAGAAGAACCCTTCTCAGTACAAGGTATAAAGGCTAGAGTAAACCTGCTCACAGAAGAACCCTTCTCAGTGCAAGGTATAAAGGATAGATTAAAACTCCACGCAGAAGAACCATTCTCAGTAGAAGTTCTAAAGGCTGGAGTAAACATGCTCGCTGAAGAATCTTTCTCAGGACATCGTATAAAGGCTAGATTAAACCTGCTCGTAGAAGAACACTTCTCGGTTCAAGGTATAAAGGCTAGAGTTAACCTGCTCACAGAAGAATCCTGCTCAGTGCAAGGTATAAAGACAGGAGTTAACCTGCTCTCAGAAGAACCTTTCTCAGTACAAGGTATAAAGGCGAGAGAGAACCTGCTCGCATAGAACCATTCTCAGTACAAGTTATAAAGGCTACAGTTAACCTGCTTGCAAAAGACCCCTTCTCACTACAATGTAGAAAAGCTAGAGTTAACCTGCATACAGAAGAAATCTTCTCAGTACAAGGTATAAAGGCTAGAGAGAACCGAATCGCAGAAGAACCCATCTAACTACAAGGAATAAAGGCTAGAGTTTACCTGCTTGCAGAAGAACAATTCTCAGTACAAGGTATAACGGCTAGAGTTTACCTGCTCGCAGAAGAACCCTTCTCAGTACAAGGTATAAAGCCAAGAGTAAACCTACTCACAGAAGAACTCTTCTCGGTTCATGGTATAAAGCCTAGAGTTAACCTGCTCGCAGAAGAACCCTTCTCAGTACAAGGTATAAAGGGTAGAGTTAAACTGCTCTCAAGAGAAACCTTCTCAGTGTAAGGTACAAAGGATAGATTAAACCAACTCGCAGATGAACCCTTCTCAGTACAATGTATAAAGGCTAGCGTAAACCTGCTCGCAGAAGAACCCTTCTCGGTGCAAGGTATAAAGGCTTGAGTTAATCTGCTCGCAGAAGAACGCTTCTCAGAACAAGGTAGAAAGGATAGAGTTAACCTGTTCGCAAAAGAATCCATCTCAATGTAAGTTATAAAGGCTAGAGTAAACTTGCTCGCAGAAGAACACTTCTCAGTACAAGGTCGAAAGGCAGGAGTAATCCTGCTCGCAGAAGAGTCCTTCTCAGTACAAGGTCTAAAGGGTGGAGTTAACTTGCTCACAGAAGAACCCTTCTCAGTACAAGGAATAAAGTCTAGAGTAAACCTGCTCGCAGTAGATATTTCTCGATGCAAGGAGAAAGGCTAGAGTTAATCTGCTCACAGAAGAACCTTCTCAATTCAAGGTCTAAAGGGTGGAGAGAACCTGCTCGCAGAAGAACCCTTCTCGGTGCAAGGTATAGAGGCTAGAGAAAACCTGCTCGCAGATGAACCCTACTCAGTTCAAGGTAAAAGTCTAGAGTTACACTGCTCTCAATAGAACGCTTCTCAGTACAAGATATGAAGTCTAGAGCGAATCTGCTCACAGAAGAAGGTTCTCAGAACAAGGTATAAAGGCTAGTGTTAACCTGTTCGCAGAAGAACCCATCTCAATGCAATGTAGAAAGGCTAGAGTTAACCTGTTCGCAGAAGATCACTTCTCAGTACAAGGCATAAACGCTGGAGTAAACCTGCTCGCAGAAGATCCCTTCTCAATACAATGTATAAAGGCTAGCGTAAACCTGCTCGCAGAAGAACCCTTCTCGGTGCAAGGTATAAAGGCTTGAGTTAATCTGCTCACAGAAGAACGCTTCTCAGAACAAGGTAGAAAGGATAGAGTTAACCTGTTCGCAAAAGAATCCATCTCAATGCAAGTTATAAAGGCTAGAGTAAACTTGCTCGCAGAAGAACACTTCTCAGTACAAGGTCGAAAGGCAGGAGTAAACCTGCTCGCAGAAGAGACCTTCTCAGTACAAGTTCTAAAGTGTGGAGTTAACTTGCTCGCAGAAGAACCCTTCTCAATGCAAGTTATAAGATCCCTTCTCAGTGTAAGGAGCAAAGGCTAAAGTTAACCTGCTCGCAGAAGAACCCTTCTCAGTGTAAGGTATAAAGGCTAGAGTTAACCTGCTCGCAGAAGAAACTTCTCGGTGCAAGGTATAAAGGCTAGAGTTAACCTGCTCAAAGAAGAAACCTTCTCAATTCAAGGTCTAAAGGGTGGAGTTAACTTGCTCACAGAAGAACTCTTATCATTACAAGGAATAAAGTCTAGAGTAAACCTGCTCGCAGAAGAACCTTCTCAGAACAAGGTATAAATGCTAGTGTTAACCTGCTCGCAGAAGAACCCTTCTCAGTACAAGGAATAAAGGCTAGAGTTAAACTGCTCTTAATAGAACGCTTCTCAGTGCAACGTATAAAGGCTAGAGAGAATCTACTCGCAGAAGCACCCTTCTCGGTGCAAGGAGTAGAGGCTAGAAAAAACCTGCTCGCAGATGAACCCTACTCAGTTCAAGGTATAAAGGCTAAAGTAAACCTGCTTGCCCATGAACCCTTCTCAGCACAGGTATAAAGGTTAGAGTTAACCTGCCCTCAGAAGAACACTTCTAAGTACAAGGTATAAAGTCTAGAGTTAACCTGCTCGCAGAAGATTCCTTCTCAGTACAAGGTATAAAGGATAGAGTAAACTTGCTCACAGAAGAACCCTTCTCTCTACAATGTAGAAAGGCTAGAGTTGACCTGCATACAGAAGAAATCTTCTCAGTACAAGGTATAAAGGCTAGAGAGAACCGGATCGCAGAAGAACCCATCTAACTACAAGGAATAAAGGCTAGAGTTTACCTGCTTGCAGAAGAACAATTCTCAGTACAATGTATAAAGGCTAGAGTTTACCTGCTCGCAGAAGAACCCTTCTCAGTACAAGGTATAAAGCCAAGAGTAAACCTTCTCACAGAAGAACTCTTCTCGGTGCAAGGTATAAAGCCTAGAGTTAACCTGCTCGCACAAGAACTCTTCACAGTACAAGGTATAAAGGCTAGTGTTATCTTGCTTTAAGATGAACCCATCTCAGTGCAAGGTATAAAGGCTAGAGTTTACCTGCTCGCAGAAGAACCCTTCTCAGTACAAGGTATAAAGCCAAGAGTAAACCTACTCACAGAAGAACTCTTCTTGGTGCAAGGTATAAAGCCTAGAGTTAACCTGCTCGCAGACGAACTCTTCACAGTACAAGGTATAAAGGCTAGAGTAAACCTGCTCGCAGAAGAACCCTTCTCACTACAAGGTCGAAAGGCAGGAGTAAACCTGCTCGCAGAAGAATCCTTCTCAGTACAAGGTATAAAGGCTTGAGTAAACTTGCTCACAGAAGATCCCTTCTCAGTACAAGGTATAAAGGTGAGAGTTAACCTTCTCACAGAAAGACCATGCTCAGTACAAGGTAAAAAGGCTAGAGAAAATCTTGTCGCAGAAAACCCTTCTCAGTACCAGGTACAAAGGCTAGAGTTAACCTGTTTGCATAAGAACCCATTTAAATGCAATGTACAAAGGCTAGAGTGAACTTGTTCACAGAAGATCTCTTCTCTTTTCAAGATATAAAAGCTAGAGAGAATCTGCTCGCAGAAGAACCCTTCTCGGTGCAAGGTATAAAGGCTTGAGTTAACCTGCTCACAGAAGAACGCTTCTCAGTACAAGGTAGAAAGGCTAGAGTTAACCTGTTTGCAAAAGAATCCATCTCAATGCAAGTTATAAAGGCTAGAGTAAACTTGCTCGCAGAACAACCCTTCTCAGTAGAAGGTATAAAGGCTAGAGTAAACCTGCTCACAGAAAGACCCTTCTCAATACAAGGTCGAAAGGCAGGAGTAAACCTGCTCGCAGAAGAACCCTTCTCAGTACAAGATATTAAGTCTAGAGAGAACCTGCTCGCAGAAGAATCCTTCTCAGTAAAAGGTATAAAGTCGAGAGTTAACCTGCTCGCAGAAGATTCCTTCTCAGTACAAGTTCTAAAGTGTGGAGTTAACTTGCTCGCAGAAGAACCCTTCTCAGTACAAGGTATAAAGGCTAGAGTAAACCTGCTCACAGAAGAACCCTTCTCAGTGCAAGGTATAAAGGATAGATTAAAACTCCACGCAGAAGAACCATTCTCAGTAGAAGTTCTAAAGGCTGGAGTAAACATGCTCGCTGAAGAATCTTTCTCAGGACATCGTATAAAGGCTAGATTAAACCTGCTCGTAGAAGAACACTTCTCGGTTCAAGGTATAAAGGCTAGAGTTAACCTGCTCACAGAAGAATCCTGCTCAGTGCAAGGTATAAAGACAGGAGTTAACCTGCTCTCAGAAGAACCCTTCTCAGTGCAAGGAAGAAAGGCTAGAGTTAACCTGTTCGCAGAAGATCCCTTCTCAGTACAATGTATAAAGTCTAACGTAAACCTGCTCGCAGATGAATCCTCCTCAGTACAAGGTATAAAGTCAACATAGCACCTGCTCGCAGAAGATTCCTTCTCGGTGGAAGGTCTAAAGTGTGGAGTTAACTTGCTCACAGAAGAACCCTTCTCAGTACAAGGTTGAAAGGCTGGAGTAAACCTGCTCGCAGAAGATCCCTTCTCATTTCAAGGTAGAAAAGCTAGAGTAAACCTGCTTGCAGAAGAATCCTTCTCAGTACAAGGTGTAAAGGCTAGAGTAAACCTGCTTGCAGAAGATCCCTTCTCGGTACAAGGTATAAAGGCTAGAGTTAACCAGCTCGCAGAAGAACCGTTCTCAGTGTAAGGTACAAAGGCTAGAGTTAATCTGCTCGGAGAAGAACCCTTCTCAGTACAAGGTATAAAGGATAGATTAAACCTCCTCGCAGAAGAACCATTCTCAGTACAAGATCTAAAGGCTGGAGTAAACATGCTCGCTGAAGAATCCTTCTCAGGACAACGTATAAAGGCTAGATTAAAGCTGCTCGTAGAAGAACCCTTCTCGGTTCAAGGTATAAAGGCTAGAGTTAACCTGCTCGCAGAAAAATCCTGCTGAGTGCAAGGTATAAAAACAGGAGTTAACCTGCTCTCAGAAGAACCTTTCTCAGTACAAGGTATAAAGGCGAGAGAGAACCTGCTCGCAGAAGAACAATGATCAGTACAAGTTATAAAGGCTACAGTTAAACTGCTCGCAAAAGACCCCTTCTCACTACAATGTAGAAAGGCTAGAGTTGACCTGCATACAGAAGAAATCTTCTCAGTTTAAGGTATAAAGGCTAGAGACAACCGGATCGCAGAAGAACCCATCTAACTACAAGGAATAAAGGCTAGAGTTTACCTGCTTGCAGAAGAACAATTCTCAGTACAAGGTATAAAGGCTAGAGTTTACCTGCTCGCAGAAGAACCCTTCTCAGTACAAGGTATAAAGCCAAGAGTAAACCTACTCACAGAAGAACTCTTCTTGGTGCAAGGTATAAAGCCTAGAGTTAACCTGCTCGCAGAAGAACTCTTCACAGTACAAGGTATAAAGGATAGAGTAAACCTGCTTGCAGAAGAACCCTTCTCACTACAAGGTCGAAAGGCAGGAGTAAACCTGCTCGCAGAAGAATCCTTCTCAGTACAAGGTATAAAGGCTTGAGTAAACTTGCTCACAGAAGATCCCTTCTCAGTACAAGGTATAAAGGCGCGAGTTAACCTTCTCACAGAAAGACCATGCTCAGTACAAGGTAAAAAGGCTAGAGAAAATCTTGTAGCACAAGAACCCTTCTCAGTACCAGGTACAAAGGCTAGAGTTAACCTGTTTGCATAAGAACCCATTTAAATGCAATGTACAAAGGCTAGAGTGAACTTGTTCACAGAAGATCTCTTCTCTTTTCAAGATATAAAAGCTAGAGAGAATCTGCTTGCAGAAGAACCCTTCTCGGTGCAAGGTATAAAGGCTTGACTTAACCTGCTCACAGAAGAACGCTTCTCAGTACAAGGTAGAAAGGCTAGAGTTAACCTGTTTGCAAAAGAATCCATCTCAATGCAAGTTATAAAGGCTAGAGTAAACTTGCTCGCAGAAGAACCCTTCTCAGTAGAAGGTATAAAGGCTAGAGTAAACCTGCTCACAGAAAGACCCTTCTCAATACAAGGTCGAAAGGCAGGAGTAAACCTGCTCGCAGAAGATTCCTTCTCAGTACAAGTTCTAAAGTGTGGAGTTAACTTGCTCGCAGAAGAACCCTTCTCAGTACAAGGTATAAAGGCTAGAGTAAACCTGCTCACAGAAGAACCCTTCTCAGTGCAAGGTATAAAGGATAGATTAAAACTCCACGCAGAAGAACCATTCTCAGTAGAAGTTCTAAAGGCTGGAGTAAACATGCTCGCTGAAGAATCTTTCTCAGGACATCGTATAAAGGCTAGATTAAACCTGCTCGTAGAAGAACACTTCTCGGTTCAAGGTATAAAGGCTAGAGTTAACCTGCTCACAGAAGAATCCTGCTCAGTGCAAGGTATAAAGACACGAGTTAACCTGCTCTCAGAAGAACCCTTCTCAGTGCAAGGAAGAAAGGCTAGAGTTAACCTGTTCGCAGAAGATCCCTTCTCAGTACAATGTATAAAGGCTAACGTAAACCTGCTCGCAGATGAATCCTTCTCAGTACAAGGTATAAAGTCAACATAGAACCTGCTCGCAGAAGATTCCTTCTCGGTGCAAGGTCTAAAGTGTGGAGTTAACTTGCTCACAGAAGAACCCTTCTCAGTACAAGGTCGAAAGGCTGGAGTAAACCTGCTCGCAGAAGATCCCTTCTCATTTCAATGTAGAAAAGCTAGAGTAAACCTGCTTGCAGAAGAATCCTTCTCAGTACAAGGTGTAAAGGCTAGAGTAAACCTGCTTGCAGAAGATCCCTTCTCGGTACAAGGTATAAAGGCTAGAGTTAACCAGCTCACAGAAGAACCGTTCTCAGTGTAAGGTACAAAGGCTAGAGTTAATCTGCTCGGAGAAGAACCCTTCTCAGTACAAGGTATAAAGGATAGATTAAACCTCCTCGCAGAAGAACCATTCTCAGTACAAGATCTAAAGGCTAGAGTTAACCTGCTCGCAGAAGAAACCTTCTCAGTACAAGGTATAAAGTGTAGAATTAACCTGCTCGCAGAAGATTCCTTCTCAGTACATGTTCTAAAGGGTGGAGTTAACTTGATCACAGAAGAACCCTTCTAAGTACAAGGAATAAAGTCTAGAGTAAACCTGCTCGCAGAAGAAACTTCTCGGTGCAAGGTATAAACGCTAGAGTTAACCTGCTCACAGAAGAAACCTTCTCAATTCAAGGTCTAAAGGGTGGAGTTAACTTGCTCACAGAAGAACTCTTCTCAGTACAAGGAATAAAGTCTAGAGTAAACCTGCTCGCAGACGAAACTTCTCGGTGCAAGGTATAAAGGCTAGAGTTAACCTGCTCACAGAAGAAACCTTCTCAATTCAAGGTCTATAGGGTGGAGTTAACTTGCTCACAGAAGAACTCTTCTCAGTACAAGGAATAAAGTCTAGAGTAAACCTGCTCGCAGAATAATCTTCTCAGAACAAGGGATAAAGGCTAGTGTTAACCTGTTCGCAGAAGAACCCTTCTCAGTACAGGTATAAAGGTTAGAGTTAACCTGCCCTCAGAAGAACACTTCTCAGTGCAAGGTATAAAGTCGAGAGTTAACCTGCTCGCAGAAGATTCCTTCTCAGTACAAGGTCGAAAGGCTGGAGTAAACCTGCTCGCAGAAGACCCCTTCTCGGCACAAGGTATAAAGGCTAGAGTTAACCTGCTCACAGAAGAAACCTTCTCAATTCAAGGTCTAAAGGGTGGGGTTAACTTGCTCACAGAAGAACTCTTCTCAGTACAAGGAATAAAGTCTAGAGTTAACCTGCTCGCAGAAGAACCTTCTCAGAACAAGGTATAAAGGCTAGTGTTAACTTGCTCGCAGAAGAACCCTTCTCACTACAAGGTATAAAGGCTCGAGTTAAACTGCACACAGAAGAGCACTTCTCAGTGCAAGATAGAAAGGCTAGAGAGAAACTGCTCGCAGAAGAACCCTTCTCGGTGCAATGTACAGAGGCTAGAGAAAACCTGCTCGCAGATGAACCCTACTCATTTCAAGTTATAAAGGCTAGAGTTAAACTGCTCTCAACAGAACGCTTCTCAGTACAAGATATTAAGGATAGAGAGAACCTGCTCGCAGAAGAAGGTTCTCAGAACAAGGTATAAAGGCTAGTGTTAACCTGCTCGCAAATGAACACTTCTCAGTACAAGGTATAAAGGTTAGAGTGAACCTGCTTGAAGAAGAACCCTTCTCACTAAATGGTATAAAGGCTAGAGTTAACCTGCTCGCAGAAAGACCGTTCTCAGTACAAGGAATAAAGGCTAGAGAAAACCTTATCGCAGAAGAACCCTTCTCAGTGTAAGGTACAAAGTCTAAATTTAACCTGCTCGCAGAACAACCCTTCTCAATGTAAGGTATATAGGCTAGAGTTAACCTGCTCACAGAAGAACCCTTCTCAGTACAAGGTATAAAGTGTAGAATTAACCTGCTCACAGAAGATTCCTTCTCTGTACATGGTCTAAAGGGTGGAGTTAACTTGATCACAGAAGAACTCTTCACAGTACAAGGAATAAAGTCTAGAGTAAACCTGCTCGCAGAACTAACTTCTTGGTGCAAGGTATAAAGGCTAGAGTTAACCTGCTCGCAGAAGAACCCTTGTCACTACAAGGAATAAAGGCTAGAGTTAAACTGCTCTCAATAGAACGTTTCTCAGTGCAAGGTAGAAAGGCTAGAGAGAACCTGCTCGCAGAAGAACCCTTCTCACTACAAGGTCGAAAGGCAGGAGTAAACCTGCTCGCAGAAGAATCCTTCTCAGTACTAGGTATAAAGGCTTGAGTAAACTTGCTCACAGAAGATCCCTTCTCAGTAGAAGGTATAAAGGTTAGAGTTAACATTCTCACAGAAAGACCATTCTGAGTACAAGGTAAAAAGGCTAGAGAAAATCTTCTCGCAGAAGAACCGTTCTCAATACCAGGTAGAAAGGCAAGAGTTAACCTGTTTGCATAAGAATCCATCTCAATGCAATGTACAAAGGCTAGAGTGAACTTGTTCACAGAAGATCCCTTCTCTTTTCAAGATATAAAAGCTAGAGAGAACCTGCTCGCAGAAGAACCTTCTCAGAGAAAGGTATAAAGGCCAGTGTTAACCTGCTCGCAGAAGGACCCTTCTCACTACAAGGTATAAAGGCTCGAGTTAAACTGCACACAGAAGAACACTTCTCAGTGCAAGATAGAAAGGCTAGAGAGAACCTGCTCGCAGAAGAACCCTTCTCGGTGCAATGTATAGAGGCTAGAGAAAACCTGCTCGCAGATGAACCCTACTCAGTTCAAGTTATAAAGGCTAGAGTTAAACTGCTCTCAATAGAACGCTTCTCAGTACAAGATATTAAGGCTAGAGAGAACCTGCTCGCAGAAGAAGGTTCTCAGAACAAGGTATAAAGGCTAGTGTTAACCTGCTCGCAAATGAACACTTCTCAGTACAAGGTATAAAGGTTAGAGTGAACCTGCTTGAAGAAGAACCCTTCTCACTACATGGTATAAAGGCTAGAGTTAACCTGCTCACACAAAGACCCTTCTCAGTACAAGGAATAAAGGCTAGAGAAAACCTTATCGCAGAAGAACCCTTCACAGTACCAGGTAGAAAGGCTAGAGTTAACCTGTTCGCAGAAGATCCCTTCTCATTTCAAGGTAAAAACTAGAGTTAACCTGCTCACAGAAGAACCCTTCTCAGTACAGGTATAAAGGTTAGAGTTAACCTGCTCGCAGAAGAACCCTTCTCAGTACAGGTATAAAGGTTAGAGTTAACCTGCTCGGAGAAGAACCCTTCTCAGTGTAAGGTACAAAGTCTAAATTTAACCTCCTCGCAGAACAACCCTTCTCAATGTAAGGTATAGAGGCTAGAGTTAACCTGCTCACAGAAGAACCCTTCTCAGTGCAAGGTATAAAGTGTAGAATTAACCTGCTCGCAGAAGATTCCTTCTCTGTACATGGTCTAAAGGGGGGAGTTAACTTGATCACAGAAGAACTCTTCTCAGTACAAGGAATAAAGTCTAGAGTAAACCTGCTCTCAGAACTAACTTCTCGGTGCAAGGTATAAAGGCTAGAGTTAACCTGCTCGCAGAAGAACCCTTGTCACTACAATGAATAAAGGCTAGAGTTAAACTGCTCTCTCAATAGAACGCTTCTCAGTGCAAGGTATAAAGGCTAGAGAGAACCTGCTCGCAGAAGCACCCTTCTCGGTGCAAGGTATAGAGGCTAGAAAAAACCTGCTCGCAGGTGAACCCTACTCAGTTCAAGGTATAAAGGCTAAAGTAAACCTGCTTGCCCATGAACCCTTCTCAGTTCAGGTATAAAGGTTAGAGTTAACCTGCCCTCAGAAGAACACTTCTAAGTACAAGGTATAAAGTCTAGAGTTAACCTGCTCGCAGAAGATTCCTTCTCAGTACAAGTTCTAAAGTTAGGAGTTTACTTGCTCACAGAAGAACCCTTCTCAGTACAAGGTATAAAGGCCAGAGTAACCTGCTCACAGAAGAACCCTTCTCAGTGCAAGGTAGAAAGGATAGATTAAACCTCCTCGCAGAAGAACCATTCTCAGTACAAGTTATAAAGGCTAGAGTTAACCTGCTCGCAAAAGACCGCTTCTCACTACAATGTATAAAGTCTAAAGTTAACCTGCATACAGAAGAAATCTTCTCAGTACAAGGTATAAAGGCTCGAGAGAACCGGATCGCAGAAGAACCCTTCTAACTACAAGGAATAAAGGCTAAAGTTTACCTGCTTGCAGAAGAACAATTCTCAGTACAAGGTATAAAGGCTAGAGTTCACCTGCTCTCAGAAGAACCCTTCTCAGTACAAGGTATAAAGTGTAGAATTAACCTGCTCGCAGAAGATTCCTTCTCTGTACATGGTCTAAAGGGTGGAGTTAACTTGATCACAGAAGAACTCTTCACAGTACAAGGAATAAAGTCTAGAGTAAACCTGCTCGCAGAACTAACTTCTTGGTGCAAGGTATAAAGGCTAGAGTTAACCTGCTCGCAGAAGAACCTTTGTCACTACAAGGAATAAAGGCTAGAGTTAAACTGCTCTCAATAGAACGTTTCTCAGTGCAAGGTATAAAGGCTAGAGAGAACCTGCTCGCAGAAGAACCCTTCTCGGTGCAATGTATAGAGGCTAGAGAAAACCTGCTCGCAGATGAACCCTACTCAGTTCAAGTTATAAAGGCTAGAGTTAAACTGCTCTCAATAGAACGCTTCTCAGTACAAGATATTAAGGCTAGAGAGAACCTGCTCGCAGAAGAAGGTTCTCAGAACAAGGTATAAAGGCTAGTGTTAACCTGCTCGCAAATGAACACTTCTCAGTACAAGGTATAAAGGTTAGAGTGAACCTGCTTGAAGAAGAACCCTTCTCACTACATGGTATAAAGGCTAGAGTTAACCTGCTCACAGAAAGACCCTTCTCAGTACAAGGAATAAAGGCTAGAGAAAACCTTATCGCAGAAGAACCCTTCACAGTACCAGGTAGAAAGGCTAGAGTTAACCTGTTCGCAGAAGATACCTTTTCATTTCAAGGTAAAAACTAGAGTTAACCTGCTCGCAGAAGAACCCTTCTCAGTACAGGTATAAAGGTTAGAGTTAACCTGCTCGCAGAAGAACCCTTCTCAGTACAGGTATAAAGGTTAGAGTTAACCTGCTCGGAGAAGAACCCTTCTCAGTGTAA
This sequence comes from Narcine bancroftii, assembly GCF_036971445.1. Lineage (NCBI taxonomy): Eukaryota > Metazoa > Chordata > Chondrichthyes > Torpediniformes > Narcinidae > Narcine > Narcine bancroftii. The sequence goes on from NC_091471.1 coordinate 10,573,984, forward strand.
GGTACAAAGTCTAAATTTAACCTCCTCGCAGAACAACCCTTCTCAATGTAAGGTACAGAGGCTAGAGTTAACCTGCTCACAGAAGAACCCTTCTCAGTACAAGGTATAAAGTGTAGAATTAACCTGCTCGCAGAAGATTCCTTCTCTGTACATGGTCTAAAGGGTGGAGTTAACTTGATCACAGAAGAACTCTTCTCAGTACAAGGAATAAAGTCTAGAGTAAACCTGCTCTCAGAACTAACTTCTCGGTGCAAGGTATAAAGGCTAGAGTTAACCTGCTCGCAGAAGAACCCTTGTCACTACAATGAATAAAGGCTAGAGTTAAACTGCTCTCAATAGAACGCTTCTCAGTGCAAGGTATAAAGGCTAGAGAGAACCTGCTCGCAGAAGCACCCTTCTCGGTGCAAGGTATAGAGGCTAGAAAAAACCTGCTCGCAGATGAACCCTACTCAGTTCAAGGTATAAAGGCTAAAGTAAACCTGCTTGCCCATGAACCCTTCTCAGTTCAGGTATAAAGGTTAAAGTTAACCTGCCCTCAGAAGAACACTTCTAAGTACAAGGTATAAAGTCTAGAGTTAACCTGCTCGCAGAAGATTCCTTCTCAGTACAAGTTCTAAAGTTAGGAGTTTACTTGCTCACAGAAGAACCCTTCTCAGTACAAGGTATAAAGGCCAGAGTAACCTGCTCACAGAAGAACCCTTCTCAGTGAAAGGTAGAAAGGATAGATTAAAGCTCCTCGCAGAAGAACCATTTTCAGTACAAGTTTTAAAGGCTAGAGTTAACCTGCTCGCAAAAGACCCCTTCTCACTACAATGTATAAAGTCTAAAGTTAACCTGCATACAGAAGAAATCTTCTCAGTACAAGGTATAAAGGCTCGAGAGAACCGGATCGCAGAAGAACCCTTCTAACTACAAGGAATAAAGGCTAAAGTTTACCTGCTTGCAGAAGAACAATTCTCAGTACAAGGTATAAAGGCTAGAGTTTACCTGCTCGCAGAAGAACCCTTCTCAGTACAAGGTATAAAGCGAAGAGTAAACCTACTCGCAGAAGAACTCTTCTCGGTGCAAGGTATAAAGCCTAGAGATAACCTGCTGGCAGAAGAACCCTTCGCAACTCAAAATATAAAGGCTAGAGTTAACCAGCTCGCAGAAGAACCCTTCTTAGTACAAGGTATAAAGGATAGTGTTAACCTTCTCGCAGAAGATTCCTTCTCAGTACAAGGTATAAAGTCTAGAGTTAAACTGCTCTCAATAGAACTCTTTTCAGTGCAAGGTACAAAGGATAGATTAAACCTACTCGCAGAAGATTCCTTCTCAGTACAAGTTCTAAAGTGTGGAGTTAACTTGCTCGCAGAAGAATCCTTCTCAGTACAAGGTATAAAGGGTAGAGTAAACCTGCTCACAGAAGAACCCTTCTCAGTACAAGGTATAAAGGATAGATTAAAACACCACGCAGAAGAACCATTCTCAGTACAAGTTCTAAAGGCTGGAGTAAACATGCTCGCTGAAGAATGCTTCTCAGGACATCGTATAAAGGATATATTAAACCTGCTCGTAGAAGAACCCTTCTCGGTTCAAGGTATAAAGGCTAGAGTTAACCTGCTCGCAGAAGATTCCTTCTCAGTACATGGTCTAAAGAGTGGAGTTAACTTGATCACAGAAGAACCCTTCTCAGTATAAGGAATAAAGTCTAGAGTAAACCTGCTCGCAGAAGAAACTTCTCGGTGCAAGGTATAAACGCTAGAGTTAACCTGCTCACAGAAGAAACCTTCTCAATTCAAGGTCTAAAGGGTGGAGTTAACTTGCTCACAGAAGAACTCTTCTCAGTACAAGGAATAAAGTCTAGAGTAAACCTGCTCGCAGATGAACCTTCTCAGAACAAGGTATAAAGGCTAGTGTTAACCTGTTCGCAAAAGAACCCTTCTCAGTACAGGTATAAAGGTTAGAGTTAACCTGCCCTCAGAAGAACACTTCTCAGTGCAAGGTATAAAGTCGAGAGTTAACCTGCTCGCAGAAGATTCCTTCTCAGTATAAGTTCTAAAGTGTGGATTTAACTTGCTCACAGAAGAACCCTTCTCAGTACAAGGTCGAAAGGCTGGAGTAAACCTGCTCGCAGAAGATCCCTTCTCATTTCAAGGTAGAAAAGCTAGAGTAAACCTGCTTGCAGAAGAATCCTTCTCAGTACAAGGTGTAAAGGCTAGAGTAAACCTGCTCGCAGAAGATCCCTTCTCGGTACAAGGTATAAAGGGTAGAGTTAACCTGCTCGCAGAAGAACCGTTCTCAGTGTAAGGTACAAAGGCTAGAGTTAACCTGCTCGGAGAAGAACCCTTCTCAGTGTAAGGTACAAAGGCTAAAGTTAACCTGCTTGCAGAAAAATCCTTCTCAGTGTAAGGTATAAAGGCTAGAGTTAACCTGCTCGCAGAAGATTCCTTCTCAGTACATGGTCTAAAGGGTGGAGTTAACTTGATCACAGAAGAACCCTTCTCAGTACAAGGAATAGAGTCTAGAGTAGACCTGCTCACAGAAGAAAGTTCTCGGTGCAAGGTATAAAGGCTAGAGTTAACCTGCTCACAGAAGAAACCTTCTCAATTCAAGGTCTAAAGGGTGGGGTTAACTTGCTCACAGAAGAACTCTTCTCAATACAAGGTATAAAGGCTAGTGTTAACCTGCTCGCAGAAGAACCCTTCTCACTACAAGGTATAAAGGCTCGAGTTAAACTGCACACAGAAGAACACTTCTCAGTGCAAGATAGAAAGGCTAGAGAGAACCTGCTCACAGAAGAACCCTTCTCGGTGCAATGTATAGAGGCTAGAGAAAACCTGCTCGCAGATGAACCCTACTCAGTTCAAGTTATAAAGGCTAGAGTTAAACTGCTCTCAATAGAACGCTTCTCAGTACAAGATATTAAGGCTAGAGAGAAACTGCTCGCAGAAGAAGGTTCTCAGAACAAGGTATAAGGGTTAGAGTTAACCTGCTCGCAGAAGAACCCTTCTCAGAACAGGTATAAAGGTTAGAGTTAACCTGCTCGGAGAAGAACCCTTCTCAGTGTAAGGTACAAAGTCTAAATTTAACCTGATCGCAGAACAACCCTTCTCAATGTAAGGTATAGAGGCTAGAGTTAACCTGCTCACAGAAGAACCCTTCTCAGTACAAGGTATAAAGTGTAGAATTAAGCTGCTCGCAGAAGATTCCTTCTCTGTACATGGTCTAAAGGGTGGAGTTAACTTGATCACAGAAGAACTCTTTTCAGTACAAGGAATAAAGTCTAGAGTAAACCTGCTCGCAGAACTAACTTCTCGGTGCAAGGTATAAAGGCTAGAGTTAACCAGCTCGCAGAAGAACCCTTCTCAGTACCAAGTAGAAAGGCTAGAGTTAACCTGTTTGCATAAGAATCCATCTCAATGCAATGTACAAAGGCTAGAGTTAACTTGATCACAGAAGAACTCTTCTCAGTACAAGGAATAAAGTCTAGAGTAAACCTGCTCGCAGAACTAACTTCTCGGTGCAAGGAAAAAAGGCTAGAGTTAACCTGCTCGCAGAAGAACCCTTGTCACTACAAGGAATAAAGGCTAGAGTTAAACTGCTCTCAATAGAACGCTTCTCAGTGCAAGGTTTAAAGGCTAGAGAGAACCTGCTCGCAGAAGCACCCTTCTCGGTGCAAGGTATAGAGGCTAGAAAAAACCTGCTCGCAGATGAACCCTACTCAGTTCAAGGTATAAAGGCTAAAGTAAACCTGCTTGCCCATGAACCCTTCTCAGTTCAGGTATAAAGGTTAAAGTTAACCTGCCCTCAGAAGAACACTTCTAAGTACAAGGTATAAAGTCTAGAGTTAACCTGCTCGCAGAAGATTCCTTCTCAGTACAAGTTCTAAAGTTAGGAGTTTACTTGCTCACAGAAGAACCCTTCTCAGTACAAGGTATAAAGGCCAGAGTAACCTGCTCACAGAAGAACCCTTCTCAGTGAAAGGTAGAAAGGATAGATTAAAGCTCCTCGCAGAAGAACCATTTTCAGTACAAGTTTTAAAGGCTAGAGTTAACCTGCTCGCAAAAGACCCCTTCTCACTACAATGTATAAAGTCTAAAGTTAACCTGCATACAGAAGAAATCTTCTCAGTACAAGGTATAAAGGCTCGAGAGAACCGGATCGCAGAAGAACCCTTCTAACTACAAGGAATAAAGGCTAAAGTTTACCTGCTTGCAGAAGAACAATTCTCAGTACAAGGTATAAAGGCTAGAGTTTACCTGCTCGCAGAAGAACCCTTCTCAGTACAAGGTATAAAGCGAAGAGTAAACCTACTCGCAGAAGAACTCTTCTCGGTGCAAGGTATAAAGCCTAGAGATAACCTGCTGGCAGAAGAACCCTTCGCAACTCAAAATATAAAGGCTAGAGTTAACCAGCTCGCAGAAGAACCCTTCTTAGTACAAGGTATAAAGGATAGTGTTAACCTTCTCGCAGAAGATTCCTTCTCAGTACAAGGTATAAAGTCTAGAGTTAAACTGCTCTCAATAGAACTCTTTTCAGTGCAAGGTACAAAGGATAGATTAAACCTACTCGCAGAAGATTCCTTCTCAGTACAAGTTCTAAAGTGTGGAGTTAACTTGCTCGCAGAAGAATCCTTCTCAGTACAAGGTATAAAGGGTAGAGTAAACCTGCTCACAGAAGAACCCTTCTCAGTACAAGGTATAAAGGATAGATTAAAACACCACGCAGAAGAACCATTCTCAGTACAAGTTCTAAAGGCTGGAGTAAACATGCTCGCTGAAGAATGCTTCTCAGGACATCGTATAAAGGATATATTAAACCTGCTCGTAGAAGAACCCTTCTCGGTTCAAGGTATAAAGGCTAGAGTTAACCTGCTCGCAGAAGATTCCTTCTCAGTACATGGTCTAAAGAGTGGAGTTAACTTGATCACAGAAGAACCCTTCTCAGTATAAGGAATAAAGTCTAGAGTAAACCTGCTCGCAGAAGAAACTTCTCGGTGCAAGGTATAAACGCTAGAGTTAACCTGCTCACAGAAGAAACCTTCTCAATTCAAGGTCTAAAGGGTGGAGTTAACTTGCTCACAGAAGAACTCTTCTCAGTACAAGGAATAAAGTCTAGAGTAAACCTGCTCGCAGATGAACCTTCTCAGAACAAGGTATAAAGGCTAGTGTTAACCTGTTCGCAAAAGAACCCTTCTCAGTACAGGTATAAAGGTTAGAGTTAACCTGCCCTCAGAAGAACACTTCTCAGTGCAAGGTATAAAGTCGAGAGTTAACCTGCTCGCAGAAGATTCCTTCTCAGTATAAGTTCTAAAGTGTGGATTTAACTTGCTCACAGAAGAACCCTTCTCAGTACAAGGTCGAAAGGCTGGAGTAAACCTGCTCGCAGAAGATCCCTTCTCATTTCAAGGTAGAAAAGCTAGAGTAAACCTGCTTGCAGAAGAATCCTTCTCAGTACAAGGTGTAAAGGCTAGAGTAAACCTGCTCGCAGAAGATCCCTTCTCGGTACAAGGTATAAAGGGTAGAGTTAACCTGCTCGCAGAAGAACCGTTCTCAGTGTAAGGTACAAAGGCTAGAGTTAACCTGCTCGGAGAAGAACCCTTCTCAGTGTAAGGTACAAAGGCTAAAGTTAACCTGCTTGCAGAAAAATCCTTCTCAGTGTAAGGTATAAAGGCTAGAGTTAACCTGCTCGCAGAAGATTCCTTCTCAGTACATGGTCTAAAGGGTGGAGTTAACTTGATCACAGAAGAACCCTTCTCAGTACAAGGAATAGAGTCTAGAGTAGACCTGCTCACAGAAGAAAGTTCTCGGTGCAAGGTATAAAGGCTAGAGTTAACCTGCTCACAGAAGAAACCTTCTCAATTCAAGGTCTAAAGGGTGGGGTTAACTTGCTCACAGAAGAACTCTTCTCAATACAAGGTATAAAGGCTAGTGTTAACCTGCTCGCAGAAGAACCCTTCTCACTGCAAGGTATAAAGGCTCGAGTTAAACTGCACACAGAAGAACACTTCTCAGTGCAAGATAGAAAGGCTAGAGAGAACCTGCTCGCAGAAGAACCCTTCTCGGTGCAATGTATAGAGGCTAGAGAAAACCTGCTCGCAGATGAACCCTACTCAGTTCAAGTTATAAAGGCTAGAGTTAAACTGCTCTCAATAGAACGCTTCTCAGTACAAGATATTAAGGCTAGAGAGAAACTGCTCGCAGAAGAAGGTTCTCAGAACAAGGTATAAGGGTTAGAGTTAACCTGCTCGCAGAAGAACCCTTCTCAGAACAGGTATAAAGGTTAGAGTTAACCTGCTCGGAGAAGAACCCTTCTCAGTGTAAGGTACAAAGTCTAAATTTAACCTGATCGCAGAACAACCCTTCTCAATGTAAGGTATAGAGGCTAGAGTTAACCTGCTCACAGAAGAACCCTTCTCAGTACAAGGTATAAAGTGTAGAATTAAGCTGCTCGCAGAAGATTCCTTCTCTGTACATGGTCTAAAGGGTGGAGTTAACTTGATCACAGAAGAACTCTTTTCAGTACAAGGAATAAAGTCTAGAGTAAACCTGCTCGCAGAACTAACTTCTCGGTGCAAGGTATAAAGGCTAGAGTTAACCAGCTCGCAGAAGAACCCTTCTCAGTACCAAGTAGAAAGGCTAGAGTTAACCTGTTTGCATAAGAATCCATCTCAATGCAATGTACAAAGGCTAGAGTGAACTTGTTCACAGAAGATCCCTTCTCTTTTCAAGATATAAAAGCTAGAGAGAACCTGCTCGCAGAAGAACCTTCTCAGAACAAGGTATAAAGGCTAGTGTTAACCTGCTCGCAAATGAACACTTCTCAGTACAAGGTATAAAGGTTAGAGTGAACCTGCTTGAAGAAGAACCCTTCTCACTACATGGTATAAAGGCTAGAGTTAACCTTCTCACAGAAAGACCCTTCTCAGTACAAGGAATAAAGGCTAGAGAAAACCTTATCGCAGAAGAACCCTTCACAGTACCAGGTAGAAAGGCTAGAGTTAACCTGTTCGCAGAAGATCCCTTTTCATTTCAAGGTAAAAACTAGAGTTAACCTGCTCGCAGAAGAACCCTTCTCAGTACAGGTATAAAGGTTAGAGTTAACCTGCTCGCAGAAGAACCCTTCTCAGTACAGGTATAAAGGTTAGAGTTAACCTGCTCGGAGAAGAACCCTTCTCAGTGTAAGGTACAAAGTCTAAATTTAACCTCCTCGCAGAACAACCCTTCTCAATGTAAGGTATAGAGGCTAGAGTTAACCTGCTCACAGAAGAACCCTTCTCAGTACAAGGTATAAAGTGTAGAATTAACCTGCTCGCAGAAGATTCCTTCTCTGTACATGGTCTAAAGGGTGGAGTTAACTTGATCACAGAAGAACTCTTCTCAGTACAAGGAATAAAGTCTAGAGTAAACCTGCTCTCAGAACTAACTTCTCGGTGCAAGGTATAAAGGCTAGAGTTAACCTGCTCGCAGAAGAACCCTTGTCACTACAATGAATAAAGGCTAGAGTTAAACTGCTCTCAATAGAACGCTTCTCAGTGCAAGGTATAAAGGCTAGAGAGAACCTGCTCGCAGAAGCACCCTTCTCGGTGCAAGGTATAGAGGCTAGAAAAAACCTGCTCGCAGATGAACCCTACTCAGTTCAAGGTATAAAGGCTAAAGTAAACCTGCTTGCCCATGAACCCTTCTCAGTTCAGGTATAAAGGCCAGAGTAACCTGCTCACAGAAGAACCCTTCTCAGTGAAAGGTAGAAAGGATAGATTAAACCTCCTCGCAGAAGAACCATTCTCAGTACAAGTTATAAAGGCTAGAGTTAACCTGCTCGCAAAAGACCCCTTCTCACTACAATGTATAAAGTCTAAAGTTAACCTGCATACAGAAGAAATCTTCTCAGTACAAGGTATAAAGGCTCGAGAGAACCGGATCGCAGAAGAACCCTTCTAACTACAAGGAATAAAGGCTAAAGTTTACCTGCTTGCAGAAGAACAATTCTCAGTACAAGGTATAAAGGCTAGAGTTTACCTGCTCGCAGAAGAACCCTTCTCAGTACAAGGTATAAAGCGAAGAGTAAACCTACTCGCAGAAGAACTCTTCTTGGTGCAAGGTATAAAGCCAAGAGATAACCTGCTGGCAGAAGAACCCTTCGCAACTCAAAATATAAAGGCTAGAGTTAACCAGCTCGCAGAAGAACCCTTCTTAGTACAAGGTATAAAGGATAGTGTTAACCTTCTCGCAGAAGATTCCTTCTCAGTACAAGGTATAAAGTCTAGAGTTAAACTGCTCTCAATAGAACCCTTTTCAGTGCAAGGTACAAAGGATAGATTAAACCTACTCGCAGAAGAACCCTTCTCAGTGCAATGTATAAAGGATAGATTAAACCTGCTCGCAGAAGAACCCTTCTCAGTACAAGTTATAAAGGCTGGAGTAAACCTGCTCGCAGAAGAACCCTTCTCACTACAAGGTCGAAAGGATGGAGTAAACCTGCTCGCAAAAGAATCCATCTCAGTACAAGGTATAAAGGCTTGAGTAAACTTGTTCACAGAAGAACCCTTCTCAGTACAAGGTATAAAGGCGAGAGTTAACCTTCTCACAGAAAGACCATTCTCAGTACAAGGTAAAAAGGCTAGAGAAAATCTTCTCGCAGAAGAACCCTTCTCAGTACCAGGTAGAAAGGCTAGAGTTAACCTGTTTGCATATGAACCCATCTCAATGCAATGTACAAAGCTAGAGTTAACTTGTTCACAGAAGATCCCTTCACTTTTCAAGATATAAAATCGAGAGAGAACCTGCTCGCAGAAGAACCCTTCTCGGTGCAAGGTATAAAGGCTTGAGTTAACCTGCTCGCAGAAGATTCCTTCTCAGTACAAGTTCTAAAGTGTGGAGTTAACTTGCTCGCAGAAGAATCCTTCTCAGTACAAGGTATAAAGGGTAGAGTAAACCTGCTCACAGAAGAACCCTTCTCAGTACAAGGTATAAAGGATAGATTAAAACTCCACGCAGAAGAACCATTCTCAGTACAAGATCTAAAGGCTGGAGTAAACATGCTCGCTGAAGAATGCTTCTCAGGACATCGTATAAAGGATATATTAAACCTGCTCGTAGAAGAACCCTTCTCGGTTCAAGGTATAAAGGCTAGAGTTAACCTGCTCGCAGAAGAATCCTGCTCAGTGCAAGGTATAAAGACACGAGTTAACCTGCTCTCAGAAGAAGCCTTCTCAGTGCAAGGAAGAAAGGCTAGAGTTAACCTGCTCGCAGAAGATTCCTTCTCAGTACATGGTCTAAAGGGTGGAGTTAACTTGATCACAGAAGAACCCTTCTCAGTATAAGGAATAAAGTCTAGAGTAAACCTGCTCGCAGAAGAAACTTCTCGGTGCAAGGTATAAACGCTAGAGTTAACCTGCTGACAGAAGAAACCTTCTCAATTCAAGGTCTAAAGGGTGGAGTTAACTTGCTCACAGAAGACCTCTTCTCAGTACAAGGAATAAAGTCTAGAGTAAACCTGCTCGCAGAAGAACCTTCTCAGAACAAGGTATAAAGGCTAGTGTTAACCTGTTCGCAAAAGAACCCTTCTCAGTACAGGTATAAAGGTTAGAGTTAACCTGCCCTCAGAAGAACACTTCTCAGTGCAAGGTATAAAGTCGAGAGTTAACCTGCTCGCAGAAGATTCCTTCTCAGTATAAGTTCTAAAGTGTGGATTTAACTTGCTCACAGAAGAACCCTTCTCAGTACAAGGTCGAAAGGCTGGAGTAAACCTGCTCGCAGAAGATCCCTTCTCATTTCAAGGTAGAAAAGCTAGAGTAAACCTGCTTGCAGAAGAATCCTTCTCAGTACAAGGTGTAAAGGCTAGAGTAAACCTGCTCGCAGAATATCCCTTCTCGGTACAAGGTATAAAGGGTAGAGTTAACCTGCTCGCAGAAGAACCCTTCTCAGTGTAAGGTACAAAGTCTAAAGTTAACCTGCTTGCAGAAAAATCCTTCTCAGTGTAAGGTATAAAGGCTAGAGTTAACCTGCTCGCAGAAGATTCCTTCTCAGTACATGGTCTAAAGGGTGGAGTTAACTTGATCACAGAAGAACCCTTCTCAGTACAAGGAATAGAGTCTAGAGTAGACCTGCTCACAGAAGAAAGTTCTCGGTGCAAGGTATAAAGGCTAGAGTTAACCTGCTCACAGAAGACACCTTCTCAATTCAAGGTCTAAAGGGTGGGGTTAACTTGCTCACAGAAGAACTCTTCTCAGTACAAGGTATAAAGGCGAGAGTTAACATTCTCACAGAAAGACCATTCTGAGTAGAAGGTAAAAAGGATAGAGAAAATCTTCTCGCAGAAGAATCCTTCTCAGTACCAGGTAGAAAGTCTAGAGTTAACCTGTTTGCATAAGAATCCATCTCAATGCAATGTACAAAGGCTAGAGTGAACTTGTTCACAGAAGATCCCTTCTCTTTTCAAGATATAAAAGCTATAGAGAACCTGCTCGCAAAAGAACCTTCTCAGAACAAGGTATGAAGGCTAGTGTTAACCTGCTCGCAGAAGAACCCTTCTCACTACAAGGTATAAAGTCTCGAGTTAAACTGCACACAGAAGAACACTTCTCAGTGCAAGATAGAAAGGCTGGAGAGAACCTGCTCGCAGAAGAACCCTTCTCGGTGCAATGTATAGAGGCTAGAGAAAACCTGCTCGCAGATGAACCCTACTCAGTTCAAGTTATAAAGGCTAGAGTTAAACTGCTCTCAATAGAACGCTTCTCAGTACAAGTTATTAAGGCTAGAGAGAACCTGCTCGCAGAAGAAGGTTCTCAGAACAAGGTATAAAGGCTAGTGTTAACCTGCTCGCAAATGAACACTTCTCAGTACAAGGTATAAAGGTTAGAGTGACCTGCTTGAAGAAGAACCCTTCTCACTACATGGTATAAAGGCTAGAGTTAACCTGCTCACAGAAAGACCCTTCTCAGTACAAGGAATAAAGGCTAGAGAAAACCTTATCGCAGAAGAACCCTTCACAGTACCAGGTAGAAAGGCTAGAGTTAACCTGTTCGCAGAAGATCCCTTCTCATTTCAAGGTAAAAACTAGAGTTAACCTGCTCGCAGAAGAACCCTTCTCAGTACAGGTATAAAGGTTAGAGTTAACCTGCTCGCAGAAGAACCCTTCTCAGTGTAACGTACAAAGGCTAGAGTTAACCTGCTCGGAGAAGAACCCTTCTCAGTGTAAGGTACAAAGTCTAAATTTAACCTGCTCGCAGAACAACCCTTCTCAATGTAAGATATAGAGGCTAGAGTTAACCTGCTCACAGAAGAACCCTTCTCAGTACAAGGTATAAAGTGTAGAATTAACCTGCTCGCAGAAGATTCCTTCTCTGTACATGGTCTAAAAGGTGGAGTTAACTTGATCACAGAAGAACTCTTCTCAGTACAAGGAATAAAGTCTAGAGTAAACCTGCTCGCAGAACTAACTTCTCGGTGCAAGGAAAAAAGGCTAGAGTTAACCTGCTCGCAGAAGAACCCTTGTCACTACAAGGAATAAAGGCTAGAGTTAAACTGCTCTCAATAGAACGCTTCTCAGTGCAAGGTTTAAAGGCTAGAGAGAACCTGCTCGCAGAAGCACCCTTCTCGGTGCAAGGTATAGAGGCTAGAAAAAACCTGCTCGCAGATGAACCCTACTCAGTTCAAGGTATAAAGGCTAAAGTAAACCTGCTTGCCCATGAACCCTTCTCAGTTCAGGTATAAAGGTTAGAGTTAACCTGCCCTCAGAAGAACACTTCTAAGTACAAGGTATAAAGTCTAGAGTTAACCTGCTCGCAGAAGATTCCTTCTCAGTACAAGTTCTAAAGTTAGGAGTTTACTTGCTCACAGAAGAACCCTTCTCAGTTCAAGGTATAAAGGCCAGAGTAACCTGCTCACAGAAGAACCCTTCTCAGTGCAAGGTAGAAAGGATAGATTAAACCTCCTCGCAGAAGAACCATTCTCAGTACAAGTTATAAAGGCTAGAGTTAACCTGCTCGCAAAAGACCCCTTCTCACAACAATGTATAAAGTCTAAAGTTAACCTGCATACAGAAGAAATCTTCTCAGTACAAGGTATAAAGGCTAGAGAGAACCGGATCGCAGAAGAACCCTTCTAACTACAAGGAATAAAGGCTAAAGTTTACCTGCTCGCAGAAGAACCCTTCTCAGTACAAGGTATAAAGCGAAGAGTAAACCTACTCGCAGAAGAACTCTTCTCGGTGCAAGGTATAAAGCCTAGAGATAACCTGCTGGCAGAAGAACCCTTCGCAACTCAAAATATAAAGGCTAGAGTTAACCAGCTCGCAGAAGAACCCTTCTTAGTACTAGGTATAAAGGATAGTGTTAACCTTCTCGCAGAAGATTCCTTCTCAGTACAAGGTATAAAGTCTAGAGTTAAACTGCTCTCAATAGAACCCTTTTCAGTGCAAGGTACAAAGGATAGATTAAACCTGCTCGCAGAAGAACCCTTCTCAGTACAAGGTCGAAAGGATGGAGTAAACCTGCTCGCAAAAGAATCCATCTCAGTACAAGGTATAAAGGCTTGAGTAAACTTGTTCACAGAAGAACCCTTCTCAGTACAAGGTATAAAGGCGAGAGTTAACCTTCTCACAGAAAGACCATTCTCAGTAAAAGGTAAAAAGGCTAGAGAAAATCTTCTCGGAGAAGAACCCTTCTCAGTACCAGGTAGAAAGGCTAGAGTTAACCTGTTTGCATATGAACCCATCTCAATGCAATGTACAAAGGCTAGAGTGAACTTGTTCACAGAAGATCCCTTCTCTTTTCAAGATACAAAAGCGAGAGAGAACCTGCTCGCAGAAGAACCCTTCTCGGTGCAAGGTATAAAGGCTTGAGTTAACGTGCTCGCAGAAGATTCCTTCTCAGTACAACTTCTAAAGTGTGGAGTTAACTTGCTCGCAGAAGAACCCTTCTCAGTACAAGGTATAAAGGGTAGAGTAAACCTGCTCACAGAAGAACCCTTCTCAGTACAAGGTATAAAGGATAGATTAAAACTCCACGCAGAAGAACCATTCTCAGTACAAGTTCTAAAGGCTGGAGTAAACATGCTCGCTGAAGAATCCTTCTCAGGACATCATATAAAGGCTATATTAAACCTGCTCGTAGAAGAACCCTTCTCAGTTCAAGGTATAAAGGCTAGAGTTAACCTGCTCGCAGAAGAATTCTGCTCAGTGCAAGGTATAAAGACACGAGTTAACCTGCTCTCAGAAGAAGCCTTCTCAGTGCAAGGAAGAAAGGCTAGAGATAACCTGCTCGCAGAAGATCCCTTCTCAGTACATGGTCTAAAGGGTGGAGTTAACTTGATCACAGAAGAACCCTTCTCAGTACAAGGAATAAAGTCTAGAGTAAACCTGCTCGCAGAAGAAACTTCTCGGTGCAAGGTATAAACGCTAGAGTTAACCTGGTCACAGAAGAAACCTTCTCAATTCAAGGTCTAAAGGGTGGAGTTAACTTGCTCACAGAAGAACTCTTCTCAGTACAAGGAATAAAGTCTAGAGTAAACCTGCTCGCAGAAGAACCTTCTCAGAACAAGGTATAAAGGCTTGTGTTAACCTGTTCGCAAAAGAACCCTTCTCAGTACAGGTATAAAGGTTAGAGTTAACCTGCCCTCAGAAGAACACTTCTCAGTGCAAGGTATAAAGTCGAGAGTTAACCTGCTCGCAGAAGATTCCTTCTCAGTATAAGTTCTAAAGTGTGGATTTAACTTGCTCACAGAAGAACCCTTCTCAGTACAAGGTCGAAAGGCTGGAGTAAACCTGCTCGCAGAAGATCCCTTCTCATTTCAAGGTAGAAAAGCTAGAGTAAACCTGCTTGCAGAAGAATCCTTCTCAGTACAAGGTGTGAAGGCTAGAGTAAACCTGCTCGCAGAATATCCCTTCTCGGTACAAGGTATAAAGGGTAGAGTTAACCTGCTCGCAGAAGAACCCTTCTCAGTGTAAGGTACAAAGGCTAAAGTTAACCTGCTTGCAGAAAAATCCTTCTCAGTGTAAGGTATAAAGGCTAGAGTTAACCTGCTCGCAGAAGATTCCTTCTCAGTACATGGTCTAAAGGGTGGAGTTAACTTGATCACAGAAGAACCCTTCTCAGTACAAGGAATAGAGTCTAGAGTAGACCTGCTCACAGAAGAAAGTTCTCGGTGCAAGGTATAAAGGCTAGAGTTAACCTGCTCACAGAAGAAACCTTCTCAATTCAAGGTCTAAAGGGTGGGGTTAACTTGCTCACAGAAGAACTCTTCTCAGTACAAGGTATAAAGGCGAGAGTTAACATTCTCACAGAAAGACCATTCTGAGTAGAAGGTAAAAAGGATAGAGAAAATCTTCTCGCAGAAGAATCCTTCTCAGTACCAGGTAGAAAGTCTAGAGTTAACCTGTTTGCATAAGAATCCATCTCAATGCAATGTACAAAGGCTAGAGTGAACTTGTTCACAGAAGATCCCTTCTCTTTTCAAGATATAAAAGCTATAGAGAACCTGCTCGCAAAAGAACCTTCTCAGAACAAGGTATGAAGGCTAGTGTTAACCTGCTCGCAGAAGAACCCTTCTCACTACAAGGTATAAAGTCTCGAGTTAAACTGCACACAGAAGAACACTTCTCAGTGCAAGATAGAAAGGCTGGAGAGAACCTGCTCGCAGAAGAACCCTTCTCGGTGCAATGTATAGAGGCTAGAGAAAACCTGCTCGCAGATGAACCCTACTCAGTTCAAGTTATAAAGGCTAGAGTTAAACTGCTCTCAATAGAACGCTTCTCAGTACAAGTTATTAAGGCTAGAGAGAACCTGCTCGCAGAAGAAGGTTCTCAGAACAAGGTATAAAGGCTAGTGTTAACCTGCTCGCAAATGAACACTTCTCATTACAAGGTATAAAGGTTAGAGTGACCTGCTTGAAGAAGAACCCTTCTCACTACATGGTATAAAGGCTAGAGTTAACCTGCTCACAGAAAGACCCTTCTCAGTACAAGGAATAAAGGCTAGAGAAAACCTTATCGCAGAAGAACCCTTCACAGTACCAGGTAGAAAGGCTAGAGTTAACCTGTTCGCAGAAGATGCATTCTCATTTCAAGGTAAAAACTAGAGTTAACCTGCTCGCAGAAGAACCCTTCTCAGTACAGGTATAAAGGTTAGAGTTAACCTGCTCGCAGAAGAACCCTTCTCAGTGTAACGTACAAAGGCTAGAGTTAACCTGCTCGGAGAAGAACCCTTCTCAGTGTAAGGTACAAAGTCTAAATTTAACCTGCTCGCAGAACAACCCTTCTCAATGTAAGATATAGAGGCTAGAGTTAACCTGCTCACAGAAGAACCCTTCTCAGTACAAGGTATAAAGTGTAGAATTAACCTGCTCGCAGAAGATTCCTTCTCTGTACATGGTCTAAAAGGTGGAGTTAACTTGATCACAGAAGAACTCTTCTCAGTACAAGGAATAAAGTCTAGAGTAAACCTGCTCGCAGAACTAACTTCTCGGTGCAAGGAAAAAAGGCTAGAGTTAACCTGCTCGCAGAAGAACCCTTGTCACTACAAGGAATAAAGGCTAGAGTTAAACTGCTCTCAATAGAACGCTTCTCAGTGCAAGGTTTAAAGGCTAGAGAGAACCTGCTCGCAGAAGCACCCTTCTCGGTGCAAGGTATAGAGGCTAGAAAAAACCTGCTCGCAGATGAACCCTACTCAGTTCAAGGTATAAAGGCTAAAGTAAACCTGCTTGCCCATGAACCCTTCTCAGTTCAGGTATAAAGGTTAGAGTTAACCTGCCCTCAGAAGAACACTTCTAAGTACAAGGTATAAAGTCTAGAGTTAACCTGCTCGCAGAAGATTCCTTCTCAGTACAAGTTCTAAAGTTAGGAGTTTACTTGCTCACAGAAGAACCCTTCTCAGTTCAAGGTATAAAGGCCAGAGTAACCTGCTCACAGAAGAACCCTTCTCAGTGCAAGGTAGAAAGGGTAGATTAAACCTCCTCGCAGAAGAACCATTCTCAGTACAAGTTATAAAGGCTAGAGTTAACCTGCTCGCAAAAGACCCCTTCTCACAACAATGTATAAAGTCTAAAGTTAACCTGCATACAGAAGAAATCTTCTCAGTACAAGGTATAAAGGCTAGAGAGAACCGGATCGCAGAAGAACCCTTCTAACTACAAGGAATAAAGGCTAAAGTTTACCTGCTCGCAGAAGAACCCTTCTCAGTACAAGGTATAAAGCGAAGAGTAAACCTACTCGCAGAAGAACTCTTCTCGGTGCAAGGTATAAAGCCTAGAGATAACCTGCTGGCAGAAGAACCCTTCGCAACTCAAAATATAAAGGCTCGAGTTAACCAGCTCGCAGAAGAACCCTTCTTAGTACTAGGTATAAAGGATAGTGTTAACCTTCTCGCAGAAGATTCCTTCTCAGTACAAGGTATAAAGTCTAGAGTTAAACTGCTCTCAATAGAACCCTTTTCAGTGCAAGGTACAAAGGATAGATTAAACCTGCTCGCAGAAGAACCCTTCTCAGTACAAGGTCGAAAGGATGGAGTAAACCTGCTCGCAAAAGAATCCATCTCAGTACAAGGTATAAAGGCTTGAGTAAACTTGTTCACAGAAGAACCCTTCTCAGTACAAGGTATAAAGGCGAGAGTTAACCTTCTCACAGAAAGACCATTCTCAGTAAAAGGTAAAAAGGCTAGAGAAAATCTTCTCGGAGAAGAACCCTTCTCAGTACCAGGTAGAAAGGCTAGAGTTAACCTGTTTGCATATGAACCCATCTCAATGCAATGTACAAAGGCTAGAGTGAACTTGTTCACAGAAGATCCCTTCTCTTTTCAAGATACAAAAGCGAGAGAGAACCTGCTCGCAGAAGAACCCTTCTCGGTGCAAGGTATAAAGGCTTGAGTTAACGTGCTCGCAGAAGATTCCTTCTCAGTACAACTTCTAAAGTGTGGAGTTAACTTGCTCGCAGAAGAACCCTTCTCAGTACAAGGTATAAAGGGTAGAGTAAACCTGCTCACAGAAGAACCCTTCTCAGTACATGGTATAAAGGATAGATTAAAACTCCACGCAGAAGAACCATTCTCAGTACAAGTTCTAAAGGCTGGAGTAAACATGCTCGCTGAAGAATCCTTCTCAGGACATCATATAAAGGCTATATTAAACCTGCTCGTAGAAGAACCCTTCTCAGTTCAAGGTATAAAGGCTAGAGTTAACCTGCTCGCAGAAGAATTCTGCTCAGTGCAAGGTATAAAGACACGAGTTAACCTGCTCTCAGAAGAAGCCTTCTCAGTGCAAGGAAGAAAGGCTAGAGATAACCTGCTCGCAGAAGATCCCTTCTCAGTACATGGTCTAAAGGGTGGAGTTAACTTGATCACAGAAGAACCCTTCTCAGTACAAGGAATAAAGTCTAGAGTAAACCTGCTCGCAGAAGAAACTTCTCGGTGCAAGGTATAAACGCTAGAGTTAACCTGGTCACAGAAGAAACCTTCTCAATTCAAGGTCTAAAGGGTGGAGTTAACTTGCTCACAGAAGAACTCTTCTCAGTACAAGGAATAAAGTCTAGAGTAAACCTGCTCGCAGAAGAACCTTCTCAGAACAAGGTATAAAGGCTTGTGTTAACCTGTTCGCAAAAGAACCCTTCTCAGTACAGGTATAAAGGTTAGAGTTAACCTGCCCTCAGAAGAACACTTCTCAGTGCAAGGTATAAAGTCGAGAGTTAACCTGCTCGCAGAAGATTCCTTCTCAGTATAAGTTCTAAAGTGTGGATTTAACTTGCTCACAGAAGAACCCTTCTCAGTACAAGGTCGAAAGGCTGGAGTAAACCTGCTCGCAGAAGATCCCTTCTCATTTCAAGGTAGAAAAGCTAGAGTAAACCTGCTTGCAGAAGAATCCTTCTCAGTACAAGGTGTGAAGGCTAGAGTAAACCTGCTCGCAGAATATCCCTTCTCGGTACAAGGTATAAAGGGTAGAGTTAACCTGCTCGCAGAAGAACCCTTCTCAGTGTAAGGTACAAAGGCTAAAGTTAACCTGCTTGCTGAAAAATCCTTCTCAGTGTAAGGTATAAAGGCTAGAGTTAACCTGCTCGCAGAAGATTCCTTCTCAGTACATGGTCTAAAGGGTGGAGTTAACTTGATCACAGAAGAACCCTTCTCAGTACAAGGAATAGAGTCTAGAGTAGACCTGCTCACAGAAGAAAGTTCTCGGTGCAAGGTATAAAGGCTAGAGTTAACCTGCTCACAGAAGAAACCTTCTCAATTCAAGGTCTAAAGGGTGGGGTTAACTTGCTCACAGAAGAACTCTTCTCAGTACAAGGTATAAAGGCGAGAGTTAACATTCTCACAGAAAGGCCATTCTGAGTAGAAGGTAAAAAGGATAGAGAAAATCTTCTCGCAGAAGAATCCTTCTCAGTACCAGGTAGAAAGTCTAGAGTTAACCTGTTTGCATAAGAATCCATCTCAATGCAATGTACAAAGGCTAGAGTGAACTTGTTCACAGAAGATCCCTTCTCTTTTCAAGATATAAAAGCTATAGAGAACCTGCTCGCAAAAGAACCTTCTCAGAACAAGGTATGAAGGCTAGTGTTAACCTGCTCGCAGAAGAACCCTTCTCACTACAAGGTATAAAGTCTCGAGTTAAACTGCACACAGAAGAACACTTCTCAGTGCAAGATAGAAAGGCTGGAGAGAACCTGCTCGCAGAAGAACCCTTCTCGGTGCAATGTATAGAGGCTAGAGAAAACCTGCTCGCAGATGAACCCTACTCAGTTCAAGTTATAAAGGCTAGAGTTAAACTGCTCTCAATAGAACGCTTCTCAGTACAAGTTATTAAGGCTAGAGAGAACCTGCTCGCAGAAGAAGGTTCTCAGAACAAGGTATAAAGGCTAGTGTTAACCTGCTCGCAAATGAACACTTCTCATTACAAGGTATAAAGGTTAGAGTGACCTGCTTGAAGAAGAACCCTTCTCACTACATGGTATAAAGGCTAGAGTTAACCTGCTCACAGAAAGACCCTTCTCAGTACAAGGAATAAAGGCTAGAGAAAACCTTATCGCAGAAGAACCCTTCACAGTACCAGGTAGAAAGGCTAGAGTTAACCTGTTCGCAGAAGATGCATTCTCATTTCAAGGTAAAAACTAGAGTTAACCTGCTCGCAGAAGAACCCTTCTCAGTACA
Source organism: Narcine bancroftii (assembly GCF_036971445.1). NCBI lineage: Eukaryota > Metazoa > Chordata > Chondrichthyes > Torpediniformes > Narcinidae > Narcine > Narcine bancroftii. The sequence goes on from NC_091471.1 coordinate 10,593,095, forward strand.
GGTATAAAGGTTAGAGTTAACCTGCTCGCAGAAGAACCCTTCTCAGTACAAGGTCGAAAGGATGGAGTAAACCTGCTCGCAAAAGAATCCATCTCAGTACAAGGTATAAAGGCTTGAGTAAACTTGTTCACAGAAGAACCCTTCTCAGTACAAGGTATAAAGGCGAGAGTTAACCTTCTCACAGAAAGACCATTCTCAGTAAAAGGTAAAAAGGCTAGAGAAAATCTTCTCGGAGAAGAACCCTTCTCAGTACCAGGTAGAAAGGCTAGAGTTAACCTGTTTGCATATGAACCCATCTCAATGCAATGTACAAAGGCTAGAGTGAACTTGTTCACAGAAGATCCCTTCTCTTTTCAAGATACAAAAGCGAGAGAGAACCTGCTCGCAGAAGAACCCTTCTCGGTGCAAGGTATAAAGGCTTGAGTTAACGTGCTCGCAGAAGATTCCTTCTCAGTACAACTTCTAAAGTGTGGAGTTAACTTGCTCGCAGAAGAACCCTTCTCAGTACAAGGTATAAAGGGTAGAGTAAACCTGCTCACAGAAGAACCCTTCTCAGTACAAGGTATAAAGGATAGATTAAAACTCCACGCAGAAGAACCATTCTCAGTACAAGTTCTAAAGGCTGGAGTAAACATGCTCGCTGAAGAATCCTTCTCAGGACATCATATAAAGGCTATATTAAACCTGCTCGTAGAAGAACCCTTCTCAGTTCAAGGTATAAAGGCTAGAGTTAACCTGCTCGCAGAAGAATTCTGCTCAGTGCAAGGTATAAAGACACGAGTTAACCTGCTCTCAGAAGAAGCCTTCTCAGTGCAAGGAAGAAAGGCTAGAGATAACCTGCTCGCAGAAGATCCCTTCTCAGTACATGGTCTAAAGGGTGGAGTTAACTTGATCACAGAAGAACCCTTCTCAGTACAAGGAATAAAGTCTAGAGTAAACCTGCTCGCAGAAGAAACTTCTCGGTGCAAGGTATAAACGCTAGAGTTAACCTGGTCACAGAAGAAACCTTCTCAATTCAAGGTCTAAAGGGTGGAGTTAACTTGCTCACAGAAGAACTCTTCTCAGTACAAGGAATAAAGTCTAGAGTAAACCTGCTCGCAGAAGAACCTTCTCAGAACAAGGTATAAAGGCTTGTGTTAACCTGTTCGCAAAAGAACCCTTCTCAGTACAGGTATAAAGGTTAGAGTTAACCTGCCCTCAGAAGAACACTTCTCAGTGCAAGGTATAAAGTCGAGAGTTAACCTGCTCGCAGAAGATTCCTTCTCAGTATAAGTTCTAAAGTGTGGATTTAACTTGCTCACAGAAGAACCCTTCTCAGTACAAGGTCGAAAGGCTGGAGTAAACCTGCTCGCAGAAGATCCCTTCTCATTTCAAGGTAGAAAAGCTAGAGTAAACCTGCTTGCAGAAGAATCCTTCTCAGTACAAGGTGTGAAGGCTAGAGTAAACCTGCTCGCAGAATATCCCTTCTCGGTACAAGGTATAAAGGGTAGAGTTAACCTGCTCGCAGAAGAACCCTTCTCAGTGTAAGGTACAAAGGCTAAAGTTAACCTGCTTGCAGAAAAATCCTTCTCAGTGTAAGGTATAAAGGCTAGAGTTAACCTGCTCGCAGAAGATTCCTTCTCAGTACATGGTCTAAAGGGTGGAGTTAACTTGATCACAGAAGAACCCTTCTCAGTACAAGGAATAGAGTCTAGAGTAGACCTGCTCACAGAAGAAAGTTCTCGGTGCAAGGTATAAAGGCTAGAGTTAACCTGCTCACAGAAGAAACCTTCTCAATTCAAGGTCTAAAGGGTGGGGTTAACTTGCTCACAGAAGAACTCTTCTCAGTACAAGGTATAAAGGCGAGAGTTAACATTCTCACAGAAAGACCATTCTGAGTAGAAGGTAAAAAGGATAGAGAAAATCTTCTCGCAGAAGAATCCTTCTCAGTACCAGGTAGAAAGTCTAGAGTTAACCTGTTTGCATAAGAATCCATCTCAATGCAATGTACAAAGGCTAGAGTGAACTTGTTCACAGAAGATCCCTTCTCTTTTCAAGATATAAAAGCTATAGAGAACCTGCTCGCAAAAGAACCTTCTCAGAACAAGGTATGAAGGCTAGTGTTAACCTGCTCGCAGAAGAACCCTTCTCACTACAAGGTATAAAGTCTCGAGTTAAACTGCACACAGAAGAACACTTCTCAGTGCAAGATAGAAAGGCTGGAGAGAACCTGCTCGCAGAAGAACCCTTCTCGGTGCAATGTATAGAGGCTAGAGAAAACCTGCTCGCAGATGAACCCTACTCAGTTCAAGTTATAAAGGCTAGAGTTAAACTGCTCTCAATAGAACGCTTCTCAGTACAAGTTATTAAGGCTAGAGAGAACCTGCTCGCAGAAGAAGGTTCTCAGAACAAGGTATAAAGGCTAGTGTTAACCTGCTCGCAAATGAACACTTCTCATTACAAGGTATAAAGGTTAGAGTGACCTGCTTGAAGAAGAACCCTTCTCACTACATGGTATAAAGGCTAGAGTTAACCTGCTCACAGAAAGACCCTTCTCAGTACAAGGAATAAAGGCTAGAGAAAACCTTATCGCAGAAGAACCCTTCACAGTACCAGGTAGAAAGGCTAGAGTTAACCTGTTCGCAGAAGATCCCTTCTCATTTCAAGGTAAAAACTAGAGTTAACCTGCTCGCAGAAGAACCCTTCTCAGTACAGGTATAAAGGTTAGAGTTAACCTGCTCGCAGAAGAACCCTTCTCAGTGTAACGTACAAAGGCTAGAGTTAACCTGCTCGGAGAAGAACCCTTCTCAGTGTAAGGTACAAAGTCTAAATTTAACCTGCTCGCAGAACAACCCTTCTCAATGTAAGATATAGAGGCTAGAGTTAACCTGCTCACAGAAGAACCCTTCTCAGTACAAGGTATAAAGTGTAGAATTAACCTGCTCGCAGAAGATTCCTACTCTGTACATGGTCTAAAAGGTGGAGTTAACTTGATCACAGAAGAACTCTTCTCAGTACAAGGAATAAAGTCTAGAGTAAACCTGCTCGCAGAACTAACTTCTCGGTGCAAGGAAAAAAGGCTAGAGTTAACCTGCTCGCAGAAGAACCCTTGTCACTACAAGGAATAAAGGCTAGAGTTAAACTGCTCTCAATAGAACGCTTCTCAGTGCAAGGTTTAAAGGCTAGAGAGAACCTGCTCGCAGAAGCACCCTTCTCGGTGCAAGGTATAGAGGCTAGAAAAAACCTGCTCGCAGATGAACCCTACTCAGTTCAAGGTATAAAGGCTAAAGTAAACCTGCTTGCCCATGAACCCTTCTCAGTTCAGGTATAAAGGTTAGAGTTAACCTGCCCTCAGAAGAACACTTCTAAGTACAAGGTATACAGTCTAGAGTTAACCTGCTCGCAGAAGATTCCTTCTCAGTACAAGTTCTAAAGTTAGGAGTTTACTTGCTCACAGAAGAACCCTTCTCAGTTCAAGGTATAAAGGCCAGAGTAACCTGCTCACAGAAGAACCCTTCTCAGTGCAAGGTAGAAAGGATAGATTAAACCTCCTCGCAGAAGAACCATTCTCAGTACAAGTTATAAAGGCTAGAGTTAACCTGCTCGCAAAAGACCCCTTCTCACAACAATGTATAAAGTCTAAAGTTAACCTGCATACAGAAGAAATCTTCTCAGTACAAGGTATAAAGGCTAGAGAGAACCGGATCGCAGAAGAACCCATCTAACTACAAGGAATAAAGGCTAAAGTTTACCTGCTCGCAGAAGAACCCTTCTCAGTACAAGGTATAAAGCGAAGAGTAAACCTACTCGCAGAAGAACTCTTCTCGGTGCAAGGTATAAAGCCTAGAGATAACCTGCTGGCAGAAGAACCCTTCGCAACTCAAAATATAAAGGCTAGAGTTAACCAGCTCGCAGAAGAACCCTTCTTAGTACTAGGTATAAAGGATAGTGTTAACCTTCTCGCAGAAGATTCCTTCTCAGTACAAGGTATAAAGTCTAGAGTTAAACTGCTCTCAATAGAACCCTTTTCAGTGCAAGGTACAAAGGATAGATTAAACCTCCTCGCAGAAGAACCCTTCTCAGTGCAATGTATAAAGGATAGATTAAACCTGCTCGCAGAAGAACCCTTCTCAGTACAAGGTATAAAGGCTGGAGTAAACCTGCTCGCAGTAGAACCCTTCTCACTACAAGGTCGAAAGGATGGAGTAAACCTGCTCGCAAAAGAATCCATCTCAGTACAAGGTATAAAGGCTTGAGTAAACTTGTTCACAGAAGAACCCTTCTCAGTACAAGGTATAAAGGCGAGAGTTAACCTTCTCACAGAAAGACCATTCTCAGTAAAAGGTAAAAAGGCTAGAGAAAATCTTCTCGCAGAAGAACCCTACTCAGTACCAGGTAGAAAGGCTAGAGTTAACCTGTTTGCATATGAACCCATCTCAATGCAATGTACAAAGGCTAGAGTGAACTTGTTCACAGAAGATCCCTTCTCTTTTCAAGATACAAAAGCGAGAGAGAACCTGCTCGCAGAAGAACCCTTCTCGGTGCAAGGTATAAAGGCTTGAGTTAACGTGCTCGCAGAAGATTCCTTCTCAGTACAACTTCTAAAGTGTGGAGTTAACTTGCTCGCAGAAGAACCCTTCTCAGTACAAGGTATAAAGGGTAGAGTAAACCTGCTCACAGAAGAACCCTTCTCAGTACAACGTATAAAGGATAGATTAAAACTCCACGCAGAAGAACCTTTCTCAGTACAAGTTCTAAAGGCTGGAGTAAACATGCTCGCTGAAGAATCCTTCTCAGGACATCATATAAAGGCTATATTAAACCTGCTCGTAGAAGAACCCTTCTCAGTTCAAGGTATAAAGGCTAGAGTTAACCTGCTCGCAGAAGAATTCTGCTCAGTGCAAGGTATAAAGACACGAGTTAACCTGCTCTCAGAAGAAGCCTTCTCAGTGCAAGGAAGAAAGGCTAGAGTTAACCTGCTCGCAGAAGATCCCTTCTCAGTACAAGGAATAAAGTCTAGAGTAAACCTGCTCGCAGAAGAAACTTCTCGGTGCAAGGTATAAACGCTAGAGTTAACCTGCTCACAGAAGAAACCTTCTCAATTCAAGGTCTAAAGGGTGGAGTTAACTTGCTCACAGAAGAACTCTTCTCAGTACAAGGAATAAAGTCTAGAGTAAACCTGCTCGCAGACGAAACTTCTCGGTGCAAGGTATAAAGGCTAGAGTTAACCTGCTCACAGAAGAAACCTTCTCAATTCAAGGTCCAAAGGGTGGAGTTAACTTGCTCACAGAAGATCCCTTCTCAGTACAAGGTATAAAGGCGAGAGTTAACATTCTCACAGAAAGACCATTCTGAGTAGAAGGTAAAAAGGCTAGAGAAAATCTTCTCGCAGAAGAATCCTTCTCAGTACCAGGTAGAAAGTCTAGAGTTAACCTGTTTGCATAAGAATCCATCTCAATGCAATGTACAAAGGCTAGAGTGAACTTGTTCACAGAAGATCCCTTCTCTTTTCAAGATATAAAAGCTATAGAGAACCTGCTCGCAGATGAACCCTTCTCGGTGCAAGGTATAAAGGCTTGAGTTAACCTGCTCGCAGACGATTCCTTCTCAGTACAAGGAAGAAAGGCTAGAGTTAACCTGCTCGCAGAAGAACCCTTCTCACTACAAGGTATAAAGTCTCGAGTTAAACTGCACACAGAAGAACACTTCTCAGTGCAAGATAGAAAGGCTGGAGAGAACCTGCTCGCAGAAGAACCCTTCTCGGTGCAATGTATAGAGGCTAGAGAAAACCTGCTCGCAGATGAACCCTACTCAGTTCAAGTTATAAAGGCTAGAGTTAAACTGCTCTCAATAGAACGCTTCTCAGTACAAGTTATTAAGGCTAGAGAGAACCTGCTCGCAGAAGAAGGTTCTCAGAACAAGGTATAAAGGCTAGTGTTAACCTGCTCGCAAATGAACACTTCTCAGTACAAGTTATAAAGGTTAGAGTGAACCTGCTTGAAGAAGAACCCTTCTCACTACATGGTATAAAGGCTAGATTTAACCTGCTCACAGAAAGACCCTTCTCAGTACAAGGCATAAAGGCTAGAGAAAACCTTATCGCAGAAGAACCCTTCACAGTACCAGGTAGAAAGGCTAGAGTTAACCTGTTCGCAGAAGATGCATTCTCATTTCAAGGTAAAAACTAGAGTTAACCTGCTCGCAGAAGAACCCTTCTCAGTACAGGTATAAAGGTTAGAGTTAACCTGCTCGCAGAAGAACCCTTCTCAGTGTAATGTACAAAGGCTAGAGTTAACCTGCTCGGAGAAGAACCCTTCTCAGTGTAAGGTACAAAGTCTAAATTTAACCTGCTCGCAGAACAACCCTTCTCAATGTAAGATATAGAGGCTAGAGTTAACCTGCTCACAGAAGAACCCTTATCAGTACAAGGTATAAAGTGTAGAATTAACCTGCTCGCAGAAGATTCCTTCTCTGCACATGGTCTAAAGGGTGGAGTTAACTTGATCACAGAAGAAATCTTCTCAGTACAAGGAATAAAGTCTAGAGTAAACCTGCTCGCAGAACTAACTTCTCGGTGCAAGGAAAAAAGGCTAGAGTTAACCTGCTCGCAGAAGAACCCTTGTCACTACAAGGAATAAAGGCTAGAGTTAAACTGCTCTCAATAGAACGCTTCTCAGTGCAAGGTATAAAAGCTAGAGAGAACCTGCACGCAGAAGCACCCTTCTCGGTGCAAGGTATAGAAGCTAGAAAAAACCTGCTCGCAGATGAACCCTACTCAGTTCAAGGTATAAAGGCTAAAGTAAACCTGCTTGCCCATGAACCCTTCTCAGTTCAGGTATAAATGTTAGAGTTAACCTGCCCTCAGAAGAACACTTCTAAGTACAAGGTATAAAGTCTAGAGTTAACCTGCTCGCAGAAGATTCCTTCTCAATACAAGTTCTAAAGTTAGGAGTTTACTTGCTCACAGAAGAACCCTTCTCAGTTCAAGGTATAAAGGCCAGAGTAACCTGCTCACAGAAGAACCCTTCTCAGTGCAAGGTAGAAAGGATAGATTAAACCTCCTCGCAGAAGAACCATTCTCAGTACAAGTTATAAAGGCTAGAGTTAACCTGCTCGCAAAAGACCCCTTCTCACAACAATGTATAAAGTCTAAAGTTAACCTGCATACAGAAGAAATCTTCTCAGTACAAGGTATAAAGGCTAGAGAGAACCGGATCGCAGAAGAACCCTTCTAACTACAAGGAATACAGGCTAAATGTTACCTGCTTGCAGAAGAACAATTCTCAGTACAAGGTATAAAGGCTAGAGTTTACCTGCTCGCAGAAGAACCCTTCTCAGTACAAGGTATAAAGCGAAGAGTAAACCTACTCGCAGAAGAACTCTTCTCGGTACAAGGTATAAAGCCTAGAGATAACCTGCTGGCAGAAGAACCCTTCGCAACTCAAAATATAAAGGCTAGAGTTAACCAGCTCGCAGAAGAACCCTTCTTAGTATTAGGTATAAAGGATAGTGTTAACCTTCTCGCAGAAGATTCCTTCTCAGTACAAGGTATAAAGTCTAGAGATAAACTGCTCTCAATAGAACCCTTTTCAGTGCAAGGTAGAAAGGATAGATTAAACCTACTCGCAGAAGAACCCTTCTCAGTGCAATGTATAAAGGATAGATTAAACCTGCTCGCAGAAGAACCCTTCTCAGTACAAGGTATAAAGGCTGGAGTAAACCTGCTCGCAGAAGAACCCTTCTCACTACAAGGTCGAAAGGATGGAGTATACCTGCTCGCAAAAGAATCCATCTCAGTACAAGGTATAAAGGCTTGAGTAAACTTATTCACAGAAGAACCCTTCTCAGTACAAGGTATAAAGGCGAGAGTTAACCTTCTCACAGAAAAACCATTCTCAGTAAAAGGTAAAAAGGCTAGAGAAAATCTTCTCGCAGAAGAACCCTTCTCAGTACCAGGTAGAAAGTCTAGAGTTAACCTGTTTGCATATGAACCCATCTCAATGCAATGTACAAAGGCTAGAGTGAACTTGTTCACAGAAGATCCCTTCTCTTTTCAAGATATAAAAGCGAGAGAGAACCTGCTCGCAGATGAACCCTTCTCGGTGCAAGGTATAAAGGCTTGAGTTAACCTGCTCGCAGACGATTCCTTCTCAGTACAAGGAAGAAAGGCTAGAGTTAACTTGCTCGCAGAAGATCCCTTCTCAGTACATGGTCTAAAGGGTGGAGTTAACTTGATCACAGAAGAACCCTTCTCAGTACAAGGAATAAAGTCTAGAGTAAACCTGCTCGCAGAAGAAACTTCTCGGTGCAAGGTATAAACGCTAGAGTTAACCTGCTCACAGAAGAAACCTTCTCAATTCAAGGTCTAAAGGGTGGAGTTAACTTGCTCACAGAAGAATTCTTCTCAGTACAAGGTATAAAGGCTAGAGTAAACCTGCTCACAGAAGAAACCTTCTCAATTCAAGGTCTAAAGGGTGGGGTTAACTTGCTCACAGAAGAACTCTTCTCAGTACAAGGTATAAAGGCGAGAGTTAACCTGCTCACAGAAAGACCCTTCTCAGTACAAGGTAAAAAGGCTAGAGAAAACCTTATCGCAGAAGAACCCTTCACAGTACCAGGTAGAAAGGCTAGAGTTAACCTGTTCGCAGAAGATGCATTCTCATTTCAAGGTAAAAACTAGAGTTAACCTGCTCGCAGAAGAACCCTTCTCAGTACAGGTATAAAGGTTAGAGTTAACCTGCTCGCAGAAGAACCCTTCTCAGTGTAATGTACAAAGGCTAGAGTTAACCTGCTCGGAGAAGAACCCTTCTCAGTGTAAGGTACAAAGTCTAAATTTAACCTGCTCGCAGAACAACCCTTCTCAATGTAAGATATAGAGGCTAGAGTTAACCTGCTCACAGAAGAACCCTTATCAGTACAAGGTATAAAGTGTAGAATTAACCTGCTCGCAGAAGATTCCTTCTCTGCACATGGTCTAAAGGGTGGAGTTAACTTGATCACAGAAGAAATCTTCTCAGTACAAGGAATAAAGTCTAGAGTAAACCTGCTCGCAGAACTAACTTCTCGGTGCAAGGAAAAAAGGCTAGAGTTAACCTGCTCGCAGAAGAACCCTTGTCACTACAAGGAATAAAGGCTAGAGTTAAACTGCTCTCAATAGAACGCTTCTCAGTGCAAGGTATAAAGGCTAGAGAGAACCTGCACGCAGAAGCACCCTTCTCGGTGCAAGGTATAGAAGCTAGAAAAAACCTGCTCGCAGATGAACCCTACTCAGTTCAAGGTATAAAGGCTAAAGTAAAACTGCTTGCCCATGAACCCTTCTCAGTTCAGGTATAAATGTTAGAGTTAACCTGCCCTCAGAAGAACACTTCTAAGTACAAGGTATAAAGTCTAGAGTTAACCTGCTCGCAGAAGATTCCTTCTCAATACAAGTTCTAAAGTTAGGAGTTTACTTGCTCACAGAAGAACCCTTCTCAGTTCAAGGTATAAAGGCCAGAGTAACCTGCTCACAGAAGAACCCTTCTCAGTGCAAGGTAGAAAGGATAGATTAAACCTCCTCGCAGAAGAACCATTCTCAGTACAAGTTATAAAGGCTAGAGTTAACCTGCTCGCAAAAGACCCCTTCTCACAACAATGTATAAAGTCTAAAGTTAACCTGCATACAGAAGAAATCTTCTCAGTACAAGGTATAAAGGCTAGAGAGAACCGGATCGCAGAAGAACCCTTCTAACTACAAGGAATAAAGGCTAAAGTTTACCTGCTTGCAGAAGAACAATTCTCAGTACAAGGTATAAAGGCTAGAGTTTACCTGCTCGCAGAAGAACCCTTCTCAGTACAAGGTATAAAGCGAAGAGTAAACCTACTCGCAGAAGAACTCTTCTCGGTACAAGGTATAAAGCCTAGAGATAACCTGCTGGCAGAAGAACCCTTCGCAACTCAAAATATAAAGGCTAGAGTTAACCAGCTCGCAGAAGAACCCTTCTTAGTACTAGGTATAAAGGATAGTGTTAACCTTCTCGCAGAAGATTCCTTCTCAGTACAAGGTATAAAGTCTAGAGATAAACTGCTCTCAATAGAACCCTTTTCAGTGCAAGGTAGAAAGGATAGATTAAACCTACTCGCAGAAGAACCCTTCTCAGTGCAATGTATAAAGGATAGATTAAACCTGCTCGCAGAAGAACCCTTCTCAGTACAAGGTATAAAGGCTGGAGTAAACCTGCTCGCAGAAGAACCCTTCTCACTACAAGGTCGAAAGGATGGAGTATACCTGCTCGCAAAAGAATCCATCTCAGTACAAGGTATAAAGGCTTGAGTAAACTTATTCACAGAAGAACCCTTCTCAGTTCAAGGTATAAAGGCTAGAGTTAACCTGCTCGCAGAAGAATTCTGCTCAGTGCAAGGTATAAAGACACGAGTTAACCTGCTCTCAGAAGAAGCCTTCTCAGTGCAAGGAAGAAAGGCTAGAGATAACCTGCTCGCAGAAGATCCCTTCTCAGTACATGGTCTAAAGGGTGGAGTTAACTTGATCACAGAAGAACCCTTCTCAGTACAAGGAATAAAGTCTAGAGTAAACCTGCTCGCAGAAGAAACTTCTCGGTGCAAGGTATAAACGCTAGAGTTAACCTGGTCACAGAAGAAACCTTCTCAATTCAAGGTCTAAAGGGTGGAGTTAACTTGCTCACAGAAGAACTCTTCTCAGTACAAGGAATAAAGTCTAGAGTAAACCTGCTCGCAGAAGAACCTTCTCAGAACAAGGTATAAAGGCTTGTGTTAACCTGTTCGCAAAAGAACCCTTCTCAGTACAGGTATAAAGGTTAGAGTTAACCTGCCCTCAGAAGAACACTTCTCAGTGCAAGGTATAAAGTCGAGAGTTAACCTGCTCGCAGAAGATTCCTTCTCAGTATAAGTTCTAAAGTGTGGATTTAACTTGCTCACAGAAGAACCCTTCTCAGTACAAGGTCGAAAGGCTGGAGTAAACCTGCTCGCAGAAGATCCCTTCTCATTTCAAGGTAGAAAAGCTAGAGTAAACCTGCTTGCAGAAGAATCCTTCTCAGTACAAGGTGTGAAGGCTAGAGTAAACCTGCTCGCAGAATATCCCTTCTCGGTACAAGGTATAAAGGGTAGAGTTAACCTGCTCGCAGAAGAACCCTTCTCAGTGTAAGGTACAAAGGCTAAAGTTAACCTGCTTGCAGAAAAATCCTTCTCAGTGTAAGGTATAAAGGCTAGAGTTAACCTGCTCGCAGAAGATTCCTTCTCAGTACATGGTCTAAAGGGTGGAGTTAACTTGATCACAGAAGAACCCTTCTCAGTACAAGGAATAGAGTCTAGAGTAGACCTGCTCACAGAAGAAAGTTCTCGGTGCAAGGTATAAAGGCTAGAGTTAACCTGCTCACAGAAGAAACCTTCTCAATTCAAGGTCTAAAGGGTGGGGTTAACTTGCTCACAGAAGAACTCTTCTCAGTACAAGGTATAAAGGCGAGAGTTAACATTCTCACAGAAAGGCCATTCTGAGTAGAAGGTAAAAAGGATAGAGAAAATCTTCTCGCAGAAGAATCCTTCTCAGTACCAGGTAGAAAGTCTAGAGTTAACCTGTTTGCATAAGAATCCATCTCAATGCAATGTACAAAGGCTAGAGTGAACTTGTTCACAGAAGATCCCTTCTCTTTTCAAGATATAAAAGCTATAGAGAACCTGCTCGCAAAAGAACCTTCTCAGAACAAGGTATGAAGGCTAGTGTTAACCTGCTCGCAGAAGAACCCTTCTCACTACAAGGTATAAAGTCTCGAGTTAAACTGCACACAGAAGAACACTTCTCAGTGCAAGATAGAAAGGCTGGAGAGAACCTGCTCGCAGAAGAACCCTTCTCGGTGCAATGTATAGAGGCTAGAGAAAACCTGCTCGCAGATGAACCCTACTCAGTTCAAGTTATAAAGGCTAGAGTTAAACTGCTCTCAATAGAACGCTTCTCAGTACAAGTTATTAAGGCTAGAGAGAACCTGCTCGCAGAAGAAGGTTCTCAGAACAAGGTATAAAGGCTAGTGTTAACCTGCTCGCAAATGAACACTTCTCATTACAAGGTATAAAGGTTAGAGTGACCTGCTTGAAGAAGAACCCTTCTCACTACATGGTATAAAGGCTAGAGTTAACCTGCTCACAGAAAGACCCTTCTCAGTACAAGGAATAAAGGCTAGAGAAAACCTTATCGCAGAAGAACCCTTCACAGTACCAGGTAGAAAGGCTAGAGTTAACCTGTTCGCAGAAGATGCATTCTCATTTCAAGGTAAAAACTAGAGTTAACCTGCTCGCAGAAGAACCCTTCTCAGTACAGGTATAAAGGTTAGAGTTAACCTGCTCGCAGAAGAACCCTTCTCAGTACAAGGTCGAAAGGATGGAGTAAACCTGCTCGCAAAAGAATCCATCTCAGTACAAGGTATAAAGGCTTGAGTAAACTTGTTCACAGAAGAACCCTTCTCAGTACAAGGTATAAAGGCGAGAGTTAACCTTCTCACAGAAAGACCATTCTCAGTAAAAGGTAAAAAGGCTAGAGAAAATCTTCTCGGAGAAGAACCCTTCTCAGTACCAGGTAGAAAGGCTAGAGTTAACCTGTTTGCATATGAACCCATCTCAATGCAATGTACAAAGGCTAGAGTGAACTTGTTCACAGAAGATCCCTTCTCTTTTCAAGATACAAAAGCGAGAGAGAACCTGCTCGCAGAAGAACCCTTCTCGGTGCAAGGTATAAAGGCTTGAGTTAACGTGCTCGCAGAAGATTCCTTCTCAGTACAACTTCTAAAGTGTGGAGTTAACTTGCTCGCAGAAGAACCCTTCTCAGTACAAGGTATAAAGGGTAGAGTAAACCTGCTCACAGAAGAACCCTTCTCAGTACAAGGTATAAAGGATAGATTAAAACTCCACGCAGAAGAACCATTCTCAGTACAAGTTCTAAAGGCTGGAGTAAACATGCTCGCTGAAGAATCCTTCTCAGGACATCATATAAAGGCTATATTAAACCTGCTCGTAGAAGAACCCTTCTCAGTTCAAGGTATAAAGGCTAGAGTTAACCTGCTCGCAGAAGAATTCTGCTCAGTGCAAGGTATAAAGACACGAGTTAACCTGCTCTCAGAAGAAGCCTTCTCAGTGCAAGGAAGAAAGGCTAGAGATAACCTGCTCGCAGAAGATCCCTTCTCAGTACATGGTCTAAAGGGTGGAGTTAACTTGATCACAGAAGAACCCTTCTCAGTACAAGGAATAAAGTCTAGAGTAAACCTGCTCGCAGAAGAAACTTCTCGGTGCAAGGTATAAACGCTAGAGTTAACCTGGTCACAGAAGAAACCTTCTCAATTCAAGGTCTAAAGGGTGGAGTTAACTTGCTCACAGAAGAACTCTTCTCAGTACAAGGAATAAAGTCTAGAGTAAACCTGCTCGCAGAAGAACCTTCTCAGAACAAGGTATAAAGGCTTGTGTTAACCTGTTCGCAAAAGAACCCTTCTCAGTACAGGTATAAAGGTTAGAGTTAACCTGCCCTCAGAAGAACACTTCTCAGTGCAAGGTATAAAGTCGAGAGTTAACCTGCTCGCAGAAGATTCCTTCTCAGTATAAGTTCTAAAGTGTGGATTTAACTTGCTCACAGAAGAACCCTTCTCAGTACAAGGTCGAAAGGCTGGAGTAAACCTGCTCGCAGAAGATCCCTTCTCATTTCAAGGTAGAAAAGCTAGAGTAAACCTGCTTGCAGAAGAATCCTTCTCAGTACAAGGTGTGAAGGCTAGAGTAAACCTGCTCGCAGAATATCCCTTCTCGGTACAAGGTATAAAGGGTAGAGTTAACCTGCTCGCAGAAGAACCCTTCTCAGTGTAAGGTACAAAGGCTAAAGTTAACCTGCTTGCAGAAAAATCCTTCTCAGTGTAAGGTATAAAGGCTAGAGTTAACCTGCTCGCAGAAGATTCCTTCTCAGTACATGGTCTAAAGGGTGGAGTTAACTTGATCACAGAAGAACCCTTCTCAGTACAAGGAATAGAGTCTAGAGTAGACCTGCTCACAGAAGAAAGTTCTCGGTGCAAGGTATAAAGGCTAGAGTTAACCTGCTCACAGAAGAAACCTTCTCAATTCAAGGTCTAAAGGGTGGGGTTAACTTGCTCACAGAAGAACTCTTCTCAGTACAAGGTATAAAGGCGAGAGTTAACATTCTCACAGAAAGACCATTCTGAGTAGAAGGTAAAAAGGATAGAGAAAATCTTCTCGCAGAAGAATCCTTCTCAGTACCAGGTAGAAAGTCTAGAGTTAACCTGTTTGCATAAGAATCCATCTCAATGCAATGTACAAAGGCTAGAGTGAACTTGTTCACAGAAGATCCCTTCTCTTTTCAAGATATAAAAGCTATAGAGAACCTGCTCGCAAAAGAACCTTCTCAGAACAAGGTATGAAGGCTAGTGTTAACCTGCTCGCAGAAGAACCCTTCTCACTACAAGGTATAAAGTCTCGAGTTAAACTGCACACAGAAGAACACTTCTCAGTGCAAGATAGAAAGGCTGGAGAGAACCTGCTCGCAGAAGAACCCTTCTCGGTGCAATGTATAGAGGCTAGAGAAAACCTGCTCGCAGATGAACCCTACTCAGTTCAAGTTATAAAGGCTAGAGTTAAACTGCTCTCAATAGAACGCTTCTCAGTACAAGTTATTAAGGCTAGAGAGAACCTGCTCGCAGAAGAAGGTTCTCAGAACAAGGTATAAAGGCTAGTGTTAACCTGCTCGCAAATGAACACTTCTCATTACAAGGTATAAAGGTTAGAGTGACCTGCTTGAAGAAGAACCCTTCTCACTACATGGTATAAAGGCTAGAGTTAACCTGCTCACAGAAAGACCCTTCTCAGTACAAGGAATAAAGGCTAGAGAAAACCTTATCGCAGAAGAACCCTTCACAGTACCAGGTAGAAAGGCTAGAGTTAACCTGTTCGCAGAAGATCCCTTCTCATTTCAAGGTAAAAACTAGAGTTAACCTGCTCGCAGAAGAACCCTTCTCAGTACAGGTATAAAGGTTAGAGTTAACCTGCTCGCAGAAGAACCCTTCTCAGTGTAACGTACAAAGGCTAGAGTTAACCTGCTCGGAGAAGAACCCTTCTCAGTGTAAGGTACAAAGTCTAAATTTAACCTGCTCGCAGAACAACCCTTCTCAATGTAAGATATAGAGGCTAGAGTTAACCTGCTCACAGAAGAACCCTTCTCAGTACAAGGTATAAAGTGTAGAATTAACCTGCTCGCAGAAGATTCCTTCTCTGTACATGGTCTAAAAGGTGGAGTTAACTTGATCACAGAAGAACTCTTCTCAGTACAAGGAATAAAGTCTAGAGTAAACCTGCTCGCAGAACTAACTTCTCGGTGCAAGGAAAAAAGGCTAGAGTTAACCTGCTCGCAGAAGAACCCTTGTCACTACAAGGAATAAAGGCTAGAGTTAAACTGCTCTCAATAGAACGCTTCTCAGTGCAAGGTTTAAAGGCTAGAGAGAACCTGCTCGCAGAAGCACCCTTCTCGGTGCAAGGTATAGAGGCTAGAAAAAACCTGCTCGCAGATGAACCCTACTCAGTTCAAGGTATAAAGGCTAAAGTAAACCTGCTTGCCCATGAACCCTTCTCAGTTCAGGTATAAAGGTTAGAGTTAACCTGCCCTCAGAAGAACACTTCTAAGTACAAGGTATACAGTCTAGAGTTAACCTGCTCGCAGAAGATTCCTTCTCAGTACAAGTTCTAAAGTTAGGAGTTTACTTGCTCACAGAAGAACCCTTCTCAGTTCAAGGTATAAAGGCCAGAGTAACCTGCTCACAGAAGAACCCTTCTCAGTGCAAGGTAGAAAGGATAGATTAAACCTCCTCGCAGAAGAACCATTCTCAGTACAAGTTATAAAGGCTAGAGTTAACCTGCTCGCAAAAGACCCCTTCTCACAACAATGTATAAAGTCTAAAGTTAACCTGCATACAGAAGAAATCTTCTCAGTACAAGGTATAAAGGCTAGAGAGAACCGGATCGCAGAAGAACCCATCTAACTACAAGGAATAAAGGCTAAAGTTTACCTGCTCGCAGAAGAACCCTTCTCAGTACAAGGTATAAAGCGAAGAGTAAACCTACTCGCAGAAGAACTCTTCTCGGTGCAAGGTATAAAGCCTAGAGATAACCTGCTGGCAGAAGAACCCTTCGCAACTCAAAATATAAAGGCTAGAGTTAACCAGCTCGCAGAAGAACCCTTCTTAGTACTAGGTATAAAGGATAGTGTTAACCTTCTCGCAGAAGATTCCTTCTCAGTACAAGGTATAAAGTCTAGAGTTAAACTGCTCTCAATAGAACCCTTTTCAGTGCAAGGTACAAAGGATAGATTAAACCTCCTCGCAGAAGAACCCTTCTCAGTGCAATGTATAAAGGATAGATTAAACCTGCTCGCAGAAGAACCCTTCTCAGTACAAGGTATAAAGGCTGGAGTAAACCTGCTCGCAGTAGAACCCTTCTCACTACAAGGTCGAAAGGATGGAGTAAACCTGCTCGCAAAAGAATCCATCTCAGTACAAGGTATAAAGGCTTGAGTAAACTTGTTCACAGAAGAACCCTTCTCAGTACAAGGTATAAAGGCGAGAGTTAACCTTCTCACAGAAAGACCATTCTCAGTAAAAGGTAAAAAGGCTAGAGAAAATCTTCTCGCAGAAGAACCCTACTCAGTACCAGGTAGAAAGGCTAGAGTTAACCTGTTTGCATATGAACCCATCTCAATGCAATGTACAAAGGCTAGAGTGAACTTGTTCACAGAAGATCCCTTCTCTTTTCAAGATACAAAAGCGAGAGAGAACCTGCTCGCAGAAGAACCCTTCTCGGTGCAAGGTATAAAGGCTTGAGTTAACGTGCTCGCAGAAGATTCCTTCTCAGTACAACTTCTAAAGTGTGGAGTTAACTTGCTCGCAGAAGAACCCTTCTCAGTACAAGGTATAAAGGGTAGAGTAAACCTGCTCACAGAAGAACCCTTCTCAGTACAACGTATAAAGGATAGATTAAAACTCCACGCAGAAGAACCTTTCTCAGTACAAGTTCTAAAGGCTGGAGTAAACATGCTCGCTGAAGAATCCTTCTCAGGACATCATATAAAGGCTATATTAAACCTGCTCGTAGAAGAACCCTTCTCAGTTCAAGGTATAAAGGCTAGAGTTAACCTGCTCGCAGAAGAATTCTGCTCAGTGCAAGGTATAAAGACACGAGTTAACCTGCTCTCAGAAGAAGCCTTCTCAGTGCAAGGAAGAAAGGCTAGAGTTAACCTGCTCGCAGAAGATCCCTTCTCAGTACAAGGAATAAAGTCTAGAGTAAACCTGCTCGCAGAAGAAACTTCTCGGTGCAAGGTATAAACGCTAGAGTTAACCTGCTCACAGAAGAAACCTTCTCAATTCAAGGTCTAAAGGGTGGAGTTAACTTGCTCACAGAAGAACTCTTCTCAGTACAAGGAATAAAGTCTAGAGTAAACCTGCTCGCAGACGAAACTTCTCGGTGCAAGGTATAAAGGCTAGAGTTAACCTGCTCACAGAAGAAACCTTCTCAATTCAAGGTCCAAAGGGTGGAGTTAACTTGCTCACAGAAGATCCCTTCTCAGTACAAGGTATAAAGGCGAGAGTTAACATTCTCACAGAAAGACCATTCTGAGTAGAAGGTAAAAAGGCTAGAGAAAATCTTCTCGCAGAAGAATCCTTCTCAGTACCAGGTAGAAAGTCTAGAGTTAACCTGTTTGCATAAGAATCCATCTCAATGCAATGTACAAAGGCTAGAGTGAACTTGTTCACAGAAGATCCCTTCTCTTTTCAAGATATAAAAGCTATAGAGAACCTGCTCGCAGATGAACCCTTCTCGGTGCAAGGTATAAAGGCTTGAGTTAACCTGCTCGCAGACGATTCCTTCTCAGTACAAGGAAGAAAGGCTAGAGTTAACCTGCTCGCAGAAGAACCCTTCTCACTACAAGGTATAAAGTCTCGAGTTAAACTGCACACAGAAGAACACTTCTCAGTGCAAGATAGAAAGGCTGGAGAGAACCTGCTCGCAGAAGAACCCTTCTCGGTGCAATGTATAGAGGCTAGAGAAAACCTGCTCGCAGATGAACCCTACTCAGTTCAAGTTATAAAGGCTAGAGTTAAACTGCTCTCAATAGAACGCTTCTCAGTACAAGTTATTAAGGCTAGAGAGAACCTGCTCGCAGAAGAAGGTTCTCAGAACAAGGTATAAAGGCTAGTGTTAACCTGCTCGCAAATGAACACTTCTCAGTACAAGTTATAAAGGTTAGAGTGAACCTGCTTGAAGAAGAACCCTTCTCACTACATGGTATAAAGGCTAGATTTAACCTGCTCACAGAAAGACCCTTCTCAGTACAAGGCATAAAGGCTAGAGAAAACCTTATCGCAGAAGAACCCTTCACAGTACCAGGTAGAAAGGCTAGAGTTAACCTGTTCGCAGAAGATGCATTCTCATTTCAAGGTAAAAACTAGAGTTAACCTGCTCGCAGAAGAACCCTTCTCAGTACAGGTATAAAGGTTAGAGTTAACCTGCTCGCAGAAGAACCCTTCTCAGTGTAATGTACAAAGGCTAGAGTTAACCTGCTCGGAGAAGAACCCTTCTCAGTGTAAGGTACAAAGTCTAAATTTAACCTGCTCGCAGAACAACCCTTCTCAATGTAAGATATAGAGGCTAGAGTTAACCTGCTCACAGAAGAACCCTTATCAGTACAAGGTATAAAGTGTAGAATTAACCTGCTCGCAGAAGATTCCTTCTCTGCACATGGTCTAAAGGGTGGAGTTAACTTGATCACAGAAGAAATCTTCTCAGTACAAGGAATAAAGTCTAGAGTAAACCTGCTCGCAGAACTAACTTCTCGGTGCAAGGAAAAAAGGCTAGAGTTAACCTGCTCGCAGAAGAACCCTTGTCACTACAAGGAATAAAGGCTAGAGTTAAACTGCTCTCAATAGAACGCTTCTCAGTGCAAGGTATAAAAGCTAGAGAGAACCTGCACGCAGAAGCACCCTTCTCGGTGCAAGGTATAGAAGCTAGAAAAAACCTGCTCGCAGATGAACCCTACTCAGTTCAAGGTATAAAGGCTAAAGTAAACCTGCTTGCCCATGAACCCTTCTCAGTTCAGGTATAAATGTTAGAGTTAACCTGCCCTCAGAAGAACACTTCTAAGTACAAGGTATAAAGTCTAGAGTTAACCTGCTCGCAGAAGATTCCTTCTCAATACAAGTTCTAAAGTTAGGAGTTTACTTGCTCACAGAAGAACCCTTCTCAGTTCAAGGTATAAAGGCCAGAGTAACCTGCTCACAGAAGAACCCTTCTCAGTGCAAGGTAGAAAGGATAGATTAAACCTCCTCGCAGAAGAACCATTCTCAGTACAAGTTATAAAGGCTAGAGTTAACCTGCTCGCAAAAGACCCCTTCTCACAACAATGTATAAAGTCTAAAGTTAACCTGCATACAGAAGAAATCTTCTCAGTACAAGGTATAAAGGCTAGAGAGAACCGGATCGCAGAAGAACCCTTCTAACTACAAGGAATACAGGCTAAATGTTACCTGCTTGCAGAAGAACAATTCTCAGTACAAGGTATAAAGGCTAGAGTTTACCTGCTCGCAGAAGAACCCTTCTCAGTACAAGGTATAAAGCGAAGAGTAAACCTACTCGCAGAAGAACTCTTCTCGGTACAAGGTATAAAGCCTAGAGATAACCTGCTGGCAGAAGAACCCTTCGCAACTCAAAATATAAAGGCTAGAGTTAACCAGCTCGCAGAAGAACCCTTCTTAGTATTAGGTATAAAGGATAGTGTTAACCTTCTCGCAGAAGATTCCTTCTCAGTACAAGGTATAAAGTCTAGAGATAAACTGCTCTCAATAGAACCCTTTTCAGTGCAAGGTAGAAAGGATAGATTAAACCTACTCGCAGAAGAACCCTTCTCAGTGCAATGTATAAAGGATAGATTAAACCTGCTCGCAGAAGAACCCTTCTCAGTACAAGGTATAAAGGCTGGAGTAAACCTGCTCGCAGAAGAACCCTTCTCACTACAAGGTCGAAAGGATGGAGTATACCTGCTCGCAAAAGAATCCATCTCAGTACAAGGTATAAAGGCTTGAGTAAACTTATTCACAGAAGAACCCTTCTCAGTACAAGGTATAAAGGCGAGAGTTAACCTTCTCACAGAAAAACCATTCTCAGTAAAAGGTAAAAAGGCTAGAGAAAATCTTCTCGCAGAAGAACCCTTCTCAGTACCAGGTAGAAAGTCTAGAGTTAACCTGTTTGCATATGAACCCATCTCAATGCAATGTACAAAGGCTAGAGTGAACTTGTTCACAGAAGATCCCTTCTCTTTTCAAGATATAAAAGCGAGAGAGAACCTGCTCGCAGATGAACCCTTCTCGGTGCAAGGTATAAAGGCTTGAGTTAACCTGCTCGCAGACGATTCCTTCTCAGTACAAGGAAGAAAGGCTAGAGTTAACTTGCTCGCAGAAGATCCCTTCTCAGTACATGGTCTAAAGGGTGGAGTTAACTTGATCACAGAAGAACCCTTCTCAGTACAAGGAATAAAGTCTAGAGTAAACCTGCTCGCAGAAGAAACTTCTCGGTGCAAGGTATAAACGCTAGAGTTAACCTGCTCACAGAAGAAACCTTCTCAATTCAAGGTCTAAAGGGTGGAGTTAACTTGCTCACAGAAGAATTCTTCTCAGTACAAGGTATAAAGGCTAGAGTAAACCTGCTCACAGAAGAAACCTTCTCAATTCAAGGTCTAAAGGGTGGGGTTAACTTGCTCACAGAAGAACTCTTCTCAGTACAAGGTATAAAGGCGAGAGTTAACCTGCTCACAGAAAGACCCTTCTCAGTACAAGGTAAAAAGGCTAGAGAAAACCTTATCGCAGAAGAACCCTTCACAGTACCAGGTAGAAAGGCTAGAGTTAACCTGTTCGCAGAAGATGCATTCTCATTTCAAGGTAAAAACTAGAGTTAACCTGCTCGCAGAAGAACCCTTCTCAGTACAGGTATAAAGGTTAGAGTTAACCTGCTCGCAGAAGAACCCTTCTCAGTGTAATGTACAAAGGCTAGAGTTAACCTGCTCGGAGAAGAACCCTTCTCAGTGTAAGGTACAAAGTCTAAATTTAACCTGCTCGCAGAACAACCCTTCTCAATGTAAGATATAGAGGCTAGAGTTAACCTGCTCACAGAAGAACCCTTATCAGTACAAGGTATAAAGTGTAGAATTAACCTGCTCGCAGAAGATTCCTTCTCTGCACATGGTCTAAAGGGTGGAGTTAACTTGATCACAGAAGAAATCTTCTCAGTACAAGGAATAAAGTCTAGAGTAAACCTGCTCGCAGAACTAACTTCTCGGTGCAAGGAAAAAAGGCTAGAGTTAACCTGCTCGCAGAAGAACCCTTGTCACTACAAGGAATAAAGGCTAGAGTTAAACTGCTCTCAATAGAACGCTTCTCAGTGCAAGGTATAAAGGCTAGAGAGAACCTGCACGCAGAAGCACCCTTCTCGGTGCAAGGTATAGAAGCTAGAAAAAACCTGCTCGCAGATGAACCCTACTCAGTTCAAGGTATAAAGGCTAAAGTAAAACTGCTTGCCCATGAACCCTTCTCAGTTCAGGTATAAATGTTAGAGTTAACCTGCCCTCAGAAGAACACTTCTAAGTACAAGGTATAAAGTCTAGAGTTAACCTGCTCGCAGAAGATTCCTTCTCAATACAAGTTCTAAAGTTAGGAGTTTACTTGCTCACAGAAGAACCCTTCTCAGTTCAAGGTATAAAGGCCAGAGTAACCTGCTCACAGAAGAACCCTTCTCAGTGCAAGGTAGAAAGGATAGATTAAACCTCCTCGCAGAAGAACCATTCTCAGTACAAGTTATAAAGGCTAGAGTTAACCTGCTCGCAAAAGACCCCTTCTCACAACAATGTATAAAGTCTAAAGTTAACCTGCATACAGAAGAAATCTTCTCAGTACAAGGTATAAAGGCTAGAGAGAACCGGATCGCAGAAGAACCCTTCTAACTACAAGGAATAAAGGCTAAAGTTTACCTGCTTGCAGAAGAACAATTCTCAGTACAAGGTATAAAGGCTAGAGTTTACCTGCTCGCAGAAGAACCCTTCTCAGTACAAGGTATAAAGCGAAGAGTAAACCTACTCGCAGAAGAACTCTTCTCGGTACAAGGTATAAAGCCTAGAGATAACCTGCTGGCAGAAGAACCCTTCGCAACTCAAAATATAAAGGCTAGAGTTAACCAGCTCGCAGAAGAACCCTTCTTAGTACTAGGTATAAAGGATAGTGTTAACCTTCTCGCAGAAGATTCCTTCTCAGTACAAGGTATAAAGTCTAGAGATAAACTGCTCTCAATAGAACCCTTTTCAGTGCAAGGTAGAAAGGATAGATTAAACCTACTCGCAGAAGAACCCTTCTCAGTGCAATGTATAAAGGATAGATTAAACCTGCTCGCAGAAGAACCCTTCTCAGTACAAGGTATAAAGGCTGGAGTAAACCTGCTCGCAGAAGAACCCTTCTCACTACAAGGTCGAAAGGATGGAGTATACCTGCTCGCAAAAGAATCCATCTCAGTACAAGGTATAAAGGCTTGAGTAAACTTATTCACAGAAGAACCCTTCTCAGTACAAGGTATAAAGGCGAGAGTTAACCTTCTCACAGAAAAACCATTCTCAGTAAAAGGTAAAAAGGCTAGAGAAAATCTTCTCGCAGAAGAACCCTTCTCAGTACCAGGTAGAAAGGCTAGAGTTAACCTGTTTGCATATGAACCCATCTCAATGCAATGTACAAAGGCTAGAGTGAACTTGTTCACAGAAGATCCCTTCTCTTTTCAAGATATAAAAGCGAGAGAGAACCTGCTCGCAGATGAACCCTTCTCGGTGCAAGGTATAAAGGCTTGAGTTAACCTGCTCGCAGACGATTCCTTCTCAGTACAAGGTATAAAGGCTAGAGTTTACCTGCTCGCAGAAGAACCCTTCTCAGTACAAGGTATAAAGCGAAGAGTAAACCTACTCGCAGAAGAACTCTTCTCGGTACAAGGTATAAAGCCTAGAGATAACCTGCTGGCAGAAGAACCCTTCGCAACTCAAAATATAAAGGCTAGAGTTAACCAGCTCGCAGAAGAACCCTTCTTAGTATTAGGTATAAAGGATAGTGTTAACCTTCTCGCAGAAGATTCCTTCTCAGTACAAGGTATAAAGTCTAGAGATAAACTGCTCTCAATAGAACCCTTTTCAGTGCAAGGTAGAAAGGATAGATTAAACCTACTCGCAGAAGAACCCTTCTCAGTGCAATGTATAAAGGATAGATTAAACCTGCTCGCAGAAGAACCCTTCTCAGTACAAGGTATAAAGGCTGGAGTAAACCTGCTCGCAGAAGAACCCTTCTCACTACAAGGTCGAAAGGATGGAGTATACCTGCTCGCAAAAGAATCCATCTCAGTACAAGGTATAAAGGCTTGAGTAAACTTATTCACAGAAGAACCCTTCTCAGTACAAGGTATAAAGGCGAGAGTTAACCTTCTCACAGAAAAACCATTCTCAGTAAAAGGTAAAAAGGCTAGAGAAAATCTTCTCGCAGAAGAACCCTTCTCAGTACCAGGTAGAAAGGCTAGAGTTAACCTGTTTGCATATGAACCCATCTCAATGCAATGTACAAAGGCTAGAGTGAACTTGTTCACAGAAGATCCCTTCTCTTTTCAAGATATAAAAGCGAGAGAGAACCTGCTCGCAGATGAACCCTTCTCGGTGCAAGGTATAAAGGCTTGAGTTAACCTGCTCGCAGACGATTCCTTCTCAGTACAAGGAAGAAAGGCTAGAGTTAACTTGCTCGCAGAAGATCCCTTCTCAGTACATGGTCTAAAGGGTGGAGTTAACTTGATCACAGAAGAACCCTTCTCAGTACAAGGAATAAAGTCTAGAGTAAACCTGCTCGCAGAAGAAACTTCTCGGTGCAAGGTATAAACGCTAGAGTTAACCTGCTCACAGAAGAAACCTTCTCAATTCAAGGTCTAAAGGGTGGAGTTAACTTGCTCACAGAAGAATTCTTCTCAGTACAATTATAAAGGCTAGAGTAAACCTGCTCACAGAAGAAACCTTCTCAATTCAAGGTCTAAAGGGTGGGGTTAACTTGCTCACAGAAGAACTCTTCTCAGTACAAGGTATAAAGGCGAGAGTTAACATTCTCACAGAAAGACCATTCTGAGTAGAAGGTAAAAAGGCTAGAGAAAATCTTCTCGCAGAAGAATCCTTCTCAGTACCAGGTAGAAAGTCTAGAGTTAACCTGTTTGCATAAGAATCCATCTCAATGCAATGTACAAAGGCTAGAGTGAACTTGTTCACAGAAGATCCCTTCTCTTTTCAAGATATAAAAGCTATAGAGAACCTGCTCGCAAAAGAACCTTCTCAGAACAAGGTATGAAGGCTAGTGTTAACCTGCTCGCAGAAGAACCCTTCTCACTACAAGGTATAAAGTCTCGAGTTAAACTGCACACAGAAGAACACTTCTCAGTGCAAGTTAGAAAGGCTGGAGAGAACCTGCTCGCAGAAGAACCCTTCTCGGTGCAATGTATAGAGGCTAGAGAAAACCTGCTCGCAGATGAACCCTACTCAGTTCAAGTTATAAAGGCTAGAGTTAAACTGCTCTCAATAGAACGCTTCTCAGTACAAGTTATTAAGGCTAGAGAGAACCTGCTCGCAGAAGAAGGTTCTCAGAACAAGGTATAAAGGCTAGTGTTAACCTGCTCGCAAATGAACACTTCTCAGTACAAGGTATAAAGGTTAGAGTGACCTGCTTGAAGAAGAACCCTTCTCACTACATGGTATAAAGGCTAGAGTTAACCTGCTCACAGAAAGACCCTTCTCAGTACAAGGAATAAAGGCTAGAGAAAACCTTATCGCAGAAGAACCCTTCACAGTACCAGGTAGAAAGGCTAGAGTTAACCTGTTCGCAGAAGATGCATTCTCATTTCAAGGTAAAAACTAGAGTTAACCTGCTCGCAGAAGAACCCTTCTCAGTACAGGTATAAAGGTTAGAGTTAACCTGCTCGCAGAAGAACCCTTCTCAGTACAGGTATAAAGGTTAGAGTTAACCTGCTCGGAGAAGAACCCTTCTCAGTGTAAGGTACAAAGTCTAAATTTAACCTGCTCGCAGAACAACCCTTCTCAATGTAAGATATAGAGGCTAGAGTTAACCTGCTCACAGAAGAACCCTTCTCAGTACAAGGTATAAAGTGTAGAATTAACCTGCTCACAGAAGATTCCTTCTCCGTACATGGTCTAAAAGGTGGAGTTAACTTGATCACAGAAGAACTCTTCTCAGTACAAGGAATAAAGTCTAGAGTAAACCTGCTCGCAGAACTAACTTCTCGGTGCAAGGAAAAAAGGCTAGAGTTAACCTGCTCGCAGAAGAACCCTTGTCACTACAAGGAATAAAGGCTAGAGTTAAACTGCTCTCAATAGAACGCTTCTCAGTGCAAGGTTTAAAGGCTAGAGAGAACCTGCTCGCAGAAGCACCCTTCTCGGTGCAAGGTATAGAGGCTAGAAAAAACCTGCTCGCAGATGAACCCTACTCAGTTCAAGGTATAAAGGCTAAAGTAAACCTGCTTGCCCATGAACCCTTCTCAGTTCAGGTATAAAGGTTAGAGTTAACCTGCCCTCAGAAGAACACTTCTAAGTACAAGGTATAAAGTCTAGAGTTAACCTGCTCGCAGAAGATTCCTTCTCAGTACAAGTTCTAAAGTTAGGAGTTTACTTGCTCACAGAAGAACCCTTCTCAGTTCAAGGTATAAAGGCCAGAGTAACCTGCTCACAGAAGAACCCTTCTCAGTGCAAGGTAGAAAGGATAGATTAAACCTCCTCGCAGAAGAACCATTCTCAGTACAAGTTATAAAGGCTAGAGTTAACCTGCTCGCAAAAGACCCCTTCTCACAACAATGTATAAAGTCTAAAGTTAACCTGCATACAGAAGAAATCTTCTCAGTACAAGGTATAAAGGCTAGAGAGAACCGGATCGCAGAAGAACCCTTCTAACTACAAGGAATAAAGGCTAAAGTTTACCTGCTCGCAGAAGTACCATTCTCAGTTCAAGGTCTAAAGGCTGGATTAAACCTGCTCACAGAAGAACCCTTCTCGTTACAAAGTATAAAGGCGAGAGCTAACCTGCTCACAGAAGAACTCTTTTTAGTACAAGGTAGAAAGGCTAGATAGAACCTGCTCGCAGAAGAACCCTTCTCATTGCAAGGTATAAAGTCTAAAGTAAACTTGCTCGCAGCTGAACCCTTCTCAGTACAGATATAAAGGCTCGAATTAACCTGCCCTCAGATGAACACTTCTCATTACAAGCTATAAAGGCTACAGTAAACTTGCTCACAGATAAACCGTTCTCAGTACAGGCTATAAAGGCTAGACTTACTCTGCTCTCAGAGGAACCTTTCTCATTACAAGGTATTAAGGCTAGAGAGAACCTGCTCGCAGAAGAACCTTCTCAGTACAAGTTACAAAGTCTAGAGTTAATCTGCTCTCAAAAGATCCCTTCTCACTACAAGGTATAAAGGCTAGAGTTAACCTGCTTGCAGAAGAACCCTTCTCAGTTCAAGCTATAAAGACTAGAGTTAACCTGCTCACAGAATAACCTTTCTCAATACAAATTATAAAGGCTAGAGTGAACTGGCTCACAGAAGGACCCTTCTCAGTACAAGGTATAAAGTCTAGAGTTAACCTGCTCACAGAATAACCCTTCTCAGTACAAGGTATAAAGGCTAGAGAGAACCTGCTCGCAGAAGCACCCTTCTCAGTACAAGGTATAAAGCCAAGAGTTAACCTGCTCGCAGATGTACCATTCTCAGTTCATGGTCTAAAGGGTGGATTAAACGTACTCACAGAAGAACCCTTCTTGGTACAAATTATAAAGGCTAGAGTTAACCTGCTCACAGAAGAACCCTTCCTAGTACAAGGTAGAAATGCTAGATAGAACCTGCTCGCAGAAGAACCCTTCTCAGTGCAAGGTAGAAAGGCGAAAATAAACCTGCTCGCAGAAGAACCCTTCTCAGTGCAAGCTATAAAGGCTAGAGTAAACTTGCTGACAGATGAACCATTCTCAGTACAGGCTATAAAGGCTAGACTTAACCTGCTCTCAGAGGAATTCTTCTCATTACAAGTTATTAAGGCAAGAGAGAACCTGCTCGCAGAAGCACCCTTCTCACTACAAGTTATAAAGGCTAGAGTTAACCTGCTCACAGAAGAATCCTTTTCAGTACAAATTATAAAGGCTAGAGTTAACCTGCTCGCAGCAGAACCCTTCTCAGAACAAGCTATAAAGGCTAGAGTTAACCTGCTCACAGAATAAGCTTTCTCAATACAAATTATAAAGGCTAGAGAGAACCTGCTCACAGAAGAATCCTTCTCAGTACAAGGTATAAAGGCTAGAGGTAACCTGCTCACAGAAGAACCCTTCTCAGTGCAAGGTATAAAGGCTAAAGTAAACTTGCTCGCAGATGAACCTTTCTCAGTACAGATATAAAGGCTAGAGTTAACCTGCCCTCAGAAGAATACTTCTCAGTGCAAGCTATAAAGGCTAGAGTAAACTTGATCACAGAATAACCTTTCTCAGTACAAATTATAAAGGCTAGAGAGAACCTGCTAACAGAAGAACCCTTCTCAGTACAAGGTATAAAGGCTAGAGTTAACCTGCTCACAGAAGAACCCTTCTCAGTACAAGGTATAAAGGCTAGAGGGAACCTGCTTGCAGAAGAACCCTTCTCTGTACAAGGTATAAAGGCTAGAGTTAACCTGCTCGCAAAAGAACCCTTCTCACTACAAGGTATAAAGGCTAGAGTTAACCTGCTCGCTGAAGAACCTTTCTCAGTACCAGGTAGAAAAGCTAGAGTTAACCTGTTCACAGAAGATCCCTTCTCAGTACAAGGTATAAAGGCTAGAGTAAACCTGCTCGCAGAAGTACCATTCTCAGTTCAAGGTCTAAAGGCTGGATTAAACCTGCTTGCAGAAGAACCCTTCTCGGTACAAACTATAGAGGCTAGAGTTAACCTGCTCGCTGAAGAACCCTTCTCAGTACCAGGTATAAAAGCTAGAGTTAACCTGTTCACAGAAGATCCCTTCTCAGTACAAGGTATAAAGGCTAGAGTAAACCTGCTCGCAGAAGTACCATTCTCAGTTCAAGGTCTAAAGGCTGGATTAAACCTGCTTGCAGAAGAACCCTTCTCGGATACAAACTATAGAGGCTAGAGTTAACCTGCTCGCTGAAGAACCCTTCTCAGTACCAGGTATAAAAGCTAGAGTTAACCTGTTCACAGAAGATCCCTTCTCAGTACATGGTATAAAGGCTGGAGTTAACATGTTCACAGAAGATCCCTTCTCAGTACAACGTATTAAGGCTAGAGTAAACCTGCTCGCAGAAATACCATTCTCAGTTCAAGGTCTAAAGGCTGGATTAAACCTGCTCACAGAAGAACCCTTCTCGTTACAAAGTATAAAGGCGAGAGCTAACCTGCTCACAGAAGAACTCTTTTTAGTACAAGGTAGAAAGGCTAGATAGAACCTGCTCGCAGAAGAACCCTTCTCATTGCAAGGTATAAAGTCTAAAGTAAACTTGCTCGCAGCTGAACCCTTCTCAGTACAGATATAAAGGCTCGAATTAACCTGCCCTCAGATGCACACTTCTCATTACAAGCTATAAAGGCTACAGTAAACTTGCTCACAGATAAACCGTTCTCAGTACAGGCTATAAAGGCTAGACTTACCCTGCTCTCAGAGGAACCTTTCTCATTACAAGGTATTAAGGCTAGAGAGAACCTGCTCGCAGAAGAACCTTCTCAGTACAAGTTACAAAGTCTTGAGTTAATCTGCTCTCAAAAGATCCCTTCTCACTACAAGGTATAAAGGCTAGAGTTAACCTGCTTGCAGAAGAACCCTTCTCAGTTCAAGCTGTAAAGACTAGAGTTAACCTGCTCACAGAATAACCTTTCTCAATACAAATTATAAAGGCTAGAGTGAACTTGCTCACAGAAGGACCCTTCTCAGTACAAGGTATAAATTCTAGAGTTAACCTGCTCACAGAATAACCCTTCTCAGTACAAGGTATAAAGGCTAGAGAGAACTTGCTCGCAGAAGCACCCTTCTCAGTACAAGGTATAAAGCCAAGAGTTAACCTGCTCGCAGATGTACCATTCTCAGTTCATGGTCTAAAGGGTGGATTAAACGTACTCACAGAAGAACCCTTCTTGGTACAAATTATAAAGGCTAGAGTTAACCTGCTCACAGAAGAACCCTTCCTAGTACAAGGTAGAAATGCTAGATAGAACCTGCTCGCAGAAGAACCCTTCTCAGTGCAAGGTAGAAAGGCGAAAATAAACCTGCTCGCAGAAGAACCCTTCTCAGTGCAAGCTATAAAGGCTAGAGTAAACTTGCTGACAGATGAAACATTCTCAGTACAGGCCATAAAGGCTAGACTTAACCTGCTCTCAGAGGAATTCTTCTCATTACAAGTTATTAAGGCAAGAGAGTACCTGCTCGCAGAAGAACCTTCTCAGTACAAGGTACAAAGTCTAGAGTTAATCTGCTCTCAAAAGAACCCTTCTCACTAAAAGGTATAAAGGCTAGAGTTAACCTGCTCACAGAAGAATCCTTCTCAGTACAAATTATAAAGGCTAGAGTTAACCTGCTCGCAGAAGAACCCTTCTCAGAACAAGCTATAAAGGCTAGAGTTAACCTGCTCACAGAATAAGCTTTCTCAATACAAATTATAAAGGCTAGAGAGAACCTGCTCACAGAAGAATCCTTCTCAGTACAAGGTATAAAGGCTAGAGGTAACCTGCTCACAGAAGAACCCTTCTCAGTGCAAGGTAGAAAGGCTAAAGTAAAATTGCTCGCAGATGAACCCTTCTCAGTACAGATATAAAGGCTAGAGTTAACCTGCCCTCAGAAGAATACTTCTCAGTGCAAGCTATAAAGGCTAGAGTAAACTTGATCACAGAATAACCTTTCTCAGTACAAATTATAAAGGCTAGAGAGAACCTGCTAACAGAAGAACCCTTCTCAGTACAAGGTATAAAGGCTAGAGTTAACCTGCTCACAGAAGAACCCTTCTCAGTACAAGGTATAAAGGCTAGAGGGAACCTGCTTGCAGAAGAACCCTTCTCTGTACAAGGTATAAAGGCTAGAGTTAACCTGCTCACAGAAGAACCTTTCTCAGTACAAGGTATAAAGGCTAGAGGGAACCTGCTTGCAGAAGAACCCTTCTCTGTACAAGGTATAAAGGCTAGAGTTAACCTGCTCGCAAAAGAACCCTTCTCACTACAAGGTATAAAGGCTAGAGTTAACCTGCTCGCTGAAGAACCTTTCTCAGTACCAGGTAGAAAAGCTAGAGTTAACCTGTTCACAGAAGATCCCTTCTCAGTACAAGGTATAAAGGCTAGAGTAAACCTGCTCGCAGAAGTACCATTCTCAGTTCAAGGTCTAAAGGCTGGATTAAACCTGCTTGCAGAAGAACCCTTCTCGGTACAAACTATAGAGGCTAGAGTTAACCTGCTCGCTGAAGAACCCTTCTCAGTACCAGGTATAAAAGCTAGAGTTAACCTGTTCACAGAAGATCCCTTCTCAGTACAAGGTATAAAGGCTAGAGTAAACCTGCTCGCAGAAGTACCATTCTCAGTTCAAGGTCTAAAGGCTGGATTAAACCTGCTTGCAGAAGAACCCTTCTTGGTACAAACTATAGAGGCTAGAGTTAACCTGCTCGCTGAAGAACCCTTCTCAGTACCAGGTATAAAAGCTAGAGTTAACCTGTTCACAGAAGATCCCTTCTCAGTACATGGTATAAAGGCTGGAGTTAACATGTTCACAGAAGATCCCTTCTCAGTACAACGTATTAAGGCTAGAGTAAACCTGCTCGCAGAAGTACCATTCTCAGTTCAAGGTCTAAAGGCTGGATTAAACCTGCTCACAGAAGAACCCTTCTCGTTACAAAGTATAAAGGCGAGAGCTAACCTGCTCACAGAAGAACTCTTTTTAGTACAAGGTAGAAAGGCTAGATAGAACCTGCTCGCAGAAGAACCCTTCTCATTGCAAGGTATAAAGTCTAAAGTAAACTTGCTCGCAGCTGAACCCTTCTCTGTACAGATATAAAGGCTCGAATTAACCTGCCCTCAGATGAACACTTCTCATTACAAGCTATAAAGGCTACAGTAAACTTGCTCACAGATAAACCGTTCTCAGTACAGGCTATAAAGGCTAGACTTAACCTGCTCTCAGAGGAACCTTTCTCATTACAAGGTATTAAGGCTAGAGAGAACCTGCTCGCAGAAGAACCTTCTCAGTACAAGTTACAAAGTCTAGAGTTAATCTGCTCTCAAAAGATCCCTTCTCACTACAAGGTATAAAGGCTAGAGTTAACCTGCTTGCAGAAGAACCCTTCTCAGTTCAAGCTATAAAGACTAGAGTTAACCTGCTCACAGAATAACCTTTCTCAATACAAATTATAATGGCTAGAGTGAACTGGCTCACAGAAGGACCCTTCTCAGTACAAGGTATAAAGTCTAGAGTTAACCTGCTCACAGAATAACCCTTCTCAGTACAAGGTATAAAGGCTAGAGAGAACCTGCTCGCAGAAGCACCCTTCTCAGTACAAGGTATAAAGCCAAGAGTTAACCTGCTCGCAGATGTACCATTCTCAGTTCATGGTCTAAAGGGTGGATTAAACCTACTCACAGAAGAACCCTTCTTGGTACAAATTATAAAGGCTAGAGTTAACCTGCTCACAGAAGAACCCTTCCTAGTACAAGGTAGAAATGCTAGATAGAACCTGCTCGCAGAAGAACCCTTCTCAGTGCAAGGTAGAAAGGCTAAAATAAACCTGCTCGCAGAAGAACCCTTCTCAGTGCAAGCTATAAAGGCTAGAGTAAACTTGCTGACAGATGAACCATTCTCAGTACAGGCTATAAAGGCTAGACTTAACCTGCTCTCAGAGGAATTCTTCTCATTACAAGTTATTAAGGCAAGAGAGAACCTGCTCGCAGAAGAACCTTCTCAGTACAAGGTACAAAGTCTAGAGTTAATCTGCTCTCAAAAGAACCCTTCTCACTACAAGGTATAAAGACTAGAGTTTACCTGCTAACAGAAGAATCCTTCTCAGTACAAATTATAAAGGCTAGAGTTAACCTGCTCGCAGAAGAACCCTTCTCAGAACAAGCTATAAAGGCTAGAGTTAACCTGCTCACAGAATAAGCTTTCTCAATACAAATTATAAAGGCTAGAGAGAACCTGCTCACAGAAGAATCCTTCTCAGTACAAGGTATAAAGGCTAGAGGTAACCTGCTCACAGAAGTACCCTTTTCATTACAAGGTATAAAGCCAAGAGTTAACCTGCTCGCATAAGTACCATTCTCAGTTCAAGGTCTAAAGGCTGGATTAAACCTACTCACAGAAGAACCCTTCTTGGTACAAGGTATAAAGGCTAGAGGTAACCTGCTCACAGAAGAACCCTTCTCAGTGCAAGGTATAAAGGCTAAAGTAAACTTGCTCGCAGATGAACCTTTCTCAGTACAGATATAAAGGCTAGAGTTAACCTGCCCTCAGAAGAATACTTCTCAGTGCAAGCTATAAAGGCTAGAGTAAACTTGATCACAGAATAACCTTTCTCAGTACAAATTATAAAGGCTAGAGAGAACCTGCTAACAGAAGAACCCTTCTCAGTACAAGGTATAAAGGCTAGAGTTAACCTGCTCACAGAAGAACCCTTCTCAGTACAAGGTATAAAGGCTAGAGGGAACCTGCTTGCAGAAGAACCCTTCTCTGTACAAGGTATAAAGGCTAGAGTTAACCTGCTCGCAAAAGAACCCTTCTCACTACAAGGTATAAAGGCTAGAGTTAACCTGCTCGCTGAAGAACCTTTCTCAGTACCAGGTAGAAAAGCTAGAGTTAACCTGTTCACAGAAGATCCCTTCTCAGTACAAGGTATAAAGGCTAGAGTAAACCTGCTCGCAGAAGTACCATTCTCAGTTCAAGGTCTAAAGGCTGGATTAAACCTGCTTGCAGAAGAACCCTTCTCGGTACAAACTATAGAGGCTAGAGTTAACCTGCTCGCTGAAGAACCCTTCTCAGTACCAGGTATAAAAGCTAGAGTTAACCTGTTCACAGAAGATCCCTTCTCAGTACAAGGTATAAAGGCTAGAGTAAACCTGCTCGCAGAAGTACCATTCTCAGTTCAAGGTCTAAAGGCTGGATTAAACCTGCTTGCAGAAGAACCCTTCTCGGTACAAACTATAGAGGCTAGAGTTAACCTGCTCGCTGAAGAACCCTTCTCAGTACCAGGTATAAAAGCTAGAGTTAACCTGTTCACAGAAGATCCCTTCTCAGTACATGGTATAAAGGCTGGAGTTAACATGTTCACAGAAGATCCCTTCTCAGTACAACGTATTAAGGCTAGAGTAAACCTGCTCGCAGAAATACCATTCTCAGTTCAAGGTCTAAAGGCTGGATTAAACCTGCTCACAGAAGAACCCTTCTCGTTACAAAGTATAAAGGCGAGAGCTAACCTGCTCACAGAAGAACTCTTTTTAGTACAAGGTAGAAAGGCTAGATAGAACCTGCTCGCAGAAGAACCCTTCTCATTGCAAGGTATAAAGTCTAAAGTAAACTTGCTCGCAGCTGAACCCTTCTCAGTACAGATATAAAGGCTCGAATTAACCTGCCCTCAGATGCACACTTCTCATTACAAGCTATAAAGGCTACAGTAAACTTGCTCACAGATAAACCGTTCTCAGTACAGGC
Organism: Narcine bancroftii; assembly: GCF_036971445.1. NCBI lineage: Eukaryota > Metazoa > Chordata > Chondrichthyes > Torpediniformes > Narcinidae > Narcine > Narcine bancroftii. Next base: position 10,626,870 of record NC_091471.1, read on the forward strand.
TATAAAGGCTAGACTTACCCTGCTCTCAGAGGAACCTTTCTCATTACAAGGTATTAAGGCTAGAGAGAACCTGCTCGCAGAAGAACCTTCTCAGTACAAGTTACAAAGTCTAGAGTTAATCTGCTCTCAAAAGATCCCTTCTCACTACAAGGTATAAAGGCTAGAGTTAACCTGCTTGCAGAAGAACCCTTCTCAGTTCAAGCTGTAAAGACTAGAGTTAACCTGCTCACAGAATAACCTTTCTCAATACAAATTATAAAGGCTAGAGTGAACTGGCTCACAGAAGGACCCTTCTCAGTACAAGGTATAAAGTCTAGAGTTAACCTGCTCACAGAATAACCCTTCTCAGTACAAGGTATAAAGGCTAGAGAGAACTTGCTCGCAGAAGCACCCTTCTCAGTACAAGGTATAAAGCCAAGAGTTAACCTGCTCGCAGATGTACCATTCTCAGTTCATGGTCTAAAGGGTGGATTAAACGTACTCACAGAAGAACCCTTCTTGGTACAAATTATAAAGGCTAGAGTTAACCTGCTCACAGAAGAACCCTTCCTAGTACAAGGTAGAAATGCTAGATAGAACCTGCTCGCAGAAGAACCCTTCTCAGTGCAAGGTAGAAAGGCGAAAATAAACCTGCTCGCAGAAGAACCCTTCTCAGTGCAAGCTATAAAGGCTAGAGTAAACTTGCTGACAGATGAACCATTCTCAGTACAGGCTATAAAGGCTAGACTTAACCTGCTCTCAGAGGAATTCTTCTCATTACAAGTTATTAAGGCAAGAGAGTACCTGCTCGCAGAAGAACCTTCTCAGTACAAGGTACAAAGTCTAGAGTTAATCTGCTCTCAAAAGAACCCTTCTCACTACAAGGTATAAAGGCTAGAGTTAACCTGCTCACAGAAGAATCCTTCTCAGTACAAATTATAAAGGCTAGAGTTAACCTGCTCGCAGAAGAACCCTTCTCAGAACAAGCTATAAAGGCTAGAGTTAACCTGCTCACAGAATAAGCTTTCTCAATACAAATTATAAAGGCTAGAGAGAACCTGCTCACAGAAGAATCCTTCTCAGTACAAGGTATAAAGGCTAGAGGTAACCTGCTCACAGAAGAACCCTTCTCAGTGCAAGGTAGAAAGGCTAAAGTAAACTTGCTCGCAGATGAACCCTTCTCAGTACAGATATAAAGGCTAGAGTTAACCTGACCTCAGAAGAATACTTCTCAGTGTAAGCTATAAAGGCTAGAGTAAACTTGATCACAGAATAACCTTTCTCAGTACAAATTATAAAGGCTAGAGAGAACCTGCTAACAGAAGAACCCTTCTCAGTACAAGGTATAAAGGCTAGAGTTAACCTGCTCACAGAAGAACCCTTCTCAGTACAAGGTATAAAGGCTAGAGGGAACCTGCTTGCAGAAGAACCCTTCTCTGTACAAGGTATAAAGGCTAGAGTTAACCTGCTCACAGAAGAACCCTTCTCAGTACAAGGTATAAAGGCTAGAGGGAACCTGCTTGCAGAAGAACCCTTCTCTGTACAAGGTATAAAGGCTAGAGTTAACCTGCTCGCAAAAGAACCCTTCTCACTACAAGGTATAAAGGCTAGAGTTAACCTGCTCGCTGAAGAACCTTTCTCAGTACCAGGTAGAAAAGCTAGAGTTAACCTGTTCACAGAAGATCCCTTCTCAGTACAAGGTATAAAGGCTAGAGTAAACCTGCTCGCAGAAGTACCATTCTCAGTTCAAGGTCTAAAGGCTGGATTAAACCTGCTTGCAGAAGAACCCTTCTCGGTACAAACTATAGAGGCTAGAGTTAACCTGCTCGCTGAAGAACCCTTCTCAGTACCAGGTATAAAAGCTAGAGTTAACCTGTTCACAGAAGATCCCTTCTCAGTACAAGGTATAAAGGCTAGAGTAAACCTGCTCGCAGAAGTACCATTCTCAGTTCAAGGTCTAAAGGCTGGATTAAACCTGCTTGCAGAAGAACCCTTCTCGGTACAAACTATAGAGGCTAGAGTTAACCTGCTCGCTGAAGAACCCTTCTCAGTACCAGGTATAAAAGCTAGAGTTAACCTGTTCACAGAAGATCCCTTCTCAGTACATGGTATAAAGGCTGGAGTTAACATGTTCACAGAAGATCCCTTCTCAGTACAACGTATTAAGGCTAGAGTAAACCTGCTCGCAGAAGTACCATTCTCAGTTCAAGGTCTAAAGGCTGGATTAAACCTGCTCACAGAAGAACCCTTCTCGTTACAAAGTATAAAGGCGAGAGCTAACCTGCTCACAGAAGAACTCTTTTTAGTACAAGGTAGAAAGGCTAGATAGAACCTGCTCGCAGAAGAACCCTTCTCATTGCAAGGTATAAAGTCTAAAGTAAACTTGCTCGCAGCTGAACCCTTCTCAGTACAGATATAAAGGCTCGAATTAACCTGCCCTCAGATGAACACTTCTCATTACAAGCTATAAAGGCTACAGTAAACTTGCTCACAGATAAACCGTTCTCAGTACAGGCTATAAAGGCTAGACTTAACCTGCTCTCAGAGGAACCTTTCTCATTACAAGGTATTAAGGCTAGAGAGAACCTGCTCGCAGAAGAACCTTCTCAGTACAAGTTACAAAGTCTAGAGTTAATCTGCTCTCAAAAGATCCCTTCTCACTACAAGGTATAAAGGCTAGAGTTAACCTGCTTGCAGAAGAACCCTTCTCAGTTCAAGCTATAAAGACTAGAGTTAACCTGCTCACAGAATAACCTTTCTCAATACAAATTATAATGGCTAGAGTGAACTGGCTCACAGAAGGACCCTTCTCAGTACAAGGTATAAAGTCTAGAGTTAACCTGCTCACAGAATAACCCTTCTCAGTACAAGGTATAAAGGCTAGAGAGAACCTGCTCGCAGAAGCACCCTTCTCAGTACAAGGTATAAAGCCAAGAGTTAACCTGCTCGCAGATGTACCATTCTCAGTTCATGGTCTAAAGGGTGGATTAAACCTACTCACAGAAGAACCCTTCTTGGTACAAATTATAAAGGCTAGAGTTAACCTGCTCACAGAAGAACCCTTCCTAGTACAAGGTAGAAATGCTAGATAGAACCTGCTCGCAGAAGAACCCTTCTCAGTGCAAGGTAGAAAGGCTAAAATAAACCTGCTCGCAGAAGAACCCTTCTCAGTGCAAGCTATAAAGGCTAGAGTAAACTTGCTGACAGATGAACCATTCTCAGTACAGGCTATAAAGGCTAGACTTAACCTGCTCTCAGAGGAATTCTTCTCATTACAAGTTATTAAGGCAAGAGAGAACCTGCTCGCAGAAGAACCTTCTCAGTACAAGGTACAAAGTCTAGAGTTAATCTGCTCTCAAAAGAACCCTTCTCACTACAAGGTATAAAGACTAGAGTTTACCTGCTAACAGAAGAATCCTTCTCAGTACAAATTATAAAGGCTAGAGTTAACCTGCTCGCAGAAGAACCTTCTCAGTACAAGGTACAAAGTCTAGAGTTAATCTGCTCTCAAAAGAACCCTTCTCACTACAAGGTATAAAGACTAGAGTTTACCTGCTAACAGAAGAATCCTTCTCAGTACAAATTATAAAGGCTAGAGTTAACCTGCTCGCAGAAGAACCCTTCTCAGAACAAGCTATAAAGGCTAGAGTTAACCTGCTCACAGAATAAGCTTTCTCAATACAAATTATAAAGGCTAGAGAGAACCTGCTCACAGAAGAATCCTTCTCAGTACAAGGTATAAAGGCTAGAGGTAACCTGCTCACAGAAGTACCCTTTTCATTACAAGGTATAAAGCCAAGAGTTAACCTGCTCGCATAAGTACCATTCTCAGTTCAAGGTCTAAAGGCTGGATTAAACCTACTCACAGAAGAACCCTTCTTGGTACAAGGTATAAAGGCTAGAGGTAACCTGCTCACAGAAGAACCCTTCTCAGTGCAAGGTATAAAGGCTAAAGTAAACTTGCTCGCAGATGAACCTTTCTCAGTACAGATATAAAGGCTAGAGTTAACCTGCCCTCAGAAGAATACTTCTCAGTGCAAGCTATAAAGGCTAGAGTAAACTTGATCACAGAATAACCTTTCTCAGTACAAATTATAAAGGCTAGAGAGAACCTGCTAACAGAAGAACCCTTCTCAGTACAAGGTATAAAGGCTAGAGTTAACCTGCTCACAGAAGAACCCTTCTCAGTACAAGGTATAAAGGCTAGAGGGAACCTGCTTGCAGAAGAACCCTTCTCTGTACAAGGTATAAAGGCTAGAGTTAACCTGCTCGCAAAAGAACCCTTCTCACTACAAGGTATAAAGGCTAGAGTTAACCTGCTCGCTGAAGAACCTTTCTCAGTACCAGGTAGAAAAGCTAGAGTTAACCTGTTCACAGAAGATCCCTTCTCAGTACAAGGTATAAAGGCTAGAGTAAACCTGCTCGCAGAAGTACCATTCTCAGTTCAAGGTCTAAAGGCTGGATTAAACCTGCTTGCAGAAGAACCCTTCTCGGTACAAACTATAGAGGCTAGAGTTAACCTGCTCGCTGAAGAACCCTTCTCAGTACCAGGTATAAAAGCTAGAGTTAACCTGTTCACAGAAGATCCCTTCTCAGTACAAGGTATAAAGGCTAGAGTAAACCTGCTCGCAGAAGTACCATTCTCAGTTCAAGGTCTAAAGGCTGGATTAAACCTGCTTGCAGAAGAACCCTTCTCGGTACAAACTATAGAGGCTAGAGTTAACCTGCTCGCTGAAGAACCCTTCTCAGTACCAGGTATAAAAGCTAGAGTTAACCTGTTCACAGAAGATCCCTTCTCAGTACATGGTATAAAGGCTGGAGTTAACATGTTCACAGAAGATCCCTTCTCAGTACAACGTATTAAGGCTAGAGTAAACCTGCTCGCAGAAATACCATTCTCAGTTCAAGGTCTAAAGGCTGGATTAAACCTGCTCACAGAAGAACCCTTCTCGTTACAAAGTATAAAGGCGAGAGCTAACCTGCTCACAGAAGAACTCTTTTTAGTACAAGGTAGAAAGGCTAGATAGAACCTGCTCGCAGAAGAACCCTTCTCATTGCAAGGTATAAAGTCTAAAGTAAACTTGCTCGCAGCTGAACCCTTCTCAGTACAGATATAAAGGCTCGAATTAACCTGCCCTCAGATGCACACTTCTCATTACAAGCTATAAAGGCTACAGTAAACTTGCTCACAGATAAACCGTTCTCAGTACAGGCTATAAAGGCTAGACTTACCCTGCTCTCAGAGGAACCTTTCTCATTACAAGGTATTAAGGCTAGAGAGAACCTGCTCGCAGAAGAACCTTCTCAGTACAAGTTACAAAGTCTAGAGTTAATCTGCTCTCAAAAGATCCCTTCTCACTACAAGGTATAAAGGCTAGAGTTAACCTGCTCGCAGAAGAACCTTCTCAGTACAAGGTACAAAGTCTAGAGTTAATCTGCTCTCAAAAGAACCCTTCTCACTACAAGGTATAAAGACTAGAGTTTACCTGCTAACAGAAGAATCCTTCTCAGTACAAATTATAAAGGCTAGAGTTAACCTGCTCGCAGAAGAACCCTTCTCAGAACAAGCTATAAAGGCTAGAGTTAACCTGCTCACAGAATAAGCTTTCTCAATACAAATTATAAAGGCTAGAGAGAACCTGCTCACAGAAGAATCCTTCTCAGTACAAGGTATAAAGGCTAGAGGTAACCTGCTCACAGAAGTACCCTTTTCATTACAAGGTATAAAGCCAAGAGTTAACCTGCTCGCATAAGTACCATTCTCAGTTCAAGGTCTAAAGGCTGGATTAAACCTACTCACAGAAGAACCCTTCTTGGTACAAGGTATAAAGGCTAGAGGTAACCTGCTCACAGAAGAACCCTTCTCAGTGCAAGGTATAAAGGCTAAAGTAAACTTGCTCGCAGATGAACCTTTCTCAGTACAGATATAAAGGCTAGAGTTAACCTGCCCTCAGAAGAATACTTCTCAGTGCAAGCTATAAAGGCTAGAGTAAACTTGATCACAGAATAACCTTTCTCAGTACAAATTATAAAGGCTAGAGAGAACCTGCTAACAGAAGAACCCTTCTCAGTACAAGGTATAAAGGCTAGAGTTAACCTGCTCACAGAAGAACCCTTCTCAGTACAAGGTATAAAGGCTAGAGGGAACCTGCTTGCAGAAGAACCCTTCTCTGTACAAGGTATAAAGGCTAGAGTTAACCTGCTCGCAAAAGAACCCTTCTCACTACAAGGTATAAAGGCTAGAGTTAACCTGCTCGCTGAAGAACCTTTCTCAGTACCAGGTAGAAAAGCTAGAGTTAACCTGTTCACAGAAGATCCCTTCTCAGTACAAGGTATAAAGGCTAGAGTAAACCTGCTCGCAGAAGTACCATTCTCAGTTCAAGGTCTAAAGGCTGGATTAAACCTGCTTGCAGAAGAACCCTTCTCGGTACAAACTATAGAGGCTAGAGTTAACCTGCTCGCTGAAGAACCCTTCTCAGTACCAGGTATAAAAGCTAGAGTTAACCTGTTCACAGAAGATCCCTTCTCAGTACAAGGTATAAAGGCTAGAGTAAACCTGCTCGCAGAAGTACCATTCTCAGTTCAAGGTCTAAAGGCTGGATTAAACCTGCTTGCAGAAGAACCCTTCTCGGTACAAACTATAGAGGCTAGAGTTAACCTGCTCGCTGAAGAACCCTTCTCAGTACCAGGTATAAAAGCTAGAGTTAACCTGTTCACAGAAGATCCCTTCTCAGTACATGGTATAAAGGCTGGAGTTAACATGTTCACAGAAGATCCCTTCTCAGTACAACGTATTAAGGCTAGAGTAAACCTGCTCGCAGAAATACCATTCTCAGTTCAAGGTCTAAAGGCTGGATTAAACCTGCTCACAGAAGAACCCTTCTCGTTACAAAGTATAAAGGCGAGAGCTAACCTGCTCACAGAAGAACTCTTTTTAGTACAAGGTAGAAAGGCTAGATAGAACCTGCTCGCAGAAGAACCCTTCTCATTGCAAGGTATAAAGTCTAAAGTAAACTTGCTCGCAGCTGAACCCTTCTCAGTACAGATATAAAGGCTCGAATTAACCTGCCCTCAGATGCACACTTCTCATTACAAGCTATAAAGGCTACAGTAAACTTGCTCACAGATAAACCGTTCTCAGTACAGGCTATAAAGGCTAGACTTACCCTGCTCTCAGAGGAACCTTTCTCATTACAAGGTATTAAGGCTAGAGAGAACCTGCTCGCAGAAGAACCTTCTCAGTACAAGTTACAAAGTCTAGAGTTAATCTGCTCTCAAAAGATCCCTTCTCACTACAAGGTATAAAGGCTAGAGTTAACCTGCTTGCAGAAGAACCCTTCTCAGTTCAAGCTGTAAAGACTAGAGTTAACCTGCTCACAGAATAACCTTTCTCAATACAAATTATAAAGGCTAGAGTGAACTGGCTCACAGAAGGACCCTTCTCAGTACAAGGTATAAAGTCTAGAGTTAACCTGCTCACAGAATAACCCTTCTCAGTACAAGGTATAAAGGCTAGAGAGAACTTGCTCGCAGAAGCACCCTTCTCAGTACAAGGTATAAAGCCAAGAGTTAACCTGCTCGCAGATGTACCATTCTCAGTTCATGGTCTAAAGGGTGGATTAAACGTACTCACAGAAGAACCCTTCTTGGTACAAATTATAAAGGCTAGAGTTAACCTGCTCACAGAAGAACCCTTCCTAGTACAAGGTAGAAATGCTAGATAGAACCTGCTCGCAGAAGAACCCTTCTCAGTGCAAGGTAGAAAGGCGAAAATAAACCTGCTCGCAGAAGAACCCTTCTCAGTGCAAGCTATAAAGGCTAGAGTAAACTTGCTGACAGATGAACCATTCTCAGTACAGGCTATAAAGGCTAGACTTAACCTGCTCTCAGAGGAATTCTTCTCATTACAAGTTATTAAGGCAAGAGAGTACCTGCTCGCAGAAGAACCTTCTCAGTACAAGGTACAAAGTCTAGAGTTAATCTGCTCTCAAAAGAACCCTTCTCACTACAAGGTATAAAGGCTAGAGTTAACCTGCTCACAGAAGAATCCTTCTCAGTACAAATTATAAAGGCTAGAGTTAACCTGCTCGCAGAAGAACCCTTCTCAGAACAAGCTATAAAGGCTAGAGTTAACCTGCTCACAGAATAAGCTTTCTCAATACAAATTATAAAGGCTAGAGAGAACCTGCTCACAGAAGAATCCTTCTCAGTACAAGGTATAAAGGCTAGAGGTAACCTGCTCACAGAAGAACCCTTCTCAGTGCAAGGTAGAAAGGCTAAAGTAAACTTGCTCGCAGATGAACCCTTCTCAGTACAGATATAAAGGCTAGAGTTAACCTGCCCTCAGAAGAATACTTCTCAGTGTAAGCTATAAAGGCTAGAGTAAACTTGATCACAGAATAACCTTTCTCAGTACAAATTATAAAGGCTAGAGAGAACCTGCTAACAGAAGAACCCTTCTCAGTACAAGGTATAAAGGCTAGAGTTAACCTGCTCACAGAAGAACCCTTCTCAGTACAAGGTATAAAGGCTAGAGGGAACCTGCTTGCAGAAGAACCCTTCTCTGTACAAGGTATAAAGGCTAGAGTTAACCTGCTCACAGAAGAACCCTTCTCAGTACAAGGTATAAAGGCTAGAGGGAACCTGCTTGCAGAAGAACCCTTCTCTGTACAAGGTATAAAGGCTAGAGTTAACCTGCTCGCAAAAGAACCCTTCTCACTACAAGGTATAAAGGCTAGAGTTAACCTGCTCGCTGAAGAACCTTTCTCAGTACCAGGTAGAAAAGCTAGAGTTAACCTGTTCACAGAAGATCCCTTCTCAGTACAAGGTATAAAGGCTAGAGTAAACCTGCTCGCAGAAGTACCATTCTCAGTTCAAGGTCTAAAGGCTGGATTAAACCTGCTTGCAGAAGAACCCTTCTCGGTACAAACTATAGAGGCTAGAGTTAACCTGCTCGCTGAAGAACCCTTCTCAGTACCAGGTATAAAAGCTAGAGTTAACCTGTTCACAGAAGATCCCTTCTCAGTACAAGGTATAAAGGCTAGAGTAAACCTGCTCGCAGAAGTACCATTCTCAGTTCAAGGTCTAAAGGCTGGATTAAACCTGCTTGCAGAAGAACCCTTCTCGGTACAAACTATAGAGGCTAGAGTTAACCTGCTCGCTGAAGAACCCTTCTCAGTACCAGGTATAAAAGCTAGAGTTAACCTGTTCACAGAAGATCCCTTCTCAGTACATGGTATAAAGGCTGGAGTTAACATGTTCACAGAAGATCCCTTCTCAGTACAACGTATTAAGGCTAGAGTAAACCTGCTCGCAGAAGTACCATTCTCAGTTCAAGGTCTAAAGGCTGGATTAAACCTGCTCACAGAAGAACCCTTCTCGTTACAAAGTATAAAGGCGAGAGCTAACCTGCTCACAGAAGAACTCTTTTTAGTACAAGGTAGAAAGGCTAGATAGAACCTGCTCGCAGAAGAACCCTTCTCATTGCAAGGTATAAAGTCTAAAGTAAACTTGCTCGCAGCTGAACCCTTCTCAGTACAGATATAAAGGCTCGAATTAACCTGCCCTCAGATGAACACTTCTCATTACAAGCTATAAAGGCTACAGTAAACTTGCTCACAGATAAACCGTTCTCAGTACAGGCTATAAAGGCTAGACTTAACCTGCTCTCAGAGGAACCTTTCTCATTACAAGGTATTAAGGCTAGAGAGAACCTGCTCGCAGAAGAACCTTCTCAGTACAAGTTACAAAGTCTAGAGTTAATCTGCTCTCAAAAGATCCCTTCTCACTACAAGGTATAAAGGCTAGAGTTAACCTGCTTGCAGAAGAACCCTTCTCAGTTCAAGCTATAAAGACTAGAGTTAACCTGCTCACAGAATAACCTTTCTCAATACAAATTATAATGGCTAGAGTGAACTGGCTCACAGAAGGACCCTTCTCAGTACAAGGTATAAAGTCTAGAGTTAACCTGCTCACAGAATAACCCTTCTCAGTACAAGGTATAAAGGCTAGAGAGAACCTGCTCGCAGAAGCACCCTTCTCAGTACAAGGTATAAAGCCAAGAGTTAACCTGCTCGCAGATGTACCATTCTCAGTTCATGGTCTAAAGGGTGGATTAAACCTACTCACAGAAGAACCCTTCTTGGTACAAATTATAAAGGCTAGAGTTAACCTGCTCACAGAAGAACCCTTCCTAGTACAAGGTAGAAATGCTAGATAGAACCTGCTCGCAGAAGAACCCTTCTCAGTGCAAGGTAGAAAGGCTAAAATAAACCTGCTCGCAGAAGAACCCTTCTCAGTGCAAGCTATAAAGGCTAGAGTAAACTTGCTGACAGATGAACCATTCTCAGTACAGGCTATAAAGGCTAGACTTAACCTGCTCTCAGAGGAATTCTTCTCATTACAAGTTATTAAGGCAAGAGAGAACCTGCTCGCAGAAGAACCTTCTCAGTACAAGGTACAAAGTCTAGAGTTAATCTGCTCTCAAAAGAACCCTTCTCACTACAAGGTATAAAGGCTAGAGTTTACCTGCTAACAGAAGAATCCTTCTCAGTACAAATTATAAAGGCTAGAGTTAACCTGCTCGCAGAAGAACCCTTCTCAGAACAAGCTATAAAGGCTAGAGTTAACCTGCTCACAGAATAAGCTTTCTCAATACAAATTATAAAGGCTAGAGAGAACCTGCTCACAGAAGAATCCTTCTCAGTACAAGGTATAAAGGCTAGAGGTAACCTGCTCACAGAAGTACCCTTTTCATTACAAGGTATAAAGCCAAGAGTTAACATGCTCGCATAAGTACCATTCTCAGTTCAAGGTCTAAAGGCTGGATTAAACCTACTCACAGAAGAACCCTTCTTGGTACAAATTATAAAGGCTAGAGTTAACCTGCTCACAGAAGAACCCTTCTTAGTACAAGGTAGAAAGGCTAGATAGAACCTGCTCACAGAAGAACCCTTCTCAGTGCAAGGTATAAAGGCTAAAGTAAACTTGCTCACAGAAGAACCCTTCTCAGTACAAGATATAAAGGCTAGAGTTAACCTGTTCAGAGAAGATCCCTTCTCAGTACAAGGCATAAAAGCTAGAGTTAACCTGTTCACAGAAGATCCCTTCTCAGTACAAGGTATAAAGGCTAGAGTTAACCTGCTCACAGAATAACCCTTCTCAGTACAAGGTATAAAGGCTAGATAGAACCTGCTCGCAGAAGCACCCTTTTCAGTACAAGGTATAAAGGCTAGAGTTAACCTGCTCTCAAAATAACCCTTCTCACTACAAGGTATAGAGTGAATCTGCTCGCTGAAGAACCCTTCTCAGTACAAGGTGTAAAGTATAGAGTTAACCTTCTCGCAAAATAACCCTTCTCACTACAAGGTATAAAGGCTATAGTTAACCTGCTCACAGAAGAACCCTTCTCAGTATAAGGTATAAAGGCTAGAGTTAACCTGCTCGCAAAATAACGCTTCTCACTACAAGGTATAAAGGCTTGAGTTAACCTGCTCACAGAAGAACCCTTCTCAGTACAAGATATAAAGGCTAGAGTTAACCTGTTCAGAGAAGATCCCTTCTCAGTACAAGGCATAAAGGCTTGAGTAAACTTGTTTGCAGAAGTACTATTCTCAGTTCAAGGTCTAAAGGCTGGATTAAATCTGCTCGCAGAAGAATCATTCTCAGTACAAGGTATAAAGTCTAGAGTTAACCTACTCACCGAAGAACCCTTCTCAGTACAAGGTATAAAGGCTAGAGTAAACCTGCTTGCAGATGAACCCTTCTCAGTACGATGTCTTAAGTCTAGAGATAACCTGCTCGCAGAATAACCCTTCTCAGTATAAGGTATGAAGTGACAAATAATTTTAAACAAGTGTACAGACTGTTGTGGCAGTTAAAATCAGTTTTGTGTCTATTTGTGTGTGTGGGTGTGTGATGTGTATGTGGGTAGCTCTATATGTGTGTGGGTGTGTGTGTTGTGTGTGTATGTGAGTGTGTGTGTGGGTGTCTCTGGGTGTGTGTGGGTGTTGGTTTGTGAGTGTGGGTGTGTATGTGTAAGGGTGTGTGTGTGATTGTGCGTGTGGATGTGTGTAGGTGTGTATGTGCGTGTTTGTGTGTGGGTGTTTGTTTATTTGAGTGTCTGTGTGGGTGTGTGTGTTTGTGTTAGTGTGGGTGTGTGTGTGTAAGGGTGTTTGTGTGGGTATGTGTGTGTGTGTGTGCGTATGTATATGGGTGTGTATGTGTTTGAGTGTGTGTTTGTGTGGGTGTGTATGTGTATGTGTTTGGGTCTGTGTGTGTGGGGGTCTGTGTGAGTGTGTGGCCTATTGTATGTGGGTGTGTGTGTATGTGAATGTGTGTGTGGGTGTGTGTGGGTGTGAGTGTCTGAGTGTGGGTGTGTATGTTTAAGGGTGTGTCTGAGTGTGAGTGTGTGGGTGTCTGTGGGTGTGTGTGAGTGTGGATGTGCGAGTGTGGGTGTGTATGTGTAAGGGTGTGTGGGTGTGTGTATGGGTTTGTTCATTGGTGTGTGTGAGTGGCTGTGTGGGTGTGTGTATGTGAGAGTGGTTGTGTGTGGGTGTGGGTGTGTGTGGGTGTGGATGTGTGTGGGTGTGGATGTGTGAGTGTGAGTGTGTATGTGTAAGGGTGTGTGGGTGTGTGTATGGGTTTGTGCATTGTTGTGTGTGAGTGGCTGTGTGTGTGTGGGTGTGAGTGTGAGTGTGTGGATGTGTGTGGGTATGTGCGTGTGTGGGTATGGATGTGCGTGGGTGTGTGTGTGTGGGTGCTTGTGTGTGAGTGTGGGTGTGTATGTGTAAGGGTGTGTGGGTGTGTGTGTATGGGTTTGTGCATTGGTGTGTGTGAGTGGCTGTGTGGGTGTGTATGTGAGAGTGGGTGTGGGTGGGTGTGAGTGTGGGCGCTTGTGTGTGTGTATGTCTGTGTGTGTGTATATGTCTGTGTGCGTGCGTGTGTGTGTGTGTGTGTGCGCATGTGTGTGTGTGTTGGTGTGTGTGTGCGTGTGTGTGTGTGTGTGTGTATGTTGTACGTGTCCTTGTGTATAATGTGTTGTTAATTATTGTACGGTGTGACATGGCAAATTCTTTTATTGTCAAAATTCAAATGTTCCTTTTATTATTGAATAATATCACGCTTAATTATGATAAGAAATACTTCAACGTTTGCCTGTCAATAGTGCAAATGAAGGTTCACGATTTGTATTGCCTAGCATTCCTAACAATAGGAGAAGGAAAAGCAAAAGAGAGTTCCTTCGGAGTCAGTGAGTGTCCATGGATTCATCTCCAGCGCTCCCACAGCCTCTACATCCGCACAGACTTTTCCTCCAACCATTGGCAACCTGAAGTCCAGATCCAAACTTACTTTGGAGAACATCTACAGGAAACACTGCCGTTGGAGAACAGCAGCAATTATCAAGGATCCACACCACCCAGCACTCACTCTCTTCTTGCTGCTGCGATCAGGAAAGAAGTTTAGGGGCCACAGGGCTCGGTCCACCAGGTTCAGGAATAGCTGCTACCCCTCCACCATCAGTCTCCTCAACGACAAACTCAATCAGGGACTCATTTAAGGACTTTTACTTAAGTACTTCATTGATTTTCTTTTTGTTCTCTCTGTTCTGCACAGTCAATTTGTTTACATTCATTAACTGTTTACAGTTCTTTATTTGTTTTCATGTATATACAGTGTACAGTTTATTTTTTGCTTTACCAATTAGTGGTAATTCTGCCGCGCCTGCAGGAAAAAGGAATCTCAGGGTTGCATGTGATGTCATGCATGTACTCCGACAATAAATCCAAAATCTGAGCCCTTCTTGACCTCAGCAGCCTCTCAAGTCCTGGTTCTGATACCTGATTCCCGTGAGCCAGTGTTGCTCAGACCACACAAGAGAAGAGTGTAAAAACTGAGCCAAAAGGGAATGATTAGTGTACAATTAGTGTAAATGGAATGATGGCTAGCACAGACTCAAAGGGCTGAAGGGCCTGTGTCTGTGCTATGACCTCCAACAAGTGTCTGCCTTGAAAAAAATGTCACCATCTGAAGAGCAAAGAAACAGAAATAACCTATGATCATGGTGCAAAGCATGGTGGGGCGGGGGGAGGATCAGATGGGGGTGGGGGTGAGGCTACCTGCCTATGGACTCCCAGTGTTAACCCTGCTCCACTGTTGATTACATTCAGATGGAGATGCTCAGTAGACACTGGAATCTGAAGCCAAGCACAACCTGTTGCAGGTTGAACAGCATCACAGAGAGAAAATTAATGGCTGACGTTCAGGGTCGAAAACAAGACTGGGTGAAAGGAGTGGAGAGACCATCATATCTGTTCCCAAGACAAGGTCTTCCAGTTCAAATCATCTGAAGTGTCTGATACAAATCATGAAAATCCGTAGGCACCATAGTTTAAGTTAAAACACACCACACTGGAGAAACTCAGCAGGTCAAACCTATATCTAGCAAAGGTAAAAATACATAACCGACGTTTCGGGCTTGAACCCTTCATCAAGGTATGGAAGATTGTCACAGGCATCCGAACAAAAGGGTGGGGGGAAGGGGTCAGAGGCAGGAGTTGATAGGTGGAGTCCTCCTTCCACACTCGTGGCTTCCCCTCCACCACCATCAACTCAGCCCTCTCCTCTGCTCCAGGATGTAACAAACACAGGATTGCTCTTGACCTCACCTCCCACCCTACTAGCCTCCGCATTCAACATATTATCCTCCGCTACTTCTGCTACTTGCAACATGATCCCACCACCAGGCACATCTTCCCCTCTCCTGCCCTTTCTGCCTTCCATAGGGACCACTCCATCCATGAATTCTTCATCCACCTATCCTTTCCTATTAATCGCTCTCCTTCCACCCCCCCCCCCCCCCCCACATACCCTGGCACCTTCCCCTGCGGCCATAGAAAGTGCCACACTTGAGCCCAGACCTCCTCCCTCACTACCATTCAGGGCCGCAAACTGTTCTTCCAAGTGAGGCAACACTTCCCGTTTATCCACAGGAATCATCGCTGCATCTGGCAGTCCCGTTATGGCCTTCTCTACATCAGAGAGACTGGGAGATCCCTTTTCTGAGCACCATCACTCTGTCCACATCAGTGACAGGTATCACCAAATGGCCAACTATTTCAATTCTGTGTCCCACTCCCATGGCGACATGTCTTCTGGACTGTCCCATTAAGACCTCCCGTCAATTGCAGGAAAAACACTTCATTTTCCATCTGGACAATCTCCAGACAGATGCATTAACATCGACTTCTCCAATTTCTCCTGACATTGTCTCTCCCTACCCTTTCCCCTCTGTCTCCTTTCCTCCCCTCTCGATTCACAGAGCCAGCCCCCTCCCACTGCTTGCTCCCTTCCTCACCTCCTGCCTTTGAGGTTGTGCTCTTACCCCCTGCCCTTCGCCCACAATTTTATTCAGATGCCTGCCAACATTTTGTCCATGCCTTGATGAAGAACTCAAGCCTGAATTGTTGGTTATTCACCTTTATCATTGCTACATCTAAAATGCTGTTTGACATCTTAACATAAATTTATAGCCTTTCTTCCATAGAATCGATTTTGCTGTGTTAAACTCCTTCCTCTTCTTCAGGAGCTCAAAACATACGTCTGGGTAGAAAAATTTTTTTGACCTTTGTATTCCAGTGGCTTTTTGTCTTCTCTCATTTTTTTCATTGCCTTCTCCAATATATTTTCTCTTGTCGTATATCTCAGGAATTTTGCTAGAATGGATCTTGGTTTTTATTGTGACTGTGGTTCCGGGGCCAATGTTCTGTGTGCCCTTTCTATTTCCATTCCTTCCTGCATTTCTGGCATTCCTAGGACCCTGGGGATCCATTCTTTTATAAATTCTTTCATATCTTTGCCTTCTTCATCTTCCTTAAGGCCCACTATCTTTATATTGTTTCTCCTACTTCTTTCTTTGGCTTGGCTTCGCGGACGAAGATTTATGGAGGGGGTAAAAAGTCCACGTCAGCTGCAGGCTCGTTTGTGGCTGACCAGTCCGATGCGGGACAGGCAGACACGATTGCAGCGGTTGCAAGGGAAAATTGGTTGGTTGGGGTTGGGTGTTGGGTTTTTCCTCCTTTGCCTTTTGTCAGTGAGGTGGGCTCTGCGGTCTTCTTCAAAGGAGGCTGCTGCCCGCCAAACTGTGAGGCGCCAAGATGCACGGTTTGAGGCGTTATCAGCCCACTGGCGGTGGTCAATGTGGCAGGCACCAAGAGATTTCTTTAGGCAGTCCTTGTACCTTTTCTTTGGTGCACCTCTGTCACGGTGGCCAGTGGAGAGCTCGCCATATAATACGATCTTGGGAAGGCAATGGTCCTCCATTCTGGAGACGTGACCCATCCAGCGCAGCTGGATCTTCAGCAGCGTGGACTCGATGCTGTCGACCTCTGCCATCTCGAGTACCTCGACGTTAGGGGTGTGAGCGCTCCAATGGATGTTGAGGATGGAGCGGAGACAACGCTGGTGGAAGCGTTCTAGGAGCAGTTTTCCATTATATCCATCTTCTGAGTTAACAACTCCTGTGTTTCTTTAACTTTTTTATCACTTTCTTCCAATTTCCTTTTGAAGTCGTCCACTTCCATTTCTACGGCTGTCTCTCGTTCTTCCACCTTGTCTACTCTTTTCCCTATTTCTGTCATGACCATCTCTAATCTACTCAATTTTCTTCTGTTCCTTTTATTCTTTTTATTTCATTAAATTCTCGTGTCTGCCATTCTTTTACTGCTTCCATATATTCTTGAATCTTTTTTAAAATCTATGTACAGTCCATTCACTTCATCTTCTATTTCTCTGTGCAGAGCTTGATGTTCTTCCTCCTCTTCCCCTGTGTCCACTCCTGGGCCTGCGTCCTCTACCTCTCTTCCTTGTGTCTGTGTCTCTTCTGACTTTCTTGTTGGGCTATTAGTCTCAGATTGTTGGGTATTTTTTTTTATGGTGTCTTGATGTTGGTCCTCTTCTTCTGGGCTGGTTATCTGTTGTGTCTCTTGTTTCCTTTTTTCATTCTCCTCCCTCCCGTTCCCATTATTTTCTATATCTTCCCACTGGAAGCCCTGCTGTCGAGTCTTTCTCAGCTGTTCAAGCTGTGGAGTTCCGCTCCTCAGCTGATCCCCCCTCCCATCGGGGTTGTCTTTGAGATGCACATCGCGCACCTCTGTTTGGCTCCTTGAGCCATTTTTGTAGTCCTGCGTTCAGTGGTGGCGACCCTGCGGGGTTTCCATTGACCTCAGGGAGTGGGCTCCTCTTTCCACGGCGGGTCCCTGCTGCTTCGTATAAGTAAGGCCTTCACCTTTCTCTTCCGGCGTCTTTCCTTCTTCTTTTCTTCCCGTTGTTTTTGGCTTTTCTTTCTTTGGTGCCATTTCCTCCACACCTTTATTTTTTATGTATTGTGGTTTGTGTCTCTGGGGCTTTGCTTTTTCTTTACTTTGTTCCTTTTGTTCTGGTGAGGGCTGGTATTCTCCTACCGGCCACTATTCAACTAGATAATAATCTAGGCCATCTATACAAACTAAATTATCAGCCATTAATGAAGAAATTACAAGATGACTTAGAACATTGGAAAGATTTACCACTAACACTGATAGGAAGGATAAACTGTATTAAAATGAACATCTTCCCAAGGATACAATACCTATTCCAATCATTACCAATTCACCTAACAGAGAAATTCTTCAAGGAGCTAAAGAAAATAATAAGGAAATTCTTATGGAAAGGGGGGAAACCGAGGATAGCGCTAGATAAATTAACAGAATGCTACAAACAAGGGGACTTACAGCTAAGAATTATTATAGAGCAGCATAATTAAGATACCCATCAGATTTTTATCAAACAAGGGAAAAACCAGATTGGACCAGATTAGACCTAGATAAAATAGGGGAGAAGGTACCTGAACATATACAAGATAAGTGGGATGAAAAGCTGGTGCAAAATAGGAATTCACCAATACTGCACCATCTGCTCAACATTTGGAAGAAGATTCACGTGGAAAGGAAAAAAACAAATAATCAACTACCAAAATTATTATTGAAGCAAAATCAACTAATCCCTTTCACAATAGATAACCTTTCCTTTAGAGAATGGGAGAGAAAAGGGATCAAAAGAATAGAAAATTGTTTTTCGGGAAATAAATGATTATCTTTTGAACAAATGAAGTACAAATATGGTATAACTCACGGTACAATGTTTGCATACCACCTACTGAAAACCTACTTGAAGGACAAATTTGGAAACAGGCTGAGGTTACCAGAACGAAGCAGTTTTGAATATATGATTACAGACACAATGATAATTAAAAGGTCTCTCAGCGTACATTGGAAGTGAAGGGTAGCCAACATTTCAGGCCTGAGTCCTTCATCAGGGCATGAGCCAAAAGCAGACAGGATCCTGAATTAAAAGGTGGGGAGAGGAGGGAGGAAGGGGCAGGGTGAAAAGTATAGGCTAACAGGTAAAGAAGTCACTGGTGGGAGAGTAGAAAAGGCTGAGAAGTGATAGGGAGATGGGGTAGCTCTGAATGGCGAGGGGGGGAAGCTGGAGGAAAGAAGACAAAGGGATAAGGGAAAGAGAGAGACTCGGGCGAGGTGTTTAGCAGAAACTCGAGATGTCGATGCCAATGCCGCCTGGTCGCAGAGTGCTGCGACGGAATATCTGGTCTTGTACCTCCGATTGAAATGGGTGGCCACTGGAAGTCCCCGTTGTTGCAACGGGCAGAGTGACGGTGCTCCACGCAGCGATCTCCCAGCCTGTGTCCAGTCTCCCCGACGTCAAGGAGGGCCACCGCACACAGCCCTGCCCCCACCCCCGCCGCAGTAAGATCCCGATCCCGTTAAGTATCCTTGTTTTCTCTCGCTGTAATCAATCAGCAGGCGTTAATGCAAATTCAGCAGTTGGTCGGAGCTGCTAACGAGGTAACACTATTCCTTTCTCTCAGTTCTAAATGAAGCATCTGATGCCTGATGATCAAACACACACTTACAGCTCCAAACCCAATCCAACGCGTGAGGTGTTCGTTAATTCTAATTAAACTTTTAAAGTAGTAACAGATTACAGCTCCGAAAGAAAAACACACAGCCTAGCAGACTAAAAAAAGCATTGAGTAGTTGGCATGCAACCGATGGAGACTGAACACGGGGGAACCAGAATCAGGGCAGCGGCAACTAGTCACTGGGTCACGGCTTACGTAACGAGCTTCGTGGTTATGTCACCAAAGACTCTTGCAAATTTCTACTGGTGTGTTGCAGAGAGCATTCTGACTGATTGCATTACTGTCTGGTATGGAAGTGCCAATATATACAACAAGGCGACTTAATAGACATCTAGAAGATCCTGAGAGGCAGCCATAAGTTAGACAGTCAGCGCCTTTTCCCCAGGGAGGGAGTGGCAAACACCTGAGGACATCTGTACAAAGTGATGGAAGGAAAGTTTAGAGGAGGCATCTGGGGCAAGTATTTCACACAGAGAGTTGTGGGTGCCTGGAATGCCTTGCCAGGGGTGGTGGTGGAGGCCGAAACCATTTGGGGCATTTAAAAGACTTAGGCACATAGATCTAAAGAATAGAAGAGGCTCACAAACTAGGTAGGGCTTGTTTACTTTTGGTACAAATAGAAAGTTCCGCACAACATCGAGGGCTGAAGGGCCTGTACTGTGTTACAGTTCTCTGTTCAGAGAGTGTTAATTCAGTCAGTGATATCACGGGCACTCCGTTGAGCACATCTCCAAGAAGCAGTGTCTTGAGAAAGCAGCCTCAAGGGCCCTCACCACCCGGGCCATGCCTTCTTCACTCGGCGATCATGAGGAAAAAAAGTGCAGGAGGCTGAAGACAAGCACTGAAGACGACACCAGGGGCATAGCCAGGCTTTAACGTCAGGGGGAGTGAGCACATAAAAAAGGCGCCCCACTCCTGTTCCCTCAAAGCTGTGCGCGCGCACACACGTTTTGCAACCAGGGCACAAAGGAAATTAATGTGGGCACATCCACGACGCAGACCAAATAATTTAAAATTCATTATACACTTTTATTTTGCATTTAACATCAAAACACAAAGAACTTAAGGAAGATACAGTTTTATCAAGATTCAAGAATCAATTATCATAGAAATAAAACCGTGTTGTACATGAAATTTCTTTTTGCCTTCTGCAAGGCAGACGGGTTCACCGCTGGCAGGAATTGCCTAAACGCCTCTTACAGTCAGAATTACATCCAGAGAGAGAGCAGGCAGTTCGAGCCAGTCTCCAGCAGCCCACAGCCTCCGTGGGTTCCTCGCCTCGATTCTTTTAAATTAAGTACATAATTGTTATTTGCATTAAAAATTAAAACATAATTAAAAATGTGTGTTATTGAACTACTTTACATTTTAAATGTTGAAGCACTGAAGAAATTGTATGACACCCGATGCCTGACTCTGAATCCTCCCCTTGGACTACCACACACCAGAGCTTCCAACGCCCGGACTCGGAACCCTCCACTTGGCCTATTGCACTCCAGAGCTCATGCTGCCCAGATTCTGAACCCTCCCCTCAGCCTATTGCACTCTGGAGCTCCCGATGCCCTGACTCCGAACCCTCCCCTCAGTTTACTGAATACCAGAGCTCCCAATCTCCCAACGGCCTGACTTCGAGCCCACCCCTCAGCCAACTTAAAACTGGAGCTCCTGACGCCTGACTCCAAACCCTTCACTTAGCCTACCTGAACAGCGGAGCACAATTTCCATCTAAGGAACTCAGTTTTTAAATAAAACATTTTACTCGCAGCTCTCCATTCGAGCTTAAATCGAATAGTGTTTCAAGCTTTTGGTTCAAGGCGATTCACGCCATGCAAATCCCAATCCACAGAAGCTAATAGCTGAAGGGTTGAACGTGACCAATCATCGGGGAGTTTACACTGTTGACAGCCAATCAACTGGATGCACACAAGGAGATGGCAGATGCTGTGGAATGAAGTCCAAGAGCAACTCAGCAGGAGAAAATGAACAGTTGATGTTTCGAGCCGGGGCTCCAATCGATGACAGGTCCAAAAAAAAACATTTGTCACCATTCAGCGATTGTTCTAACCAATTTGCTATTGCGCCCCCTTCTCTTCCAGGCCCCTAGGCTTGAGCCTACTTAGCCTAAACTCATGGTTAATTCTTTGGCTTGGCTTCGCGGATGAAGATTTATGGAGGGGGTAAAAGTCCACGTCAGCTGCAGGCTCGATTGTGGCTGACAAGTCTGATGCGGGACAGGCAGACACGGTTGCAGCGGTTGCAGGGGAAAATTGATTGGTTGGGGTTGGGTGTTGGGTTTTTCCTCCTTTGTCTTTTGTCAGTGAGGTGGGCTCTGCGGTCTTCTTCAAAGGAGGTTGCTGCCCGCCGAACTGTAAGGCGCCAAGATGCACGGTTTGAGGCGATATCAGCCCACTGGCGGTGGTCAATGTGGCAGGCACCAAGAGATTTCTTTAGGCAGTCCTTGTACCTCTTCTTTGGTGCACCTCTGTCACGGTGGCCAGTGGAGAGCTCGCCATATAACACGATCTTGGGAAGGCGATGGTCCTCCATTCTGGAGACGTGACCCACCCAGCGCAGCTGGATCTTCATCAGCGTGGACTCGATGCTGTCGGCCTCTGCCATCTCGAATAATTCGATGTTAGGGATGAAGTCGCTCCAATGAATGTTGAGGATGGAGCGGAGACAACGCTGGTGGAAGCGTTCTAGGAGCCGTAGGTGATTCCGGTAGATGACCCATGATTCGGAGCCGAACAGGAGTGTGGGTATGACAACGGCTCTGTATACGCTAATCTTTGTGAAGTTTTTCAGTCAGCTCTTCAGCGCTTGACGTCCTGTTTTGCGGAACCTGCCAAAATGTTTGGCCTGGAAGTCAGCCTGAAGAAAACGGAGGTCCTCCATCAGCCAGCTCCCCACCATGACTACCAGCCCCCCCACATCTCCATCGGGCACACAAAACTCAAAACGGTCAACCAGTTTACCTATCTCGGCTACACCATTTCATTAGATGCAAGGATCGACAACGAGATAGACAACAGACTCTCCAAGGCAAATAGCGCCTTTGGAAGACTACACAAAAGAGTCTGGAAAAACGAGCCACTGAAAAACCTCATGGTTAATACATCACTGGTGAACACACAGTTCAGAAAGGCGCCACCTTTGAACATGTGAGCTCGAGGGGCGGTCGCTCCCCATGCACCCCCTAGCTACTCCACTGAGTGGCACCATTTTATGAGTCGTCCAACCTCCTCTATATACGCTGACTCGTCATTGATGAGGCAACAATGCACAGAATAAGAAAGGGGTTGTGGTCTCGGCCAGCGCCACCACTGGCATCAGTCTCCACTCCATCGAGACATCCACAAGAAAGTTTCCTCTATCCTCAAGGACCCTCACCATGCAGGCCACGCCCTCTTCACTCTGCTATTATCAGGAAGGAGGTAGAGGAGACTGAAGATGAACACCCAACAGCACAAAGACAGCTTCTTCCCCTCCGCCAACAGATTTCTGAATGGACGATGAACCACAGTCGCGACCTGATTTTCTCCCATTTTATTGCAGTTTATTTATTTTTGAAATGTCATTTACACTGAAATGTTGCTGCTAAAGAAAGGATTTTGTGACATGTTAATGACAATAAATTTTGATTCTGATTGTGGGTCGACTATTGTGGTATCACAATACCTGCTTGGACTATCCTACCCAACAAACTACTCCAGGACCACCACAAGATTGGTCTGCGTGATTAAAACAACACATTTTTGCATAAACTGCAAATGTTAATATTTATGCATTTATCCTTTTTTTTACATTGAGCCAAAGAACAATAGAACATTACAGCACAGAAACAGACCCTTTGGCCCTTCTAGTCTGTGCCAAACTATTTTACTGCTAAATCCCACTGACCTGCACCAAAATTGCCCTCCATACCTCTCCCATTCATGTACCTGTCCAAATTTTTCTTAAAATGTTAAAACTGAGCCCATATTCACCACTTCAGCTGTCAGCTTGTTCCACATTCCCACCAATTTCTGGGTGAAGAAGTTCACCCTCATGTTCCCCCTAAATTTTAAACTCTTAACATGTTTGAACATAGAACAGTACAGGCCCTTCAGCTCTCGATGTTGTACTGACCCATATGTTCCTAAACAAATAGTACTGAACCCTTCCGCTCCCATAACCATCCATTTTTCCTCCACCAATGTGCCTAAGAGTCGCTTAAATGCCCCTAATGTTTCAGTCTCCACCACCCTCGCTGGCAAGGTATTCCAGGCCCCCACATGAGATCATAGGTCTAACCTATTTAACCTTTCCTGCAGTTCGGTGACCAAAACTGCACACAGTACTATAAATTTGTTCTCACCAATGTCTTTATTATAAAATCCCAGCTCCTATACTCAATACAAACCATCTGTTTTTCCGCACAATGTCCTATTATGTTAACTTCATTCTGCTATTGTTGATGGTGTATCTTATTTAGATGTGTTGATACAGCAAGTCAATATTTTGGTCCATCTGTACATTGTATATGACAATAAATTTCCATCTCATATGCCATAGACTCACTACCCTCTAGCTAAAGACATTTTTCTGCATCTGCATTTCAAAATTATGCCATTTTTCCCCTGAAGTTGTGCCCTCTTGTCCAAAACTCCCTACCACAAGGAATAATGTTGCCGCATCCTCTCTATCCAGGCCTTTCAGCATTCAGAAGTGTCTATAAGGTATCCCCTCATGCTTCTGCACATCAAAGAGAACAGCCCAAGAGTGAACCCTTTCATTCCTGGTATTATTCGAGTAAATCTTCCCTGAACCCTTTCCAATGCCAGTGAACCTTTTCTCAAACAAGGCACCCAAAACTGTACACTGTACTCCAAATATGGTCCCGTCAGTGACCTAAAACACCGAAATGCTGGAGGAACTCAGCTGGTCTTTTCAGCGTCTATAGGAGACAAAGATATGTTGCCGACGTTTCGGGCCTGAGCCCTTCTTCAAGATAAAATCAGAAAAGGGAGAAGCAAGAGATATCAGAAAGGCTCAGAATTCAAACAATGGGGGAGGAATCCAGACCAACAAAAGGTGTTAATGATAAGGGACGAGGTGGAATTGATCATGTCTGTGCAAAAGGAGACGGGGAATGGAGAGATGACACGGGAAGCAGGGGGTGGGGGGTGCGCTTTAACGAAAGCCAGATACATCAATGTTAACGCCATCTGATTGGAGGGTGCCCAGTCGGAAGATGAGGTGTTGTTCCTCCAATTTGTGGGTGGTCTCCGTCTGGCAGTGCATGAGACCAATCACAGACATGTCATCAAGATAATGGGATGGAGAATTGAAATGGGTGGCCTCTGGGAGATCCACACTATTGCGACAGTCAGAACCAAAGTGATCAACAAAGCGATCTCCCAGTCTGTGTCCAGTCTCTCTGATGTAGAGTGCCCTATAAAGTCTCAATATTAGATTGGTGGGCAAAACATCATGTGCTGAAGAGCCTGTAGTGTGCTGTATTATTCAGATTCCATGTCTGGATCTTTGATTTCATCCACTATTTCCACGACTGTTGCACTGAGGTTCCATCCCAAGGGCCTGGTGTGAGACCGGCACTTATTGCCCACAGCCGCAAATGCCATGAAATGTCTTTTCTCTGTACAACATCTTGTGAATGGAGATTCATGCAGGCTCCGAAATGAGAAGAGAACATGAATCAGGGTTCCTAATGTGACTTCCTCAATGGCAGGAAAAACCAGCGCAGATTGGATGAATTTGACCTTCCTGTTGATGACTCCCTCCCCCTCTCCCACTGACGGACCATTCTGCTGCCTCCAACATTGTGCCTGTACAACATCTAGTGTAAAAGTACCTTAGGTTTATACACGTTGCCTCCTTCTGAAGTTAGATATAGGCAAATCACGTTCAAATTTATTATCATCTGACTGTACATATACAACACGATGAAATAGTGTTTCTCCAGAAGACAGGGCACACAGTACACACACAATGCACAATGCATACTAATCCTATAACAATTCCAGCACAGAAACAGGCCAGTTTGGCCCTTCTAGTCCATGCCGAACACCTTCTCCCACCTGGTCCCATTGACTCGCCCCCAGTCCATAACCTTCCACACCTCTCTCGTCCATAGACCTATCCAACTTTCCTTGAATATTAAAATTGAGCCCGTATGTACCACTTTGGCCGGAAGCTCATTCCACACTCTCACCACCCTCTGAGTGAGAAATTCTCCTTCATGTTTCTCAAAACCTCAATCCATGCCCTCTTGTTTGAATGGAACTCTCAATGGAAAAAAAGCCTGTCCACATTGACTCTATCTGTTCCTCTCATAATTTTAAATGCCTCTATCAAATCACGTCGAAGTACTCGAGATGGCAGAGGTCGACAGCATCGAGTCCACGCTGTTGAAGATCCAGCTGCGCTGGATGGGTCACGTCTCCAGAATGGAGGACCATCGCCTTCCCAAGATCGTGTTATATGGCGAGCTCTCCACTGGCCACCGTGACAGAGGTGCACCAAAGAAAAGGTACAAGGACTGCCTAAAGAAATCTCTTGGTGCCTGCCACATTGACCACCGCCAGTGGGCTGATCTCGCCTCAAACCGTGCATCTTGGCGCCTCACAGTTCGGCGGGCAGCCACCTCCTTTGAAGAAGACCGCAGAGCCCACCTCACTGACAAAAGGCAAAGGAGGAAAAACCCAACGCCCAACCCCAACCCACCAATTTTCCCCTGCAGCCGCTGCAACCGTGTCTGCCTGTCCCGCATCGAACTTGTCAGCCACAAACGAGCCTGCAGCTGACGTGGACTTTTTACCCCCTCCATAAATCTTCGTCCGCGAAGCCAAGCCAAAGAAGAAAGATCAAATCACTCCTCAATCTTCTACACTCCAGGGAATAAAGTCCCAGCCTGCTCAGTCTTTCCCTGTAACTTAAACCCTGAAACCTGAGCAACATTCTTGTAAATCTCCTCTGCACTCTCTCTATTTTCTTAATATCCTTCCTAGAATTTGACCACCAAAACTGCACAGAATATTCCAAATTTGGCCTTACCAATCAATGCCTTATACAACTTCAACATGAGATCCCAACTACTGTCCTCAATACCTGATTTATGAAGGGCAACATACCAAAAGCTTTCTCCACCACCCCATCTACACGTGACTCCACTTTTAGGGAATTATGTACCAGAATTGTTAACTCCCTTTGTTCTACTCCTCAATTATATACTATTTAACGTGTAGGACCTTTACTGATTATTCTGACCAAAAGGTAGCCCCTCACACTTAAACTCCATCTGTCATCTTTCTGCCCACTCTTCTAACTGGCTTAAATCCCACTGCAAGCTTTGAAAAACTTCCTCACTGTCCACAGCACCTCCATCCTCATCTGCATGCCTGCTAATCCAATTTACCAATTTATCATCCAGGTTATTAATATATATGACAAACAACAATGGACCCAGAACCAATCCCTGAGTCACTCCACTAATTACCATCCTCCAATTTGACAAACAATTTCCCACCATTATTCTCTGGCATATCCCATCCAACCATTGTTGAATCCATTTCATTACTTCAAAATTAATACCTTCTTAACTAACCTTGTCAAAGACCTTACTAAAGTCCATGTAGACATCCACAGCATTCCCCTCATCAACCTTCTTCGTAACCTCCTCGAAAAACTCTATAAGATTTGTTAAGCATGATCTACCATGTACAAAACCATGTTGACTACTCCTAATCAGTCCCTATCTATCCCATCTCTAAGAACACTTTCCATTAATTTACCTACCACAGATGTCAAACTCACACATCTATATTTACCTGGTTTACTTTTTAGAGCCCATTTTAAACACATATATACATAACTTAACAATAAATAAATGTAAATATTTTGAGATGATTTACTTGGTTACAAGATATGTTCACCAATCTCACAGCCTACAGGAAGAAACTATTTCCCAGCCTGGCAGCCCTGATTTTTAACTTTTTTTAAAAACACCTTTAAATTTAAATTTAGACATACAGCATGGTAACAGGCCATTTCAGCCCATGATTCCATGCCACCCAATTAACCTACAATCCCTGGTACGTTTTGAATGGTGGGAGGAAACCGGAGCCCCCAGGGAAAACCCACGCAGACACGGGGACAATGTACAAACTCCTTAGACAGCGCGGAGTTCAAACCCCAGACCCGGTCGTTGGCGCTGTAAAGGCTTGCACCTCCTCCTTGATGGTAGAGGGTCAAAGGTGATATGTGGATGGAAAGTGTCTTTTATAATTCTTTGGTCCTTATTTAAGCTACACTCCCAGTAAATGTCACAAATAGAGGAAATGGAGACTCCAGTGATCTTCTTGGCTGTTTTGATTATCCCCTGTATTGACTTCCAGCCCGATGCTTTGCAGCTACCGTCCCACGCAGTGATGCAACTGGACAGGATACTCTCCATTGTAGACCTGTAAAATTGTGTTTCTGTCACATGCATGTAAGATTGTAGATGTGAGGTGGGGGAGGCTTAGATTGTTGAAGTAAAACGTATTTGAAGTAAAAACACAATGCGGGAGAAACTCAGCAGATCAAACAGCGTACTTTATAGAGCCAAGATAAAAATACATAACCAATGTTTTGGCCTTTTGAGTAGATACCATGGGCTGATGGGCCTGTACTGTGCCATGATGTTCTCTGTTTGGTAACTGTTGAATTCTACCACTTTTCTGTCAGAACTGACCAGTTCCGCTGGAGGTCATAACTAACTCAGTTAGTCTCGGACCTTTTGGCCCATTTCCTACAGCTTTGCATCTAAAAGGCCCTCTGTGCTACCTTTCTCTCTTGAACTTACCCCAATGACTATCCACTGGAATGGTTCATCAACCACTTATCCCTAGGGCAATCTTGGCCTCACCCAATCATACTTATTCTCTTTGTCCTGTTGACCGCTATCCCATCTTCTCTGCAAACTTCTTAGTCGCCCTTGCCACAGATACTGTCTGCCATGTTTTCAACATGCGCTCGCTTAAATTTTGGAAATTACAATTCCTAATCTGGAGCCTCTTTTCCTGCAACGCAGCCTTGAATTTACCTCAAGGCCATGAGATCACAGGACTAAGTAGCAGAAATAGGCTATTCAGCCCATCATGTCCGCCCCACCATTTAATCATGAGCTGATACATTTTCACGCTCAGCCCCTCTGCCCGGCCTCTCCCTGTAACCTTTAGCAAGGGCATCAATCCCTGCCTTAAATGCCCTGGCCTCCACAAATGCGTGCGGCAACAAGTTCCACAGATTCACCACCCTCTGGCTGAAGAAATACCTCCGCATCTCTATTCTAAGTGGCCACCCTTCAACCCTGAAGCTGTGCCCTCTTGTCCTAGACTCCCCCACCATGGGAAACAACTTTTCAACATTTACTCCCTCCAGGCCTTTCCAACATTCAAAATGTTTCAGTGAGATTCCCCTTCATTCTCCTAAATTCCAGCAAGTTCAGGCCAAGAGCCATCAAATCTTCTTCATATGATAACCCCTTCATTCCCGGAATCATCCTGGTGAACCTCCTCTGAACCTTCTCCACCATCAGCACATCTTTTCTTAAACGAGGAGTCCAAAACTGCTCACAATACTCCGAGTGTTTGGTGATGAATACGTTTGCATAGCATTGGCTCTGCTGGTTCTCTGTCTGTCTTTGATATTTTACTTTACAGCAATAAATTTTGACAAATCTGGGGAAAAAAAATCACTTTGCCAGATGTTGTGTGAAACAGTCTTGAAAGTGGAAACAATATTCTTTTACTGGCGTTAACCCCTTAACCAACACAATGAAGAGACCAAAATGTTGTTGTCTTCTGTATTTTACCCCTTTTAATGAGGGTGTCCTGGAAAACATGCATCCCCTTGGTGTTGCAGCTCTCTAAGACTGCTGTTTAACCTGCCAATATCGCGGGGCAAATCGTGCGAATTGCACGGAGTGAAATGACATAACGGGACAGGGCGAGTAGGTTTCAACTGCACTCAGATACGTGGAGGGAGAAAGTGTCAGAGCCCGGCCGAGTTAACTCATCAATGGCCTTCTGGCCGTGTTAAGCGACAACCAGTCCATCCATGTAAGATTAGTGATGTCGATGCCTGCGTACGTGCCAGTGGCGGCAAGTTCGTCAGGGCTTGCTCTCGTTTTAAGTTGGCATTCAAAAAAAGTCAAAATAAACCTCTGTTTACATCTATGACTACACAACTCAGCCTGCCTCCTCCTCCTCCCTGATTGCCCTCAAATCCTCCGTGAAGTAATGGTCTTCTTTGGCCAGTGTTGACGAGACTTGCCTGGTTTATAATGCAACCAGAGTTGCAGGGCCAGCTTTTGAAAATCATATCTGTTCTCCATTACTAACTGCATGATTAGTCTTCTGCGTGACTTCCGGTGAGTACATACCGACCACATCATCGCTGGCGGCAGGACCCCCACCCACCCTCAAAATCCTGAGTTGCAGAATTACCTGCAAATAAAGGTGGGGTGTGAAAGGCTCCTGGGTTCAGCTTGCCCTGCCAATTTTCCCATTTCTTAGGAAGGTTGGCAGTGAGAAAGGGGCTGAAAACTCTGGTTAGACCACACTGGGAGGGCAGCATTCAATTCTGGTTGCCTCAGTCCTGGGAGGATGTAGATCCTTTGTGGAGGGTGCAGAGGAGATTGACGGCACCTCTTGTCCTCAATGGAATGGAGACTGGTGCTTGTGATGGCTATAGCTGAGTTCACAAGTCACTGTAGCCTTTTCTTGTCCTGTGCATTGTTGCCTCATTGGCAATAATGATGGGCTGGCTCACAGAGAGGAGGTTGGGCGGAAAAATGGTGCAAGAATAATAACCTGAGTCTCAACATGGACAAGACAAAGGAGGTGATTGTGGATTTCAGGATGAAGGTCAACCATTCTCCACCACACATCAATGGTTCCATCGTGGAGAGAGCAGAGAGCACAAAGTTCCTTGGATCCAGATAAAGGATGACCTATCACCTCAATGGTCAGAATGGCACAGCAGTACCTATATCTCCTAAGGAGTCTGAGGAGGGCAAGGATACCGACCCCCATCTTGACAACATTTTACAGGAGTACAATTTCATTTACATTTAGAAATAGAACATGGTAACAGGCCATTTTGACCCACGAGTCTGCGCCACCCAATTGGCCTACACACCTGGTACATTCCAAATGGTGGGAGGAAACTGGAGCCCCCGGGGAAAACCCACGCAGACACAGGAAGAACATACAAACTCCTTACAGACAGGGCGGGATTCGAACCTTGGTCCCAGTTGCTGGTGCTAGAGGACGTTGTGCTAACTGCTAAACCGACTATGACACCCAATGGAGAATGTCCTGCTCGGCTGCATCATTGTGTGGGACAGTAGCTGCAAAGCATTGGACTGGAAGTCAATACAGGGGATCAGCAAAACGGCCGAGAAGATAACTGGGGTCTCCATTTCTTCTATTGATGACATTTACCTTCTTAAATAGAGTTCAAAGAATGATTGAGGGCCCTTTCCATCCAGCACACAGTATCTTTGACCCATGACCATCAAGAAGGAGCATCGAAATCAGGACTGCCAGATAGGGAAATAACTTCTTCCCAGATTGATAAACAGTATCCTATAAGGAAGAAAATCACCCCAAATTGTTTATTTTATTTATTTTAAATTATAACCTTTATAACCTTATATATACATGTTATTTTGTGTGTGTGTGTGTGTGTGTGTGTGTGTGTGTGTGTGTGTGTGTGTGTGTGTGTGTGTGTGTGTGTGTGTGTCTCTCTCTCTTTCTGTTGGGGTGTGTGTGTGTGAGGGGGAGGGTTGTGTGTGTGTGTGTGTGTGTGTGTGTGTGAGGGGCAGGGGTGTGTGTGTGTTTGTGTGTGTGTGTGAGTGGGAGGGGTGTGTGTGCGAGGGGGAGGGGTGTGTGTGTTTGTGTGTGTGTGTGAGGGGGAGGGGTGTGTGTGTGTGAGGGGGAGGGGTGTGTGTGTGTGAGGGGGAGGGGTGTGTATGTGAGGGGGAGGGGTGTGTGTGTGTGAGAGGGAGGGGTGTGTGTGAGAGGGAGGGGTGTGTATGTGTGTGAGTGGGAGGGGTTTGTGTGTCAGGGGGAGGGGTGTGTGTGTCAGGAGGAGGGGTGTGTGTGTGAGGGGGAAGGGTGTGTGTGGGTGTCTCTCTCTCTCTCTAGGGGTGTGTTTGTACATGTGTGTATGTGTGTGTATGTCTGTGTGTACAAATGTGTGTGTGTCTGTGTATGTCTCTCTTGGGGTGTGTGTGTATGTCTGTGTGTACATGTGTGTGTGTGTGTGTGTGTGTGTGTGTGTGTCTGTGTATGTGTCTCTCTGTTGGGGTGTGTGTGTGAGGGGGAGGGGTGTGTGTGTGAGGTGGAGGGGTGTGTGTGAGAGGGAGGGGTGTGTGTGTGCGAGGGGGAGGGGTGTGTGTGGATGTGTGAGGGGGAGGGGTATGTGTGTTAGGGGGAGGGGTGTGTGTGAGAGGTAGGGATGTGTGTGGGTGTGTGATGGGGAGGGGTGTGTGTGGCTGTGTGAGTGGGAGGGGTGTGTGTGAGGGGGAGGTGTGTGTGTGTGTGTGTGAGGGGGAGGGGTGTGTGTGGGTGTGTGTGTGTGTGTGTGAGGGGGAGGGGTGTGTGTGTGTGAGTGTGAGGGTGTGTGTGTGTGTGTGTGTGAGGGGGAGGGGTGTGTGTGTGTGTGAGTGTGTGTGTGTGTGTGTGTGTGTGTGTGTGTGCGTGCGCGCACGCTATGTTTTGGAGAAACACTATTTTGTCGGGCAGCCCATGATAAATTTTAACTTGAACCAGCAGTTTTGATGTGCGCTTCACTGTAGGCTTCAGCAGATACATTAGTACCAGGTCAAAGTAGGTGGAGGACAGAGATTGATATTAGAAGGGGTTAACAGGTAGAAAATGCATCCTGACCAGCCTCGCTCTGAACTCCTCTTCTGCGGGATCACTGAAGTACATTGAACCACGAGTGAAGACTGGTGAAGCTGGATGATGTCAAATTCAAGGTCATCATCACATGTCCCAAGATGTAGCAATGGAGGTGAGCAGACATCTCATACATGAAACATAAAACATGACACCACAATACAGGCCCTTCGGCCTATGACGTTGTGCTGACCTCCGGAAACCTACTCCACAAATCTAACCCTTCCCTCCCTCACACTATTTTTCTTGCATCCATGTGCCTATCCAAGACTCATAAATGTAGTGAAACACGGAAGATTGCAGACGCTGTGACTGCAATAAAACCCTCGGAAATGCTGGAGCAACTCAACCGGTCTTGTAGTGCTCATAAGAGGTAAAGATATATTACTGATATTTCGGGTTATTTTTTGCTGCTAACTTGAGGAATGGCTCAGGCCTGAAATGTCAGTCATATATCTTTTCCTCCTGTGGACACTGCAAGACCGGCTGAGTTCCACCAACATTTATTGCATGTTTTCAATGCCCGAATTGTATCAGCCCCCCTGCCACCCCCGGCAATGCATTCTGATATATCCACTAAAGCAGTGGTTCTCAACCTTTTTCTTTCCCCTCACATCCCACTTTAAGTATTCCCTATGTCATCGGTGCTCTGTGATTAGTAAGGGATTGCTTAAGGTGCTATGTGAAAGTTTGAAAACCACTCTTTTAATCGTACCTAATTGACTCGTTATGTGCACGGTTTCATAACTCCAAAGGAAATGGGCCAAGGACAATTTTTCTCAAGCCAAATATCTCAGTAACAGTGGTTCTCAACCTTCCCTCCCCACTCACATCCCACCTTAAGCAATCCCTTACTAATCACAGAGCAGATGGGAGGGAATATTTAAAGTGGGATGTGAGTGGGAAGTAAATGGTTGAGAACCACCGCACTAAAACTAGGCACTCCTCCACTCACCTGAAACAGATGTGGTCTGGTATTTACTATTGTCTTCCTGGGAGAAGGTGCTGGTGTCCACCCCATTTAAGCTCCTCGTAATCCTCCATGAATTCACCTCCCATCCTTAACACGTAAGACGCAACAAAGTGTTTCAGGGAGAATCATGTGGGATGGAGCAAAGGCAGTATGATTTTACTAGCGTGAGGTCCATTTAGGAGTCTGATAAATGATTCCCATCAGGATGTTCTTTGCAGTACCTGATTGGCCCCTTCTGGACCTTGAATATGGCAGGCATATCACTGACTCTATTAACACAGCAGTGTGATGCCAACAGCTGGTTGTAAGACATCTCTTTGTTTCAAACCTTCCTAATAAAATTCTCAATCTTCTCTGCCACCCCTCCCCAACCTCACCCCATTCTCACCATCTCAGGGTGTCTACTAAATTAATTCCAGAATATTTCACGCTGACTGCTAAGTGATAATTTGCACAAATTCCGTGTTGTTTGTCTCTGTTTTTTCTTCGTTTTTCACTCTTGCTCCTTTGTATGAATTATCGCTTCAGGTGATGGGTGCACAGCTCGGGAGGAGCGAGGAAACGTTAACCCTTTCTGCGGTGCACCGGATTGCACTGCCTGCTTACAGCATGCATCACCCAGCATCTCACCGCCAATGAAAGACACTGGGCAGAATGGCCGCTCGTGGAACTTGCAAAACAAGCATCCAATTTGCACATCGTGGTCACAGCCAGATAATCTAGAACAAAGAACATAGGACAGCCTTCGACCTACTATGGAAATCAGTCATTCACAACTTCTTTTTGGCTATGGCCTCGTTAGGACTCTGATCAACAGTTATGGGCCCCCTTTCCTGTGAAGCAGATATCTTTTAGCTTCTTCTGTACTTCTAATGGCGATATTATAAAAAATAAAAAAATATTTGTCATGTGAGCAGAAAAAAAAACAAAGCTTTACCTTAATGTTCCGTGGTCTCCAGGGGTTTCTAGGGCCTTGTTGAGAATGGCTACTTAAATTTTAAATTTAAATTTAGACATGCAGCACGGTAACAGACCATTTTGGCCCTTGAGTCTGTGCCACCCAATTAACCTACAACCCCCAGTACGTTTGGAACGGTGGGAGGAATCCAGAGACCCCCGGGGAAAACCCACGCAGACACGGGGAGAAGGTACAAACTCCTTACAGACAGCGCGGGATTCAAACCCCAGTCTTGACCGCTGGCGCTGTAGCAGCGTTGTGCTATCTGTTACGCCCAGTGTTGCCTTGTGGATACTCTGCAAAAATCTAACCCTTCCCTCCCTCTCACCCAGAACCCTCTATTTTTCTTACATCCATGTGCTTATCTGAGAATCTTTTAAATGTCCCTTCTGTACCATTCTCCATCACCACTCAGCAGCCAGGGTTTGCATCAGAAGCTTCGATGTTT